>NC_140010.1:45879446-46479446 GCF_964263955.1 Coregonus lavaretus | reverse complement strand
ACAATCCCCATATTCTTGGAACATGGCATCCCTGCGGCCCGCGTGTCTCGTGTGCCATGAAAAAATTTATATATTTGTGACTGCTCGACTAAAAAAATCTAAAGTTTTCAATACAGACCCCTTTTGTCTTACAGTAGGCTATTCCATATACGGCACCCAGACCTTATGAAAGTTGCACAGTATACCCTTAATCTTGTAATAAATCAGATCGAGTAATATATAACTTGACATTTCTGCCATCCATTATGAGATTGTGGGAGGATAACCAACCTTCCAATTAATGGCAATGCATTTCTTAGCCGCTATAAATGCTATGTTACAAAGTTTATTCTGATAACAGTATCAACATTTCCAAGCAAACAAAAACAGGGAGAAGGGAGAATCTGTAGACATGCTGAGAAAAAGAAAAAAAAAACATAGTCTTTGCCAGAATTCAGCCAGCCTTTACAAAACCATAACATATGAAAATACAGTGCATTCAGAAAGTATTCAGAGCCCTTCACTTTTTCCACATTTTGTTACGTTACAGCCTTATTCTAAAATTGATTAAATTGTTCTTTTTTCTTATCAATCTACACAAAATACCCCATAATGACAAAGCAAAAACTGGTTGTTTTTTTAGTGTGCGAATTTATTACAAATAAAAAACTGAAATGTCACGTTTACATAAGTATTCAGAACCTTTACTCAGTACTTTGTTGAAGCACCTTTGGCAGCGATTACAGCCTCGAGTCTTCTTGGGTATGACACTACAAGCTTGGCACATCTGTATTTGGGGAGTTTCTCCCATTCTTCTCTGCAGATCCTCTGAAACTCTGTCAGGTTGGATGAGGAGTGTCACTGCACAGCTATTTTCAGGTCTCTCCAGAGATGTTCTATCGGGTTCAAGTCCGGGCTCTGGCTGGGCCAATCAAGGACATTCAGAGACTCCTGTGTTTTCTTGGCTGTGTGCTAAAGGTTATTGTCCTGTTGGAAGGTGAACATTCGCCCCAGTCTGGAGCTGGTTTTCATCAAGGATCTCTCTGTACTTTGCTCAGTTAATCTTTCCATCGATCCTGAATATTCTCCCAGTCCCTGCCGCTGAAAAACATCCCACACAGCATGATGCTTCCACCACCACGCTTCACTGTAGGGATGGTATTGGCCAGGTGATGAGCAGTGCCTGGTTTCCACCAGACGTGAAGCTTGGCATTCAGGCCAAAGAGTTCAATCTTGGTTTCATCAGACCAGAGAATCTTGTTTCTCATGGTCTGAGAGTCCTTTAGGTGCCTTTTGGCAAACTCCAAGCGGGCTGTCATGTGTCCATTACTGAGGAGTGGCTTCCGTCTGGCCACTCTACCATAAAAGCCTGATTGGTGAAGTGCTGCAGAGATGGTTGTCCTTCTGGAATTTTCTCCCATCTCCACAGAGGAACTCTGGAGCTCTGTCAGAGTGAACATTGGGTTCTTGGTCACCTCCCTGACCAAGGCCTTTATCACCCAATTGCTCAGTTTGGCCGGGTGGCCAGCTCTAGGAAGTGTCTTTGTCGTTCCAAACTTCTTCCATTTAAGAATGATGGAGGCCACTGTGTTCTTGGGGACCTTCAATGCTGCAGACATCTTTTGGTACCCTTCCCCAGAACTGTGCCTCGACACAATCCTGTCTAGGAGCTCTACGGAAAATTCCTTCGACCTCATGGCTTGGATTTTGCTCTGACATGCACTGGTAAACTGTGGGACATAATATAGACAGGTGTGTGCCTTTCCAAATCATGTCCAATCAATTGAATTTACCAGAGGTGGACTCCAATCAATTTTGAGTCTCATAGCAAAGGGTCTGAATACAGTGGCTTGCGAAAGTATTTACCTCCCTTGCCTTTTTTGCTATTTTGTTGCCTTAGAACCCGGAATTAAATTTGATTTTTTGGGGGTGTGTATCATTTGATTGACACAACATGCCTACCACTTTGAAGATGCAAAATATTTTTTTTTGTGAAACAATAACAAATAAGACAAAAAAACTGAAAACTTGAGCATGCATAACTATTCACAAAGAGCTCGATTTTGGTCTCATCTGACCACAACACTTTCACCCAGTTCTCCTCTGAATCATTCAGATGTTCATTGGCAAACTTCAGACGGGCCTGTATATGTGCTTTCTTGAGCAGGGGGACCTTGCGGGCGCTGCAGGATTTCAGTCCTTCACGGCGTAGTGTGTTACCAATTGTTTTCTTGGTGACTATGGTCCCAGCTGCATTGAGATCATTGACAAGATCCTCCCGTGTAGTTCTGGGCTGATCATTGCAACTCTACGAGGTGAGATCTTGCATGGAGGCCCAGACCGAGGGAGATTGACAGTTCTTTTGTGTTTCTTCTATTTGTGAATAATCGCACCAACTGTTGTCACCTTCTCACCAAGCTGCTTGGCGATGGTCTTGTAGCCCATTCCAGCCTTGTCTAGTTCTACAATCTTGTCCCTGACATCCTTGGAGAGCTCTTTGGTCTTGGCCATGGTGGAGAGTTTGGAATCTGATTGATTGATTGCTTCTGTGGACAGGTGTCTTTTATACAGGTAACAAGCTGAGATTAAAAAATGTCTGCAGCATTGAAGGTCCCCAAGAACACAGTGGCCTCCATCATTCTTAAATGGAAGAAGTTTGGAACGACAAAGACACTTCCTAGAGCTGGCCACCCGGCCAAAGTGAGCAATTGGGTGATAAAGGCCTTGGTCAGGGAGGTGACCAAGAACCCGATGTTCACTCTGACAGAGCTCCAGAGTTCTTCTGTGGAGATGGGAGAAAATTCCAGAAGGACAACCATCTCTGCAGCACTTCTGTGGACACCTGTCTGCAGATTACCTGTCTGCAGCCATGGTGGGGTTAAACACTCTTAAAGGGAGTGCTCCTAATCTCTGCTTGTTACCTGTATAAAAGACACCTGTCCACAGAAGCAATCAATCAATCAGATTCCAAACTCTCCACCATGGCCAAGACCAACGAGCTCTCCAATGATGTCAGGGACAATAATGTAGAACTAGACAAGGCTGGAATGGGCTACAAGACCATCGCCAAGCAGCTTGGTGAGAAGGTGACAACAGTTGGTGCGATTATTCACAAATAGAAGAAACAAAAAATAACTGTCAATCTCCCTCGGTCTGGGCCTCCATGCAAGATCTCACTTCTGTAGACAGGTGTCTTTTATGCAGGTAACAAGCTGAGATTAGGAGCACTCCCTCTCAGCTCGTTACCTGTATAAAAGACACCTGGGAGCCATAAATCTTTCTGATTGAGATGGGGCCAAATACTTATTTCCCTCATTAAAATGCAAATCAATTTATAACATTTCTGGATTTTTTTGTTGTTATTCTGTCTCTCACTGTTCAAATAAACCTACTATTAAAATTATAGACTGATAATTTCTGTCAGTGGGCAAACGTACAAAATCAGCAGGGGATCAAATACTATTTTTCCCTCACTGTACTTTGTGCATGACACAATTAATTTTTCCAACAATTGTTTACAGACAGATTATTTCACTTATAATTCAATGTATCACAATTCCAGTGGGTCATAACTTTACATACGCTAAGTTGACTGTGCCTTTAAACAGCTTGGAAAATTCCAGAAAATTATGTCATGGCTTCAGAAGCTCCTAATTTGCATCATTTTAGTCAATTGGAGGTGTACCTGTGGATGTATTTCAAGGCCTACCTTCAAACTCAATGCCTCTTTGCTTGACATCATGGGAAAATCAAAAGAAATCAGCAAAGATTTCAGAAAAAATATTGTAGACCTCCACAAGTCTGGTTCATCCTTGGGAGCAATTTCCAAACGCATGAAGGTACCACATTAATCTGTACAAACAATAGTACGCAAGTATAAACACCATGGGACCACGCAGCCGTCATACCACTCAGGAAGGAGACGCGTTCTGTCTCCTAGAGATGAACGTACTTTGGTGCAAAAAGTGCAAATCAATCCCAGAACAACAGCAAAGGACCTTGTAAAGATGCTGGAGGAACAGGTACAAAAGTATCTATATCCACAGTAAAACAAGTCCTATATCGACATAACCTGAAAGGCCGCTCAGCAAGGAAGAGGCCACTGCTCCAAAACCGCCATAAAAAAGCCAGACTACGGTTTGCAACTGCACATGGGGACAAAGATCGTACTTTTTGGAGAAATGTCCTCTGGTCTGATGAAACAAAAATGTAATTGTTTGGCTATAATGACCATCGTGTCATTTGGAGGAAAAGTGGGATGCTTGCAAGCCGAAGAACACCATCCCAACCGTGAAGCACGGGGGTGGCAGCATCATGCTGTGGGGGTGCTTTGCTGCAGGAGGGACTGGTGCACTTCACAAAATAGATGGCATCATGAGGAAGGAAAATTATGTGGATATATTGAATTAACATCTCAAGACATCCGTCGGGAAGTTAAAGCTTGGTCGCAAATGGGTCTTCCAAATGGACAATGACCCCAAGCATACGTCCAAAGTTGTGGCAAAATGTCTTAAGGACAACAAAGTCAAGGTATTGGAGTGGCCATCACAAAGCCCTGACCTCAATCCTATAGAACATTTGTGGGCAGAACTGAAAAAGCGTGTGCGAGCAAGGAGGCCTACAAACCTGACTCAGTTACACCAGCTCTGTCAGGAGGAATGGGCCAAAATTCACCCAACTTATTGTGGGAAGCTTGTGGAAGGCTACCCGAAACGTTTGACCCAAGTTAAACAATTTAAAGGCAATGCTACCAAATATTAATTGAGTGTATGTAAACCTCTGACCCACTGGGAATGTAATGAAAGAAATAAAAGCTGAAATAAATCATTCTCTCTACTATTATTCTGACATTTCACATTCTTCAAATAAATTGGTAATCCTAACTGACCTAAAACAGGGAATTTATACTAGGATTAAAGGTCACGAATTGTGAAAAACTGAGTTTAAATGTATTTGGCTAAGGTGTAAACTTCCGACTTCAACTGTATATACTGAGATCATGTGACAGATCATGTGACACTTAGATTGCACACAGGTGGACTTTATTTAACTAATTATGTGACTTCTGAAAGTAATTGGTTGCACCAGATCTTATTTAGGGGCTTCATAGCAAAGGGGGTGAATACATATGAACGCACCACTTTTCCGTTATGAATTTATGAAGTTATTTTTTTCGTTTCACTTCACCAATTTGGACTATTTTGTGTATGTCCATTACATGAAATCCAAATAAAAATCAATTTAAATTACAGGTTGTAATGCAACAAAATATGAAAATGCCAAGGGGAATGAGTACTTTTGCAAGGCACTGTACGTATGTAAATAAGGTATTTCTGTTTTTAATTTTTAATAAATGTGAAAATGTTTCTAAAAACCTGTTTTCGCTTCGTCATTATGGGTTATTGTGTGTAGATTGATGAGGAAAATGTGTAATTAAATCAATTTTAGAATAAGGCTGTAACGTAACAAAATGTGGAAAAAGGAAATACTTTCCGAATGCACTGTATGTCCCCTTTTGTGTTTTACACTTCTAGCAGAGGAATTACATTTCTGAGTGCATGATATTCAGCTTCACTGGCATATAGGATGTTCTATGGATGGTTTTAAACTGCAGTAATCTATGTCTGAGATTATATGAACATGACTGGGCATTCAAACATATCTGTATCCATTCATCATCATCAATATTGTGTTGTATATTGACTGTGCAGTCTGTAGAGCTGTTCAAACTGTGTCAATGTGAAAAGCTAGGGAATTATCTAGGGAACTGACAGATCAATAACGTTACATAGCTATACTGACTCTAATAAAACTCACACTGCGTTGTCAAAAAACTTCAGAAATCAGTCTTCCATCGTTTGGCCGCTTTGATTTGGGTCTAGTGTGATTGAGGCAAAAACAATACCTAAAGTTAGTGAGCTAGCTAACTAAAGTTAGCCAACTTTTGGCTAGCTCTAATGGTACATCAACTGGCGAAAACTAGCCAAGTTAATTTACAAAAAGGCTACAAAACATTTCCATACACACAACAGCTGTTAGATACTGCTACAGAGCTGAATTGGCTGTGGGAGCTTTACTTTACTGACTTTAATGTCCCCATGGGGAAATTTTGTTGCAGTGTCATGTACACGTTTAAAGTGGCGTTTAAATACAAAACAAATTGACAATACAACTTTCATAACAGTTACATATCAATAAAAATAGACTAGCCTGCTGGCCTTACTGGGTCGATAGGAACATTAGCCAGAGATATTTAGGAGGGATATCACACCTGGCACAAATTATTGTCTAGTTCTGTTTTTCCTGCCGAGGGGTGCCCTATACCTGCACCCAGAGGGGAATAGTTCAAAGTCCGGGTACAGGAGGTGGCTTGGGTCTAAAATGATTTTGTGAGCCTTGCGTAGGGCCCTGACCTTAAAGATCTCATCCAGGCCTGTCTGTTTGACTCCAAGTACCTTGCTTGCTGTGGTGATAATCCTTCTCAGCATATTTCTCTGGCTGACAGTGGCATTGCCAAACCAACAAACAATACAAAAAGATAAAATACTCTCAATGAAAGATTTGTGAAACAGAGTCAGTATAGTACAGTCAACATTAAAAGTTCCGAGCTTTTTGAGAAAGTACAGTCTCTGTTGACTCTTTTTGTAGATCAGGCCTGTACATTTACTCCACTGAAGCTTATTGTGCAAGAGGACACCCAGATATTTGTATTCCTCTACAATCTCTATGTTCTGACCTCTGATAGATGTTGCCGAGGTAGATGTTGTATGCTTCCTGAAGTCTATGAACATCTCTTTGGTCTTGTTGGTATTGAGGACCAAGTGTGATTCGTCACACCACTCTACAAAGTGATTTAGGACAGGGCCATGGTGTTCCTCGTCACCATGCAACAGGCTGGTCAGTGTCATCAGCGAATTTAACGAGGTGTCTGTCAGGATGGGAACAAGTGCAACTATTAATGTACAAGATGTACAGGAGTGGGGACAAAACGCATCCCTGAGGAGAGCCTGTGTTTGTGGTGTGTATGTCAGACACGTGGGGACCTACTTTGACCCACTGTGACCTCTGGCTCAGGAAGTCCAACAGCCACAAAACTAGCCCCCCATCTAAGGAGAAGTCCCTAATGAGTCTCTGTGCCAGAATGTAAGGCTGGATTGGGTTGAAGGCAGAAGAAAAGTCAACAAACAGAACCCTGATATGGGATTTGGCGCCCTCTAGATGTCTATAGACCATGTTGAGGAGAGTAAGAATAGCATCATCAACTCCTCTGCTGGGCTGATAGGCAAACTGAAACGGGTCAAGGAGCTTCTGGGTGGCGCTGAGAATATGACTTTTCACAATTTTCTCAAAGCATTTCATTACTAAGGATGTCAATGTGACAGGGCGGTAGTCATTCAGCACAGAGGGATTAGATGCTTTAGGAATGGGTATAATTATTGAGTTTTTCCACAATACTGGCACTTGTTGCTGGTCGAGCAAGGATTGGGAAATGTCTGTAAAAACACCATGCATTGGTAATCAAAATATGTAAGCTATAGGCTATCGCAACGCTGTATTTCGCAATTTCTTAGCTTGCAATGTCTCGCGCAAATTCACTAAAGTAGGGACTATCAATGATTAGGCTGAGCTATTCTACATGCAACAGACCGAAGACCAGACACACGCTAGCGTGTTTTATAGCGAAGAGAGTGAAAGCAGGCAAGGGAGAGAGAGGATCGGGGCAGGCAGAGAGACAGCCAGAACAGTGGCATAGGCTATATCTTGGTAATCTGTATCTAGCATTGCTTCGTATATTAAAGTATATATTAGGCTATCAATGAGTATGGCTAAGCTTTTCTTCATAGTCCCAGTGAATTCCCGTACCAAAAAATATTATTGTTTTGAAATTGCAGTAAAAGTGCAGTAACTGCAGTCGACTGTGGTATTTTGGACACAGTAATTGCAGAATAACTGCTGTTGATCAAAAGTATTGCCTAAAGCATATTTAATGAAACCCTGGCTGGCTGTTGTTGTCCTATGTCAGGGCTCTCCAACCCTGTTCCTGGAGAGCTACCTTCCTGTAGGTTTTTGCTCCTATCCCAGTTGTAACTAACCTGATTCAGCTTATCAAGCAACTAAGTTGAGTCGACTCAGTCCTTTCAACTCCAATCACAGGAGTCGGAGTCGACTCCAAATATCCTGGAGCCGTGCACCACTAGCCTTCACACAGCCTGTCCACATGCTCTGTGGTGTCCGAGTGGTTCTAAATCCAGCCGACTGAAACCACCAAACAGCCTACCCAACCGCTCTGAGGCTTCCGCATGGTCCTAAAGCACACCGATGCCGAATGTTTTGCCGAATGTTTTGCCTTTAAAAAACTCACAGCTAAGAGCTGAATTGCAGTATACAGAAAAAAGGAAAAAGGAAATGGAGAGGGATATAAGTATCTAGCTTCAGAGGGTGCCTACTCTTGATGAAGGCATATTCTGCTGTTTAATCCTATTTCAGTAGAAGCAGTAGTGGGGTATGGGGTTTTTCTTACAAGATACTATTTTGCCAGGTCACTTTTATCAGATGTCTCCATTGTGCAGCCTTTGGGGTTGCCCTTTGATGTGCTAGAGATGGGCCTTTCTGTGGATCAGCAATACAAGTGCTCCGTCTATAACTCCGTTGAAGAGGAAAGTTAGAGTTAAAAGAGAGGCTCTAAATACTGGTCAGAGAGAATTCCAGGAATTCATCAGGGCCCGGTTTCCCGATAGCGATAGAATTTAGGCTTATGAGTGTTTTAAAGATCTATCTTTCCTACAAAGGCCGAAGATGTAACATGCGTTTCCCAAAACACCATGCAGAGAGAACAGTGCATCGTTGGAGCATGTGTCGATACTGATAGGATTGAAAGAAAGGCAGCGCTGCTCTTTGATCAGCTTTGTCAATTAAAATCTTACCTTAAGATTAAAAATGATTACCACCTAAGGCTGCAAATATTGAGGTGGATTATTCTAATGTTTACCCAATACAAATGCACTAAATCACCGATTTGGTACATCATTGAAATATATTAAGACAAATTATAGACAGTAACCTACAAGTAGCAAAATTTAACTCAACTTATTGAACATGAAATGTATTTCAAAATCTTTGAAATAGACCTATAGCCTACTGTATTTATATTTTAATGCAGTCATGTTTTAATTTGGAGCATCTTTTTATAAGTTGTTTGTTTGTATCAATTGCAAAGACATTGGGCTTGTTCGAGCTAATCATTTTTGTCAAGTCTCACCGCCTTTCAAAGTGTGTTGAATTATGGGGTTAAAAATTGTCCACTGCATGAACTTTACAAAAATCATATGATCAAAGGTCATGAAGTTTTCACTGCAGTCGACTGCAAGTTTCTGCAGTTGCTCTTTACCAACTTCATACTGCAACCATGGCCTGCATTGTGGGAGGCTGTATTGCCAACCAATCATTAGGAAGTTTTTGTTTGACCCACGCGAATGTGACCAAAGACATGACTGAAACAGGAACCAACTTTGCCTGAAAAAGGAACCAACTTTTCATCAATTCAAATTCATGTACATAGATATTTTGAGTAGTGGGTGCTGAGTGCGGGGGGGTTGAAAAAAAAATCGACCTAATCCTAATGTGAAGAGTAGCCTAAGCATAGGACAAGATTCGGTAACAGTAGTCACTGCAGCCTAAAGTTAATTGAAATACATTTGCCAAAATTATATAATTACTCCTGTCTATACAGAAATAAATAAAACCATTCAAAATAAATAAAAAATTCACCAGAGAGCATGACTTAGCCACAGAGGATCATTAGCTTCTTTTAAAGCTGTGGATTGTTTCAAATCACAAGCGTGCATGCCTATATGCCTAGTTGGGAAGCCCGCAATTTGGTCAGCGCGTGTGGCAATAGGCCTAGCTGATTATTGAGATGTCAGTGAAAAGCAGTGCATCTAAAATGTGTGAGGATAATGTGTCTTGAGTATAATTTGACAAGAAGAAGGGGAGGGGTGTGTGGCGAAGATATTGGCACATCTCTTTCCAGGATGCGCTGAGCTGTCTCCCACCAATTCTTGCACATTTGTTGTTTTATTGTGGTAATTGTTTGCCCTTTTGATTGCTTATTTTTATAAATTCCCCATTACACATGTCACCAGTAGTAAATTTACCATTAATCCCTGTCATTTGGTTACATAGATTTCTGTTAATGCATGAATTAATTAGGCCTACAGTCATTTACCGTTCTCATTCTCATAGTGGAAACATTGTTTGCAGAGTTCACAACCTGCTACACTTTTTGGTTTATTTCATAACCATGATTTACGAGTTTTGTCAATTTTTTCATTGTATTTTGTTTGGAGCGCTCCATGTGAGGAATGAGCTTGTGTCTGGTTTCTCTGTCCTCTTAATGTTGACAGAGCGCACATACCTGAGCACACATAAAAGTAGGCTAACTGGACTGCTGCGCGCAATTGTAGGAAAGTGCCCATTTGGGGATGTCTGATTTCTGATTGTCTTAACTCACCACATCCACCACTAATAAGCTGAGCTTCTCAGTCATTTTCTCTTCAACTCACACAGAAAGTCAACGAAGTCAGTAAAAAAAAAAAATCCATTGTGAATTATAATAGTTCCTCACAGTATTTGAAAAATCTTTCCAACACTCTCCCCCTCAATAATCACTAGGCCTCGGTGTGAAAGAGCAAAATGTAATGTTCTGAGGATTCCATATATCCAGTGGAAACCTGAATACCTGAACAGATTTCCTACATTTCCCTCTCCCTTTGTCTGTCCCGAGCTCACTGGTGCGGAAAACTCGGAGGGCCCGGAATAGGCTAGTTGATACAATGTTGCAAGTTCGCTTGCGACAGCTTCGGGACAGACCTTCATATTCAGTTGAAGTCGGAAGTTTACATATACCGTAGCCAAATACATTTAAACTCAGTTTTTCACAATTGCTGACATTTAATCCTGGGACAAATTCCCTGTCTTAGGTCAGTTAGGATCACCACTTTATTTTAAGAATGTGAAATGTCAGAATAATAGTAGAGAGAATGATTTATTTCAGCTTTTATTTCTTTCATCACATTCCCAGCGGGTCATAGGTTTACATAGCCTCAATTAGTATTTGGTAGCATTGCCTTTATATTGTTTAACTTGGGTCAAAAGTTTTGGGTAGCCTTCCACAAGCTTCCCACAATAAGCTGGGTGAATTTTGGCCCATTCCTCCTGACAGAGCTGGTTTAACTGTGTCAGGATTGTAGGCCTCCTTGCTCGCACACGCTTTTTCAGTTCTGCCCACACATGTTCTATAGGCTTGAGATCAGGGCTTTGTGATGGCCACTCCAATACATTGACTTTGTTTTCCTTAAGCCATTTTGCCACATCTTTGGAAGTATGTTTGGGGTAATTGTCCATTTGGAAGACCAATTTGCGACCAAGCTTTAACTTCCCGACTGTCTTGAGATGTTGCTTCAATATATCCACATACTTGTCCTTCCTCATGATGCCATCTATTTTGTGAAGTGCACCAGTCCCTCCTGGAGCAAAGCACCCCCACAGCATGATGCTGCCACCCCCGTGCTTCACGGTTGGGATGGTGTTCTTCGGCTTGCCAGCATCCCCCTTTTTCCCTTTTTCCTGGTCATTATGGCCAAACAGTTCTATTTTTGTTTCATCAGACCAGAAGAAATTTCGCAAAAAGTACGATCTTTGTCCCCATGTGCAGTTGCAAACCGTAGTCTGGCTTATTTATACCGATTTTGGAGCAGTGACTTCTTCCTTGCTGAGAGGCCTTTCAGGTTATGTCGACATAGGACTCGTTTTACTGTGGATATAGATACTTTTGTACCCGTTTCCTCCAGCATCTTCACAAGGTCCTTTGCTGTTGTTCTGGGATTGATTTGCACATTTCGCACCAAAGTACATTCATCTCTAGGAGACAGAACGCGTCTCCTTCCTGAGCAGTCTGACGGCTGCGTGGTCCCATGGTGTTTATACCTGCGTACTATTGTTTGTACAGATGAACGTGGTACCTTCAGGCGTTTGGAAATTGCTCCCAAGGATGAACCAGACTTGTGGACGTCTACAATTTTTTGTCTGAGGTCTTGGTTGATTTCTTTTGATTTTCCCATGATGTCAAGCAAAGAGGCACTGAGTTTGAAGGTAGGCCTTGAAATACATCCACAGGCACACCTCCAATTGACTCAAATGATGTCAATTAGCCTATCAGAAGCTTCTGAAGCCATGACATCATTTTCTGGAATTTTCCAAGCTGTTTAAAAGCATAGTCAACTTAGTGTATGTAAACTTCTGACCCACTAGATTTGTGATACAGTGAATTATAAGTGAAATAATCTGTCTGTAAACAATTGTTGGAAAAATTACTTGTTTCATGAACAAAGTAGATGTCCTAACCGACTTGCCAAAACCATAGTTTGTTAACAAGAAATTTGTGGAGTGGTTGAAAAATGAGTTTTAATGACTCCAACCTAAGTGTATGTAAACTTCCGACTTCAACTGTACACAGTCATTGGGCCGGACTTAGTTGATTGATTTGATACAATGTGGCACTTCGCTAAGGATAGCTCAAGTCAAGACAGATAGAAAGGGAGGCAGAGAAGCTGAGTAGAGCGATGAGTGTCGATTGAAAGAACCTGCATTTTCATTACAGGAGCAATTAGGGTTAAGTGCCTTGCTCAAGGGCACATCAACAGATTTTTCACCTAGTCTGCTCAGGGAATAGAAGCAGCGACCTTTCGGTTACTGGCACAACGCTCTTAACCACTAAGCTACCTGCCGCCTATAGGCTATCTCTTAGTTCCATGCGCTCATTTCTTTAGCTGCCAATGGCTCACGGCGACGCAATGTCAATTTCTATTTTTTTATTTTTATCATTTTAATTCAATTTGTATTATTGACCACGTGACAATGATCTTGAGAAACAAAACGTTATCATTTAAATGAAACTCTGCCACGAAAATGTGCATATGAAAATCCTAACTGGCACGCAGATCGTTATAAATGGTAGGATAAATTGCAAGCTCCCCAAACATTAATCTCACACACTGCCTAGGAATGGACAGTTTTGTCCTGCATAATTACAATGTGTGTGTGTGTGTGTGTGTGTGTGTGTGTGTGTGTGAGAGAGAGAGAGAGAGAAAATGAGAGGGGTGTTGTAACTAAGATTGTGCCTATTAAAACTGAGCACAAATGAAAAGCTATGTGATCCATCTCGGAGAAAAGCGCTCACGTCGATCCAGCACCAGCGGGTGGAAAGCACCACTCACCTGGGCCACGCCCAGAACTGTATTGCTTGCTCAACTAGAGGGCTAGTACACCTACATGTTGGATATAGGCAGGAGCAGGCCTGTGAGCCGAGTGCAAGAAAATTCCATGTTCCTTATTTGATATTGTTCCCCTTCCATTTTTGCCAAGTTTAGAATTGGAAACTAATAGAAAATAGAAGTGGAAAACTATTGTGAGCACTGCTCCAGAACACTTGATATCCACCAGAAGGGGGAGATAATAGAAGAGGGATAGAGAGAGCGGAGACCTGACTTAACTCAAACTAAACTGTCTATCGTACATCAGAGCGTGTTTCCGACTCCAAACCCCCACAACTGAATAGATAAGAGCATATCTTGAGCGCACCATTTACAAAACAGAGTTGAGAGTGCTCCATGCAGAATGGGGTCCATATATAAATGTCCCATGTTTTTCTCTCCCCTACCCCAATCCCATTATCATTTATATCAATAATGCAACGGAAAAATAGTTTAATCGTTTTTTATTGCAACAACACAAAATATAAACACAACATGTAAAGTGTTTCATGAGCTGATTAGCTGAAATAAAAGATCCCAGAAATGTCCCATATGCACAAAAAGCTTATTTCTCAAAAATGTTGTGCACAAATTTGTTTATATTCCTGTTAGTGAGCATTTCTCCTTTGCCAAGATAATCCATCCACCTGACAGGTGTGGCATATCAAGAAGCTGGTTAAACAGCTTGATCATTACATAGGTGCACCTTATGCTGGGGACAATAAAAGGCCACTCTAAAATGTGCAGTTTTGTCACACAAGACAATGCCACAGATGTATCAAGTTTTGAGGGAGCGTGCAATAGGCATGCTGACTGCAGGAATGTCCACCAGAGCTGTTGCCAGGGAATGTAATGTTCATTTCTCTACCATAAGCCACCTCCAACGTTGTTTTAGAGAATTTTGCAGGACATCCAACCGGCCTCACAACCGCAGACCACGTGTAACCATGCCAGCCCAGGACCTCCGCATCTGACATCTTCACCTGTGGGATTGTCTGAGATCAGCAACCCGGACAGTTGATGAAACTGTGGGTTTGCACAATCAACAGCCTGATCAACTCTATGCGAAGGAGATGAAAATGGTGGTCTCACCAGATACTGACTGGTTTTCTGATCAATTTCCTTATCTTTTTTTCAGGTATCTGTGACCAACAGATGCATATATTTTATTCCCAGTCATGTGAAATCCATACATTAGGGCCTAATGAATTCATTTTAATTGACTGATTTCCTTATATGAACTGTAACTTAGTAAAATCTTTGAAATTGTTGCATGTTGCGTTTATATTTTGCACAAATGAATTTGATATTTGATGCTCTCGCTCTCTCTGATTGAACAATGTATGCACATACTGTATGATTTCAGTTTGTGAGTATGTGATATGGGGATTTGAGCCATGTTAATTTCAACATTATCAAGATAAACCTTTATAAACAATGGCAACACTTGCATATTGATCTGAGCCTTGCTGTTGGAAAACCACATTAGTGTCCGACTTTCGGCTATCACAAATGCACCTCCCCGACTTCACTCCTCGACTTGTCGGTTGCTCTCGCCTTACCACTCCAACAGGCCCATAGGCAACTTTCTATTTGTAGTCAACTTTGTTCTGAAGTTATGTGATTCTTTGCTCTGAAGTTATGTGATTCAATGTTTAGCGCAGATCTTCTGTGTATAAAGTGACGATCCATGCTATCCGGGAGGTTAGGGTTAGGTAATGGTAGGGGTTAAGGTTAGGGTTTAGGGTAGGGACATCCCAAGAATCCCGAATAGCACTGACCATAAAGTGACGCGGGAGGGCAAAAAGCATCCAACGATGGACGCACTTAGCTTTTCTATGAGTTGTCTGAGGCAGATGTTAAGCTTTGTTCACATTACCCGGATGTCATGCATTTCAATGGGGATGTCCACAACGGAGTGTAATTACAACGCCTCCTCCACTGCGAGAAATGTTTCTAACTTTAAGTCGTCTTCAGTCCAGCAAAGAACAGGAAGTTACCAAACTACAGAAGAAGATTAAAATAATATTTTCATATTATGTGGTTTTCGGTGATGGCTTTATATGATAGCTAGCAACTTGTAAACAGTTTTTTTTTTGTAAATCTTTTTTTCCTATTTATTTGTATTTATTTATTATTATTAATTTTTTAGGGGGTAGATCAGCTTTAATATTGCAGATACAGTGGGGAAAAAAGGTATTTAGTCAGCCACCAATTGTGCAAGTTCTCCCACTTAAAAAGATGAGAGAGGCCTGTAATTTTCATCATAGGTACACGTCAACTATGACAGACAAAATTAGATTTTTTTTCTCCAGAAAATCACATTGTAGGATTTTTTATGAATTTATTTGCAAATTATGGTGGAAAATAAGTATTTGGTCAATAACAAAAGTTTCTCAATACTTTGTTATATACCCTTTGTTGGCAATGACACAGGTCAAACGTTTTCTGTAAGTCTTCACAAGGTTTTCACACACTGTTGCTGGTATTTTGGCCCATTCCTCCTTGCAGATATCCTCTAGAGCAGTGATGTTTTGGGGCTGTCGCTGGGCAACACGGACTTACAACTCCCTCCAAAGATTTTCTATGGGGTTGAGATCTGGAGACTGGCTAGGCCACTCCAGGACCTTGAAATGCTTCTTACGAAGCCACTCCTTCGTTGCCCGGGCGGTGTGTTTGGGATCATTGTCATGCTGAAAGACCCAGCCACGTTTCATCTTCAATGCCATTGCTGATGGAAGGAGGTTTTCACTCAAAATCTCACGATACATGGCCCCATTCATTCTTTCCTTTACACGGATCAGTCGTCCTGGTCCCTTTGCAGAAAAACAGCCCCAAAGCATGATGTTTCCACCCCCATGCTTCACAGTAGGTATGGTGTTCTTTGGATGCAACTCAGCATTCTTTGTCCTCCAAACAGGACGAGTTCAGTTTTTACCAAAAAGTTATATTTTGGTTTCATCTGACCATATGACATTCTCCCAATCCTCTTCTGGATCATCCAAATGCACTCTAGCAAACTTCAGACGGGCCTGGACATGTACTGGCTTAAGCAGTGGGACACATCTGGCACTGCAGGATTTGAGTCCCTGGCGGCGTAGTGTGTTACTGATGGTAGGCTTTGTTACTTTGGTCCCAGCTCTCTGCAGGTCAATCACTAGGTCCCCCTGTGTGGTTCTGGGATTTTTGCTCACCGTTCTTGTGATCATTTTGACCCCACGGGGTGAGATCTTGCGTGGAGCCCCAGATCGAGGGAGATTATCAGTGGTCTTGTATGTCTTCCATTTCCTAATAATTGCTCCCACAGTTGATTTCTTCAAATCAAGCTGCTTACCTATTGCAGATTCAGTCTTCCCAGCCTGGTGCAGGTCTACAATTTTGTTTCTGGTGTCCTTTGACAGCTCTTTGGTCTTGGCCATAGTGGAGTTTGGAGTGTGACTGTTTGAGGTTGTGGACAGGTGTCTTTTATACTGATAACAAGTTCAAACAGGTGCCATTAAGACAGGTAACGAGTGGAGGACAGAGGAGCCTCTTAAAGAAGAAGTTACAGGTCTGTGAGAGCCAGAAATCTTGCTTGTTTGTAGGTGACCAAATACTTATTTTCCACCATAATTTGCAAATAAATTCATAAAAAATCCTACAATGTGATTTACTGGATTTTTTTTCTCAATTTGTCTTTCATAGTTGACGTGTACCTATGATGAAAATTACAGGCCTCTCTCTTCTTTTTAAGTGGGAGAACTTGCACAATTGGTGGCTGACTAAATACTTTTTTCCCCCACTGTAGATTGTAACTTCCATCAATGTAATTGTCTGCATCACTTCCAATCCCCCATATGTTTGTTTTTTCTCGCATATATATATATATACACATACATACATACATACATACATACATACATACATACATACATACATACATACATACATACATACATACATACATACATACATACACACACACACACACACACACACACACACACACACACACACACACACACACACACACACACACACACACACACACACACACACACACACACACACACACACACACACACACACACACACACACACACACACACAGTTTAAGCCGGAAGTTTACATACACTTAGGTTGGAGTCATTAAAATTCGTTTTTCAACCACTCCACAAATTTCTTGTTAACAAACTATAGTTTTGGCAAGTCAGTTAGGACATCTGCTTTGTGCATGACACAAGTCATTTTTCCAACAATTGTTTACAGACAGATTATTTCACTTATAATTCACTGTATCACAATTCCAGTGGGTTAGAAGTTTACATACACTAAGTTGACTATGCTTTTAAACAGCTTGGAAAATTCCAGAAAATGATGTCATGGCTTTAGAAGCTTCTGATAGGCTAGTTGACATCATTTGAGTCAATTGGAGGTGTACCTGTGGATGTATTTCAAGGCCTACCTTCAAAACTCAGTGCCTCTTTGCTTGACATCATGGGAAAATAAAAAGAAATCAGCCAAGACCAATTTCCAAACGCCTGAAGGTACACGTTCATCTGTATGCGACCACGCAGCCGTCATACCGCTCAGGTATGTAGCCCACACTATTTACCAAGAGAGTTTTCATCTATATTTTTCATAGCTGTCTATTTACCACCACAAACCAATGCTGGCATTAAGATTGCACTGAATGAGCTGTATAAGGCCATAAATCAACAGGAAAACGCTCATCCAGATGCAGCGCTCCTAGTGGCCGGGGACTTTAATGCAGGGAAACTTAAATCCGTTCTACCTAATTTCTACCAGCATGTTAAATGTGCAACCAGAGGAAAAAAAAACTCTAGACCACCTTTACTCCACACACAGAGACGCATACAAAGCTCTCCCTCGCCCTCCATTTGGCAAATCTGACCATAAATCTATCCTCCTGATTCCTGCTTATAAGCAAAAACTAAAGCAGGAAGCACCAGTGACTCGGTTAATAAAAAAGTGGTCAGATGACGCAGATGCTAAGCTACAGGACTGTTTTGCTAGCACAGACTGGAACATGTTCCGGGATTCTTCAGATAGCATTGAGGAGTACACCACATCAGTCACTGGCTTCATCAATAAGTGCATCGACGATGTCGTCCCCACAGTGACCGTACGTACATACCCCAACCAGAAGCCATGGATTACAGGAAACATTCGCACTGAGCTAAAGGGTAGAGCTGCCGCTTTCAAGGAGCGGGACTCTAACCCGGACGCTTATAAGAAATCCCGCTATGCCCTCCGACGAACCATCAAACAGGCAAAGAGTCAATACAGGACTAAGATTGAATCGTACTACACTGGCTCTGACGCTCGTCAGATGTGGCAGGGCTTGAAAACTATTACAGACTACAAAGGGAAGCACAGCCGCGAGCTGCCCAGTGACACAAGCCTACCAGACGAGCTAAACCACTTCTATGCTCGCTTCGAGGCAAGCAACACTGAAGCATGCATGAGAGCACCAGCTGTTCCGGATGACTATGTGATCACGCTCTCCGTAGCCGATGTGAGTAAGACTTTTAAGCAGGTCAACATTCACAAGGCCGCAGGGCCAGACCAGGACGTGTACTCCGAGCATGTGCTGACCAACTGGCAAGTGTCTTCACTGACATTTTCAACATGTCCCTGACTGAGTCTGTAATACCAACATGTTTCAAGCAGACCACCATAGTCCCTGTGCCCAAGGACTCTAAGATAACCTGCCTAAATGACTACCGACCCGTAGCACTGACGTCTGTAGCCATGAAGTGCTTTGAAAGGCTGGTCATGACTCACATCAACAGCATTATCCCAGAAACCCTAGACCCACTCCAATTTGCATACCGTCCCAACAGATCCACAGATGATGCAATCTCTATTGCACTCCACACTGCCCTTTCCCACCTGGACAAGAGGAACACCTACGTGAGAATGCTATTCATTGACTACAGCTCAGCATTCAACACCATAGTGCCCTCAAAGCTCATCACTAAGCTAAGGATCCTGGGACTAAACACCTCCCTCTGCAACTGGATCCTGGACTTCCTGACGGGCCGCCCCCAGGTGGTAAGGGTAGGTAACAACATATCTGCCACACTGATCCTCAACACGGGTGCCCCTCAGGGGTGCGTGCTCAGTCCCCTCCTGTACTTCCTGTTCACCCATGACTGCATGGCCAGGCACGACTCCAACACCATCATTAAGTTTGCCGACGACACAACAGTGGTAGGCCTGATCACCGACAACGATGAGACAGCCTATAGGGAGGAGGTCAGAGACCTGGCCGTGTGGTGCCAGGACAACAACCTCTCCCTCAACGTGACCAAGACAAAGGAGATGATTGTGGACTACAGGGAAAAAAAGAGGACTGAGCACGCCCCCATTCTCATCGACGTGGCTGTAGTGGAACAGGTTGAGAGCTTCAAGTTCCTTGGTGTCCACATCACCAACGAACTATCATGGTCCAAACACACCAAGACAGTCGTGAAGAGGGCACGACAAAGCCTATTCCCCCTCAGGAGACTGAAAAGATTTGGCATGGGTCCTCAGATCCTCAAAACATTATACAGCTGCACCATCGAGAGCACCCGGACTCGTTGCATCACCGCCTGGTATGGCAACTGCTTGGCCTCTGACCTCAAGGCACTACAGAGGGTAGTGCGTACGGCCCAGTACATCACTGGGGCCAAGCTTCCTGCCATCCAGGACCTCTATACCAGGCGGTGTCAGAGGAAGGCCCTCAAAATTGTCAAAGACTCCAGCCACCCTAGTCATAGACTGTTCTCTCTGCTACCGCACGGCAAGCGGTACCGGAGTGCCAAGTCTAGGTCCAAAGGACTTCTCAACAGATTCTACCTCCAAGCCATAAGACTCCTGAACAGCTAATCATGGCTACCCGGACTATTTGCACTGCCCCCCCCACCCCATCCTTTTACGCTGCTGCTACTCTGTTAATTATTTATGCATAGTCACTTTAACTCTACCCACATGTACATATTACTTCAACTACCTCAACTAGCCGGTGCCCCCGCACATTGACTCTGCACCGGTACCCCCCTGTATATATAGCCTCCCTACTGTTATTTTATTTTACTTCTGCTCTTTTTTTCTCAACACTTTTTTTGTAGTTGTTTTATTTTTACTTTTTTGTTAAAAATAAATGCACTGTTGGTTAAGGGCTGTAAGTAAGCATGTCACTGTAATGTCTGCACCTGTTGTATTGGGCGCATGTGGCCAATAAAATTTGATTTGATTTGAGACGCGTTCTGTCTCCTAGAGATGAACGTACTTTGGTGCGAAATGTGCAAATTAATCTCAGAACAACAGCAAAGGACCTTGTGAAGATGCTGGAGGAAACAGGTACAAAAGTATTTATATCCACAGTAAAACAAGTCCTATATCAACATAACCTGAAAGGCTCAGCAAGGAAGAAGCCACTGCTCCAAAACCGCCATAAAAAAGCCAGACTACGGTTTGCAACTGCACATGGGGAGAAATGTCCTCTGGTCTGATGAAACAAAAATAGAACTGTTTGGCCATAATGACCATCGTTATGTTTGGAGGAAAAGGGGGGTTACTTGCAAGCCGAAGAACATCATCCCAACCATGAAGCACGGGGGAGGCAGCATCATGCTGTGGGGTGCTTTGCTGCAGGAGGGATTGGTGCACTTCACAAAATAGATGGCATCAAGGAAGGAAAATTATGTGGATATATTGAAGCAACATCTCAAGACATCAGTCAGGAAGTTAAAGCTTGGTCGCAAATTGGTCTTCCAAATGGACAATGACCTCAAGCATACTTCCACTTCCTAAATAAATGTGATCTTTGACGAGAGAATAGGCTCTCCTCCATTTTTTGGGATCAACATTTTTTGTAAACAAAATATGAAAGTAAAAAATCGATCCAAAATAAACTGACATTCACAAACAAACAATACAACACAAAAACCCAACTTCCACTATACAACACATACAATAACATGCCTGCACTTGTTCACAATCATATACAAAAATACAAAACCTTTTGCCTCTCAGAACAATGCTGCGCTCACGCACCAGTCGGAACTAGGAAACTCAGAGACCCCCGACCCGCAATTAGACCTAGATTACAAAACATTCTCTGATATTGATCAACAATATTTCCCATACAGACATAATCGTGGAGATTAATGGATATAAATTCCTAGACACAATGAAATGATAGCACATACTGTACGTTATCCCAAAATGGCGTAACTTTGTCACAGGACCACAGCATATGTAATAGTGTTCCCTTTTGCATCTCCAACAGAGATGTGACATTTATGGGTGCATTACATGCATTCTGGCAGGAGTGTAGTAAGTCCTATGAATTATCTTAAATTGCAGTTCATGTCTTAGGTTGTAGGAGCAGGTATGAACATTTTCACATATCTCTGACCAATGGTTCTTCTCAATTTCTTCCTTTTAGATCTGTTTCCCATTTTGTCCTTATAGGTTCTGAACCATCAGGTAGAGTTTCAATCAACCCTTGATCTAACTTGGCAATTAACTTATTTGGCATAGCAGCTTCTTTCAGCATTTTTTTAATGCTAGATGCCTTTGTTCATCCAGATTCTGTTGAAGCGATCGAATAAGATTTGAGTTGTAAGAATTTAAAGAAATCGGCCTTGGATAATCCAAATCTTTCTTGTAATTGATTGAATTACAGTAGAGAGCCATCATAGTACACATGCCACTTTGGAACCAGGACTAAAGTGTTGTAATTAAAAGAGTGAATCAACTTATGTATTGTTTCTATGTGAAAAGCCATTACCTTAGCAATGATTTTGTAATTGTAATTTGGGACGAAAGTGTCTATAAAATTCCACTGGGAATCCATCATTACCAGGAGATTTCCCATTTTTATAGATTATTGATGGCCTCCAACAGTTCACCTGGGGTAATGTTTCAATCCATACTCCTTTTCTCTGGTTCACTTATCATTGGTAAAATGGCCTTATTAAGGATATTGTCTATATCCTCTTTTGAACTTTGTTTTCAGATTGATACAGTTTGTGATAAAAATGTTGAAAGAGTGGATTTCAGAAGGATCCATTGATATGTTTTTTTTCTAAATTGTGGATTTTCTGTTCTAGTATTTCTCATTTTTGTATAATCTCTTAGCCATCATCTGATGTACTTCAACCATTGAAGAAAATGTTTGTGGTGATGGTTTGTTAATATTTGTGTTATTTTTATGGCGATCTTCCAGGGTAGGGGAGGGAATGGCCGGCAGGGATGTAGCTCAGTTGGTAGAGCATGGCGTTTGCAACGCCAGGGTTGTGGGTTCATTTCCCACGGGGGGCCAGTATGAAAAATAAAAATAAATAATGTATGCACTCACTAACTGTAAGTCGCTCTGGATAAGAGCGTCTGCTAAATGACTAAAATATAAAATGTAAATGTATTTAAGTCATTTCAATCTTCCCTCTTTACTCATACAAGAAGATCACAGGGGTCGAGGATATACTTTTTGAAACTTTAATCACAAACCTTAGGGGCGTACCCAGAACATCTTACAATAGCAAAGTTCTCAAGGGCTCTAAAAAGAAGAAATCACTTTGGACACCAAACATTTAATTTCCTTTAGCAGCTGATTCATGTTTCCATGGAACTACACTGAGTGCACAAAACATTAGGAACACCTTCCTAATATTAAGTTGCACCCCCCTTTACCCTCAAAACAACCTCAATTATTCGGGCCATGGACTCTATAAGGTGTCGAAAGCGTTCCACAGTGATGCTGGCCCATGTTGACTCCAATGCTTCCCACAGTTGTCAAGTTGGCTGGATGTCCTTTGTGTGGTGGACCATTCTTGGTACACACGGGAAACTGTTGAGTGTGAAAAACCCAGCAGCGTTACAGTTCTTGAATCACTCAAACTGGTGCAGCTGGCACCTCCTACCATATACCCCGTTCAAAGGCACTTAAATATTTTTGCCTTGCCCATTCACCCTCTTAATGGCACACATACACAATCCCTGTCTTAATTTTCTCAAGGCTTAAAAATCCTTCTTTAACCTGTCTCCTCCCCTTCATCTACACTGATTGAAGTGGATTTAACAGGTGACATCAATAAGGGACAGTGGCGATTTTAGCATGTAAATCTTGGCGGGGCAAACTCCCAACCCAGAAAATTATGCATGCCAGCAAAGCCACTACACAACACAACACTAAACAATACACTAATTGCACTATAACGGTGACAAACGGTGCCCACAAACTGTTAGGGCATACATGAAGCTGTCCCAACAGCAGAGCTTCCTTTTCAGCACCATGGAGTGAATCCTTACCACCGCTACACCTGGCTATCAGTGGAGCCTGAAATGTACTGCCTTTTTCAAAAACATAGCTGATATGGCTGACTTGCTTAAACAAATGTGGTTTCTACAGACAATTGAGATGGACAAACTATGGCATAAGGCTACTAACAGCTTACTACACAACATACACTTAGTATTAATTTCTTAGCTACAGTATACATATCTCCCTGGCATATTACATCATTTATGCAGCAGCATACAATACATTTTTGGACTCACCTTGTTGTGCTGTGCCTCCTTGAACAGGAAGGTGGCGCGGCAGTCCTTCTTGTGGGCAAATTTTGTCATCAAAGTCTGGCATTCTCTGGATTTATGGTGCTTTCAAGGCAACTGGGAACTCAAGGTAGAATCATGACGTCAGTTCCCAACTTGGAATTCCGAGTTAGATGACCGTTCAAAACTTATTTTCCCAGTTGGAGCCCATTTTTTTCTGAGTTCCCAGTTGTCTTGAACTCACTGAAGTCTGAAATTTCCCAGTTCCCAGTTTCCAGCAGAAGTCATGCTGGATTGACAGCATGGCCAATGTATTCAACCTATTCTGGCCCATGGTCTTGCATGTGAATGTTTATCCTTGTAAGCTTGGAAAAGAGACCCTTAAACCCAGACTTGGACCACACACCCTCTCCACTGAATAACAGGCTAGTGATTGCTTTGCAATGCTTGCAGTTAGCCACTGATTCCTTCCAAACCACTAATTGTTGAATTTGCGATTTCCAACTTGTTGTGTAATGTTTATGTCCAATGTCTGATGAGCACCGGTGTGTTTTATCTAAAATGTATCTTCATATGACAAGGATTGAAAAGGATTGAAAAGGATTTGCCAGTAGATTGTCGACTTGATTCATGATGATGGCTGCTTGTCTAGCTAACAGTCCAATCAAAGCTACGGTAGATATAACGTGATTTGACATCATTTTCTCTATGGCCAATGACCTTGAGCCTTCTTGGATGGGTACTTCTAATGTAAATCTATGTCAGCACCCAATGGGCTTGAATTTTCGTGCTCTCCCGGTAGATTTTGCGGTGACGTAGTGTCCCCATGAGTGACAGAACACTGAGCCAATCACGGCGCAACTAGAGAACATTACCACCCCCTACGCTCTGTATTTTCTGCTGGCTGCTCACCACCACAGAAAGCACTGAGCTAGGCTGAAACACCTGAATTCTAGAGCTGCCTTACTCAAGAAAGCAAAAAAGAGACCATGTTTGTATGAGGCTTTATTAACTCAATGATTTTGTAATTATATTTTTTGCAAACTGATATGTGACACATATTAATGCCAAAACAGGTGGCCACTCAACCCTGTTGCCTTATTTCATGACTAAACATGAACCCGGCACATTTTGGATGGAGTGAAACCTACTTGGTTATTTCTGATTACCTCAGCTCCCTAATGCTTGATCGTCAGATTGGACCCACACTCACTTGGCTTTTCTGGCTCCCTCCTAGATTATTCTAGGAACAGCCTGTGCATTTCACTAATCGCCCCCACCCCAGTCCCAACACCTCCGGTTTCACCAAGTAGGTTTCACTCCATCCAAAATGTGCCGGAGTGACAGTCAGATCCCATGTTTAGTCATGAAATAAGGCAACAGGGTCAAGTGACACTGAAGTAAGTAGGACGGGGAAAGGAAAGGGGGTAGGACAGCGAGATGGTGCTATCCCATATTTTGCGTGCTTACGAGAGGGAATGAGGCTGAGGGTTATAATTAGGATTTGTATTCCCCTGCCAAGTGTGCTCAAGGGGACACTTGCCTCCCTAAGGGGAGAAAGCCGATACTCTGTGAATGTACTGTGCTACACTACGCTCTAGGGGGCCAAAGAAGTCTAGAGGGGCCTAGACTATACCGGTGCCACGGTCCACGTACCCAAAATACTACTCACAGGCTAGGCTAGAGAGGACAGCTGGAGCTCAGGGCAAAGTGCAAGGATGTATCAGGAACCAGGAATTCCAGTAGAATATAGGAATAAGGATCTGCTGAAAGATAGGCTTTATTTCATTGCAGTTCAGCCTATGCATGACATTTTACTCTTCTTAATAAAACAGGCACAAATTGTCGTAAATCCTCACAAATCAAGTAGTAGAATGTCTCAATATTTGCCTACTAGCATTATTCAGAAAGTGGCGATAATTTATGCAGATATTAAGTAAACAGAATGAACCACTGAGAAACTGGAGGTTGATGGGGAGAAATCAGAGGTTTATTGATGATCAAGTAATTCAAGTAAAAAGTAAACAAGGAATTTGTTACGTTTTACATCAGTGTTTTTCAACTCACTGAGAACTCACCAGAACTCTGTCTCAGGCACATGCACAGATATGGGTCTACTGGTGCCCAAGAACCTACACAAATGTCGGCAGGGCAGGTGTAGGTGTAAAATTGAGGGAAAGATTGAGGAATGACTGGTCATCTGTCACCAAAATGTTGGTATCTTTCATTGGTTTATCGCACCCAAGAGGGAGGGACCAATTTGTTTGCCAGAATTTGTTAAGATTGAAGTGGCAGGCAGAGAATTGCTGCTTGTAGTAGCCAGATTAAGCCTTCCTGAGTGTTAGCCATGAGAGAGTACAGCAGTGGAGGCTCCTCAAAAGAGGAAGGGGAGGACCATTCTCCTCAGTGCATTTCTTAAAAATGTAAATGGTAAAACATTAAAAAACGTTATCCTTTTTAGATAAAACTATACTAAACATATTCACGTCACCAAATAATTGATTAAAACACACTGTTTTGCAATGAGGCTCTACAGTAGCCTCAACAGCACTCTGTAGGGTAGCACCATGGTGTAGCCGGAGGACAGCTAGCTTCCGTCTTCCATTGACTTAAACTGTAATTATGTCAACTTCCGGAGGACATCCTCCAACCTATCAGAGCTCTTGCAGCATGAATTGACATGTTGTCCATCCAATCAAAGGATCAGAATCTAGTACTGAAGCATAAGCTACAGTTAGCTAGCACTGCAGTGCATAAAATGTGGTGACTAGTTAACTCAAAGAGAGAGAAATACAATAGTTGAACAGTTTTCAACAAATTAATTTCTTCAAAAATGAAGAAGCAAGAGAGAGAGAGAGATAGAGAGATTGTCATTTTTTTTTCACTTTCAGTTTCACTTACTTAGCTAACAAATGCAGCTGGCTAGTTTAGTTACTCAAACACCCGGGTCAAACAGAGGGATGCTATGTTAGCTAGCTGGCTATGACTATCCAACACAACACTGGAACTCTTCCAAGTCAAGGTAAGCTTTTTGTTTTACTAATTTATTGCCACCGGGGCCCGAAGGTGTAAGTGGTAAACTGCTTACTGACTGTAAACTGTAATGTTACTGCATGATTGTAGCGGGTTTACTAACTCATTTGTTTTATTAGCCATGTTGACCATGACGTTACTTTAGCTAATATGGTGACATTGATGTAGTGTGTAGCGGTTATTATATGTTTTGGTTGGGAAAGTTGTTTTCTCCTGGTCACATACAGCTGATGTGTTGTGCATTGAAGTCCACAAGCGAAGAGAAAAGGTGAGAGGAGCAGAGTGAATAGATGCGAGAAGGAATACAACGTGGTTGCTATGAAAGTGAACTGTGTTTACACGTGATCAGGGGGGTATTCATTCCACCGATTCTGTTGAAAAACTTTTCTTAAATGGAAGCAAGCGGAACAAAACTGGGATAAACATACCTGAATTTGTCCAATAGAAACTCTTGTTTGCAACTGTTAGCTAGATGCAGGCAAGAGTGTGCAAGGCGGTATTGAATGTGTCACTGTCTGTCCATGTGTCACCTCAAATGTTTCTATCGACCTGTGTGCACCTACGTTCTAAACTTTCTTTCATAGGCTAGGTTGTAGCAACCTCATGATGGGTATAGGGGAAACTTGAGTGTCATGTAGTAGCCTAAACCTATTGCTGTTACTGTTACATTGAACTGGGTGAATGGAATATGAATGAAAGTCATTTAATATGCTATAATAGAAATAAGGCCATACTCATGAAAAAATCTTCCTCATCTTAAACGGCACCGACCGAAAGTGGAGTACAGATACACTATGAATACAAAAGCATGTGGACACCCCTTCAAAAAAGTGGATTCGGCTATTTCAGCCACACCTGTTGCTGACAGGTGTATAAAATCAATCACACAGCCATGCAATCTCCATAGACAACTGAGTGCTGTTATTCTGAAGTGGAAACTTCTAGGAGCAACAACGGCTCACAGAACAGGACCGCCGAGTGCTGACGTACGTAGCGAGTAAAAATCGCCTAAGATTAAAAGTTAAAATCGTCTGTCCTCGGTTGCAACACTCACTGACGAGTTCCAAACTACTTCTGGAAGCAACGTCAGCACAAGAACAGTTAGTCGGGAGCTTCATTAAATGGGTTTCCATGGCCAAGCAGTCGCACCCAAGCCTAAGATCACCATCTGCAATGCCAAGCATCGGCTGGAGTGGTGTAAAGCTCGTAGCCATTGGAATCTGGAGCAGTGGAAACGCGTTCTCTGGAGTGATGAATTACGCTTCACCATCTGGCAGTCCGACAGACGACTCTGGGTTTGGCGGATGCCAGGAGAACGCTACCTGCCCGAATGCATAGTGCCAACTGTAAAGTTTGGTGGAGGAGGAATAATGGTCTGGGGCTGTTTTTCATGGTTCGGGCTAAGCCCCTTAGTTCCATTGAAGGGAAATCTAAACGCTACAGCATACAATTACATTCTATACAATTCTGTGCTTCCAACATTGTGGCAAAAGTTTGGGAAAGGCCCTTTCCTGTTTCAGCATGACAATGCCCCCATGCACAAAGCGAGGTCCATACAGAAATGGTTTGTCGAGATCAGTGTGGAAGATTTTAACTGGCCTGAACAGAGCCTTGACCTCAACCCCATTGAACACCTTTGGGATGAATTGGAATGCCGACTGCAAGCCAAGCCTAATCGCCCAACATCAGTGCCCGACCTCACTAATGCTCTTGTGGCTGAATGGAGCCACAGTCCCCGCAGCAATGCTCCAACATCTAGTGGAAAGCCTTCCCAGAAGAGTGGAGGCTGTTATAGCAGCAAAGGGGGGACCAACTCCATATTAATGCCCCTGATTTTGGAATGAGATTTTCAACGAGCAGGTATCCACATTCTTATTGGTGTCCTTTAGTAGTGGTTTCTTTGCAGAAATTCGACTATGAAGGCCTGATTCACGCAGTCTCCTCTGAACAGTTGATGTTGAGATGTGTCTATTACTTGAACGCTGTGAAGCATTTATTTGGGCTGCAATCTGAGGTGCAGTTAACTCAAATGAACTTATCCTCTGCAGCTGAGGTAACTCTGGGTCATGAGAGCCAGTTTCAAAGTTCTTGACATTTTCCGGATTGACTGACCTTCATGTCTTCAAGTAATGATGGACTGTCGTTTCGCTTTCCGTATTTGAGCTGTTCTTGCCATAATATGGTCTTGGTATTTTACCAAATAGGGCTACCTTCGGTATACCACCCCTACCTTGTCACAACACAACTGATTGGCTCAAACGCATTAAGAAGGAAAAAATTCCACAAATGAACTTTTAACAAGGCACACCTGTTAATTGAAATGCATTCCAGGTGACTACCTCATGAAGCTGGTTGAGAGAATGCCAAGAGTGTGCAAAGCTGTCATCAAGGCAAAGGGTGGCTACTTTGAAGAATCTCAAATATAAAATATATTTTGATTTGTTTAACACTTTTTTGGTTACTACATGATTCCATATGTGTTATTTCATAGTTTTGATGTCTTTACTATTATTCTACAATGTAGAAAATAGTCAAAATAAAGAAAAACCCTTGAATGAGTAGGTGTGTCCAAACATTTGACTGGTACTGTATATGTGTGATGGGTGATGTGTGATGGGATGTATAGAATATCTGTAGGATACGTAGGATAGAAAAGTATATATACAGTAATAGTTGAATAGGATGCCATTGACTAGAATACAGTATATACAGTACATTTGAAATGAGTAAAACCAAATGCAAACATTATTATTTTTTATTTTATTTTTGGTCATTTAGCAGACGCTCTTATCCAGAGCGACTTACAGGAGCAATTAGGGTTAAGTGCCTTGCTCAAGGGCACATCGACAGATTTTTCACCTAGTCGGCTCGGGGATTAGAACCAGCGACCTTTCGGTTACTGGCACAACGCTCTTACCCACTAAGCTACCTGCCGCCCCTTATTAGTGACCAGTGTTCCATTATTAAAGTGACCAGTGATACCATGTTTATGTACATAGGGCAGCAGCCTCTAAGGTGCAGGGTTGAGTAACCAGGTGGTAGCCGGCTAGTGACAGTGACTAAGTTTAGGGCAGGGTACTGGGTGCAGGCCGGCTAGTGATGGCTATTTAACATTCTGATGGCCTTGAGATAGAAGCTGTTTTTCAGTCTCTCGGTCCCATCTTTGATGCACCTGTACTGACCTCGCCTTCTGGATGGTAGCGGCGTGAACAAGCCGTGGCTCAGGTGCAGTTGCCATACCAGGCGGTGATACATCCCAACAGGATGTTCTCAATGGTGCATCTGTAAAAGTTTGTGAGAGTCTTAAGGGCCAAGCCAAATTTCTTCAGCCTCCGGAGGTTGAAGAGGCACTGTTGCGCCTTCTTCGCCACACTGTCTGTGTGGGTGGACCATTTCAGATTGTCAGTGATGTGTACGCCGAGGAACTTGAAGCTTTTCACATTCTCCACTACGGCCCTGTCGATGTGGATGGGGGCGTGCTCCCTCTGCTGTCTCCTGAAGTCCACGATCAGCTCCTTCACTTTGTTGATGTTGAGGGAGAGGTTATTTTCCTGGCACCGGTCCGCCAGGGCCCTTACCTCCTCCCTGTAGGCAGTCTCGTCATTGCTGGTAATCAGGCCTACTACTGTTCTGTCATCTGCAAACTTGATGATTGAGTTGGAGGTGTGCGTGGCCTCGCAGTCATGGGTTAACAGGGAGTATAGGAGGGGGCTGAGCACGCACCCTTGTGGGGTCCTGTGTTGAGGATCAGCGTAGTGGAGGTGTTGTTTCCTACCATCACCACCTGGGGGTGGCCCGTCAGGAAGTCCAGGACCCAGTTGCACTAGGTGGGGTTCAGACCGAGGACCCCGAGCTTAATGATGAGCTTGGAGGGTACTATGGTGTTGAAGGCTGAGCTGTAGTCACTGATCAGCATTCTTACATAGGTATTCCTCTTGTCCAGATGGGATAGGGCAATGCGCAATGCGATGGCAATTGCATCGTCTGTGGATCTATTGGGGCGATATGCAAAAGCCAGTGGGTCTAAGGTGTCAGGTAAGGTGGAGGTGATATGATTCTTAATTAGCCTCTCTAAGCACATCTCATAATGACAGAAGTGAGTGCTACAGGGCGTGTGAGAGAAAGATCACGTATTTACCTGATTTGTTTAATATTAATAGTTAACAATTAATATGCTTAACAATATTAGAGACATTGCTTAACTACCAACGCTGTGCTTTTCATGGGGATGGTTCCCTCTAGCTCCCTGCAGCTGGTCTGGGCATGTAGTCAAAGACATGGGATAGAGATAAACTTGAGGAACAGATAGACCTGTAGTGTTTCAATTTCTCGTTGCTTCTGAGTGACCTGGTCACACGGTCAAGACAGATCCTCAGAGTGACCACAGTTTTTCAGTTCATCCTGTCTTTTACTATCTTCCAAGGGCACAGCTGTGTGGCGATATGGGCAGTAACGGATCTAATGTTATCACTTATTTGTGCGCTATGACTCGATACACATAGCCACAAGAAGAAAACAAGGTGGCTCCTGATCTGCCAGGGAGGGATGTGCTTGTATGAAAAGCAGAGATTGTTCTAGACACTTTTGCAGAACTTATGAAGAGCTATACAAGTCATGTTGACCCTGTATTAACTTCTGCCTGCAATTGTATAACTAAAGATATTTTACATATACTCAGAAGCCGTTGTCTGTGTCATTTTCTAAAGTTTAAAGTTTGTTTAAGAATAAGAGAATATCAGCACTGTGCAAAGAATCCTCAACATTTTGGCGAGCTTGCCAGGAGTGAGTGACCACCCGCCGTTGGAGTGAGTGTCGACCCACTGTGCCGCGCAACTAATTACTTAAAGGTAAGAAGACGCCTGTTATATCTAAAGTCTGTAATTTGAACAAAGCACTGTGTGGTTGATGACTCATTCTGACACGTAAGTGGCACCTCACTCACAGTATGCTGTTCATTTAAGAGACGAAACCTACACTGTGGTATATATTGATTTATTACTAAACTCTTAATAGATAAACCTGTTGGAAATTGACACAGACCATCTATGTGATAATTAGCAATTCCTATGGTGTGAATATGCATATGTAGACTTGGTGATAGGATTTAGGGCAAATTCCAAGTATAAAGCCAACCACCTAGGTGATATTCCTAGGTGTGAATATGATTAAAGGCCTGTAATTTTGTATTCCGGAGTGCTAGAATGGTAAACAAGATGTTTGTCCTACTTGTGTTGTATGTTGTATAAATTGTATATATGATTATGAGTGACTCATTGTTGATGGCTGCAGTATATAGAGAAAGCACTAGATAGAGTAGGTCTGCTCAGCCTGTGGGGGTGAATGGTTTGCTTGAGCGGCTGTGATTCATTCAGTTTGGTTAAGTTGGATGTTTCATCTGTCTCAATCAGGTTGCTCATTTGATCAGCTTGATCAATGTTTGATTCAACTGTTTTTGTCTGACTTGTTTTGTACAAGACTGGTTTTATTCGATCCGCTCAAGTTTGCGAAAGCAATTCGTTCATCTTGGTCAACTGGTCTGACTCAATTCGTGCATTAAATTCATTGAGGTCACTCAGTTGTTCATCTGGTGTATTTGTTCAATTTGTCTGATTCATTTGTTCGTCCTGCTGGTCATTCTGTTCGATTCATCTGTGTGGGCAATCAGAAAATAAAAAGAAATCCTGCAAATAATAGCCCTTTCTGTGTTGAGGAGGTGAATCAGGAAAGGGACTAGATTTGAGGTCGCTTGAAGTATCTGTCTCTGGTGGGGAGAGGGCGTGCCCAATCTCGCATTAGGTGCGTGAATGTTCATTGACATAAGGAGTGTGGAAAAATTCACATTACCAGGAGGGTTAGAATTAAGAGCTGTCACGAATGTTGAGTGAAGGATCGGACCAAGGTGCAGCATGGTATGCGTACATATTAATTTATTCAAGAAACACCGACAATAGAACGTGAAGTTTTACAGGCTACACAGCAACAAACCAAACCAGAAACAAGATCCCACAAACAAAGGTAGGAACATGGCTGCCTAAGTATGATCCCCAATCAGAGAAAATGATCGACAGCTGCCTCTGATTGGGAACCACACCCGGCCAACATAGAATTAGACAACCTAGACAGTACACCCCAAATCACACCCTGACCTAACCAACTAGAGAATAAACAAATCTCCAAGGTCAGGGCGTGACAGTACCCCCCTCAAAAGTGCGGACTCCGGCCGCAAAACCCAACTCATTAGGGGAGGGTCCGGGTGGGCATCTATCCTCGGTGGCAGCTCAGGCTTCGGGCACGACGTAGACAGTAACCTCTTCTCCCTTCCTGCCTCCCCATTGCACACCCGGTCCGGTCTGGCCACGTTTCATCTTCAATGCCCTTGCTGATGGAAGGAGGTTTTCACTCAAAATCTCACGATACATGGCCCCATTCATTCTTTCCTTTACACGGATCAGTCGTCCTGGTCCCTTTGCAGAAAAACAGCCCCAAAGCATGATGTTTCCACCCCCATGCTTCACAGTAGGTATGGTGTTCTTTGGATGCAACTCAGCATTCTTTGTCCTCCAGTTGAGTTTTTACCAAAAAGTTCTATTTTGGTTTCATCTGACCATATGACATTCTCCCAATCCTCTTCTGGATCATCCAAATGCACTCTAGCAAACTTCAGACAGGCCTGGACATGTACTGGCTTAAGCAGGGGGACACGTCTGGCACTGCAGGATTTGAGTCCCTGGCGGCGTAGTGTGTTACTGATGGTAGGCTTTGTTACTTTGATCCCAGCTCTCTGCAGGTCATTCACTAGGTCCCCCCGTGTGGTTCTGGGATTTTTGCTCACTGTTCTTGTGATCATTTTGACCCCACGGGGTGAGATCTTGCGTGGAGCCCCAGATCGAGGGAGATTATCAGTGGTCTTGTATGTCTTCCATTTCCTAATAATTGCTCCCACAGTTGATTTCTTCAAACCAAGCTGCTTACCTATTGCAGATTCAGTCTTCCCAGCCTGGTGCAGGTCTACAATTTTGTTTCTGGTGTCCTTTGACAGCTCTTTGGTCTTGGCCATAGTGGAGTTCGGAGTGTGACTGTTTGAGGTTGTGGACAGGTGTCTTTTATACTGATAACAAGTTCAAACAGGTGCCATTAATACAGGTAACGAGTGGAGGACAGAGGAGCCTCTTAAAGAAGAAGTTACAGGTCTGTGAGAGCCAGAACTCTTGCTTGTTTGTAGGTGACCAAAAATTATTTTCCACCATAATTTGCAAATAAATTCATTAAAAATCCTACAATGTGATTTTCAGGATTTTTTTTCCTCAATTTGTCTGGCATAGTTGACGTGTACCTATGATGAAAATTACAGGCCTCTCTCATCTTTTTAAGTGGGAGAACTTGCACAATTGGTGGCTGACTAAAAACTTTTTTCCCCCTCTGTATAAAGAAGTAAAAGATAAAACTAAAAAGGAAAGTTAGGGAATAGATGCCAAGACGAAGAATAGAACGAGAACCAGCGACATTCAGATATAGGATAAAGGGATGTACATTAGTAGAATATATAGTGACAGCAAACATAAAAATAATAACATATGATGTGGATATACTGAAAGAGAGGAAAAGCAGATATAGGAATTTAGATATGAAAGACTTAGATTACGAAAATAGAAGGGTAGGAATATTTTGAGAAAAAAGTCACGTGGGTATTAATAGGGGAAATTAGGGTGTGGTCCGGCCATTGTATCTCGGTGGGACAGATCCCTGCAGGTTTTCCAAATTTGGAAACCTTAGAAGTGATTTATGATTATGGTAAAATTGGTTATTGTGATGAGTACTGAGGATATGAAGAGGCAGGACGCAGACGCCGGAATCAACAAGGTAAATGTTTACTTAACAATGAGAAAGAGAATAATAAGGAGCGAGTAAACGACACGACGCTAACAATTACACACAACAATGACTGAACAGTCCAGGGCTATATAGGGGTGGTGATGAGATGATGAGGTGCAGGTGCGCTGGAGGTGACTAGGGTGCGTTGGGTTTCTATTCCTGTGTTGCCGAGGTGGTGTGCTCAGACTGGTGGCTCAGTAAACCGGCGAATCAGAGCGCCGGAGGGGAGCAACGGGAGGAGACGTGACAGTTATAGTAAAATGGTAATGTGATAGATTTGACATTCCAAATTTGGGCCCCTCTTATAGAAGATAATATTCCTGCAGGTTATACAAATATTGATAAAGTGTGTTCGGGAATAGCATTGTGTGAATGTGATATGAGAGTTGTGTGAATGTGGAAATAAGTCTTAATCTGAAGTTTGGATAATAAGAGATAGAAATGTGTATGATAAGATGATTGAGATTTGGATAATAAGCTTTGATATAACGTTATCTTGGGGTTTCGTACATCACTGCTGTCACTCTATGGCCGTGAGAGGCCTGTTGTCTTTAGTTGGTTTGGTCAGGGCGTGAGTTTCTATGTTATATATTCTATGTTTATGTTCTAGTTAGTCTATTTCTATGTTTCAGTTCTAGGTTGTGTGTCTATGTTTGGCCGGGTGTGATTCGCAATCAGAGACAGCTGTCGCTCATTGTCTCTGATTGGGGATCATACTTAAGTAGCCTGTTTGCCTACCTCAGTTGTGGGATCTTGTTCCTGTTAGGCTTGAATGTGTATAGCCTGAGGACTTCACGTTACGTTGTTTCTTGTTTTGTTTATGTTTATTGAGTTTAATAAACATGTTCGCATACCACGCTGCACCTTGGTCTCACCCTTCTCTCAACGATCGTGACAGAAGATCCCACCACAAAAGGACCAAGCAGCGTGCCCAGAAGGAGCAAACGCCCGGTACTCAACAGGAGGCTACGTTGGTAGATGTCCTCCTTGGTTGGGGGAAAATCACAGAGGAGGAGGCCGTCCGTTACGGTAAGGCAATGAAGGAGGAAGCCCGGGTAGGAGAGGATCAACGGCGACATCAACGAAGCCGGCTGAAGAGGAAGCCCAAGAAGCAGCCCCAAGAAAATGTTGAGGGGGGGCTCATGGGGTGTACAACGAGGCAGCAGGAGGCCGGGAAAGGGTGAGGAGGAGGCCGCTATTTTAGAGGTCCTCCAAGACCTGCGGATCGAGAGAGAGAGGAGCCCCGACCACTGCACTCGATGGGGTTCCAGTTGGAGTCCCTACGACCATGGGTACAGGAATGGGAACAGTTTTACACTGAGGAGTCGGAGGATGACGACGACGATGAGTTTCTGTTCCCTAACTCGTGGGGGCTCCCGGAGGAGTCCTCACTGGAGGAGGATTGGGTGCGAAGAGAGAGGGACTGGAACAGTCGTACATATCCAATGCCAGTTCCCAGCCCGGTATGTCCTATGCCTGCTTCTCGCACCAAACCAGTAGTGCGGGTTCCCAGTCCGGCACGGCCCGTTCCAGGACAGGAACACGCACCTAAAATGGAGTCAGCAGGTTCAGCCGGTCCGTCCGGATCTTGGGAGGAATGTATCCAACGGCAGGCGAGCAGGCGCTCGGCAGCGCAATGGTGCGCGTGGTGAGTACATTGTAGCGATGGGAGAGAGGTGGTGTTTCTACACCTCCTCCAACCACACAACTCACCCGACCTCCAGCGACGGTCCCCTGCAGGGAGCACTTTAGCGTGTCGGTGCCCAGTTTGGGGCCGGCAACCATCCCAACGACCGGGTTGGAAACCACCTCTGCGTCGGTGCCCAGGGTGGGTACAACGTACAGCCCCGTTTTGGAGCAGGAGCTCCCAAACGTGTCGGTGCCCAGTCTGGGGCCGGCAATAAGTCCTATTTCAGGGCTGGAATTTTCCAGTTCTAGGTTGTGTGTCTATGTTTGGCCAGGTGTGATTCCCAATCAGAGACAGCTGTCGCTCTTTGTCTCTGATTGGGGATCATACTTAAGTAGCCTGTGTGCCTACCTTAGTTGTGGGATCTTGTTCCTGTTAGGCTTGTATGTGTATAGCCTGAGGACTTCACATTACGTTGTCTTTTGTTTATGTTTATTGAGTTTAATAAACATGTTCGCATACCACGCTGCACCTTGGTCTGACCCGTCTCTCAACGATGGTGACAACTGCCCAACATAGAATATCACGGGGTGGTATTGAGAGTGGGATGTTATTTTAGAAAGTAGCCGCAAGTCTACATTTTCTTGGAGACTTTTCCGGGCTTTTCAGGAAGGTTAGAGAACTTTTGAGGATCCCATGACAGGCCGGGCAGTGTCCGGGAAACTAAAGTTTTTGTTTTTTTGTTCCCCTGGGAGTATGTTTGAAGAAGCTGATTTGTGGCGATTGAGAATTGTTAAAAACACGAATGGATTGGTTGATGTGAGTACCTAAGAATTTCTAACATTCTATATGAATTCTGTGAATATATAAAAATATGATTAATTTTGTGTGTGTAATCGATTACTATAGATTTGATAAAGTAATAATTGGAATAATATTAATATACTAACTTGCGCACCCAAATGTAGATGTACGTCAGGGGTGAGAAACAATAAATAAACGTTTTCTGAGTTGGTGCCGTTTATGGATCATTTGATAGAGATAAGGTTAAGCATTTTATGACTGTCTACAATCTGGGCAATAGTCTCAGAAACTGAGTGGCGTATGTCCACTTTTTGGAAGATATGGGGTATTGACTCACCCTAACGATGTAACTATAAAGGCTTATGGGATTTTCTCCGTCCGAGTACAACATGTAAGGGGAAACACTGCCCATAAGGCCTGGAAATTATCGACGTAACTTATAACATAGTACAAAGCCAATTTAGGGTTTCCATTAAACTAATTATCATTGTGGAGCTACTGTGATGTAGTAAAGGAATTTCATTATGTCGCAAGGGAAAACATAATCCGTTTGATTAAACTCGCCAGATCTGTTTCAAAATCAATGAATGTGTATTTGACTTGTTGACTGCTCATTTATTCCCTTTGAGTATGTGAGACCTTTGCAAAGAAACACTTGGACGACCTTTAAGGCTATTTTATGGGAATTGTGTTATGTGCTAGATGTTAAGACTACAAACCATTGTAATTGGGATATTTGCGGGATTTACTTGTCATGCTGGAGGAACCTACTGGGGTTGTAATTTAAAATATTGAATTGAATATGGATATTAATTGAATATATACTCGTCAACTACAGCAAGTGTTTGTTTTGTTACCTGTAGCGTAATCAGAAAGGACAGTTACCTAAATCTACTGACTTCTAATAATAGCGGACTGGCAATTGCGATAGAGCTGTGGCCATGATCTTTAATTTATAACAAAGGAAAGTAAGTTAATAGGGAAGTGAGAATTTTGAATTGTTTGGGTAGACTGGAATGAAAATAATGCATTCTAATAATGTGAATGCAAATATGTTATTAGTTATTGGTGGTTTGTGGATAGACTTTACTAATGCCATGTTTTAGTCTGCGGGTGAAAGAGAGTCGTGCTCGCTGGGCTATATCGGGCTGTAAGGGACGCAGTAGGACATTTGAAGCAGAGGTCTGAATAGTTGAATCGGAAACGTTCTTTGACAATTTCTCATTATTATTACTCAATTCTATAGTTTGCGTAACACCAGTGATTTATGCAAACAGTTAATGAATTCTAAAACCATAATCTGTCTCCGTTATGTGGAAGTGGATTGCAGGTAGTTTTGACTATTACGCTGATGGGACAGCACCAACTTGTTGTAGGTTCTAGATTTGTTAAACAACAAATGTATATTTTGACTAAATTAATGCAATAGGTTACAATGATAACATTACCAGAAAGATGGCAACTAAATGGCCAAAGGAAGGAACGTTTGTTGTGGCAGTGTGTGAGGAAATGGATACCATAATAAATAACTATGAAGCAGGGAATGTAGAGTTAAAAGAAGAAAAAGGGAAGCAGCAGGCTTCCACCCCAAAAAGGAGAAAGAAGATCTCACTTAGATATAGACTGATATGAGGGACTGAGGGGCATGTTAACAAAACTGGAAAATTATAGGATAGATGAACAAGATTATGATGGGCAAAGTGAGCGGGAGGATGCAAGTGATGAGGAAGATGAAGAACTTAGACAGTGTGCTGACTCTGATCAAGAACAGAGTGAGACAGAGGGATTATCATTATCAATTATCACAGCAAGGAGCCACGGGAGGCAAAACTATAGTAACAAAATTAAGTAAGGCACTGCAAGCCCACCTGGAAAAATCAAAAAGAGATTTAAGGAACAGAAGGACAATAAAAAAGCCAGAAAAGTATGGGGCTCAATATCCCATTTTGGTAAAGGGGACACAGGTTCACTATGTAACTTGGGAATCACAGGACCTGGAAGGCCTGGTGTCTAGACTGCCAAACATACATGAAGGAGCAGGAAAATGGATTAGAACATTTGAAGAACAAACAATGGGGAAACTACTGGCGGTGGGAGACTTGAAGGCATTGCTGGCCAGGGTGGTGGGAGTGGCCAAAATGGAGGACCTGTTGCAGTCGGGTGGCCTCATACAGGTGGTGCGGAGGACGGTACTGGATGGAGTGGCCTTTGACAATTACAGGCCAGGACTATGGCACACTGAGAATAAAGTACCCGGCAAAAATAGACCCTAAAGCATTGAGAGGGGTGCCATTGTGGGATAAAGAAAACCCAGCAGGGTAACCTGGAGGACCAGCTCAAGAGGTAGCGACAAGAAACAGAAAAAGACCCAGAGGAGGATCCACTGATGACAACACTGTTCAGGACGTCACTGATGGAAGCAATGCCAATGACTGTCAGAAGCAGACTGGAAGATGTGGTGGGACTAACGTCAAAGTCACACAAAAAGTTCTGCGACCATGTTATCCATGCAGTCAAAAAATACAGAAAGGTCGAACAGAAACTGACAGAGCAGGGAAGAGACATTCAAAGAAAACTGACACAGATGCAGCTGGAAGAGCTGACAAGAAAGGACAAAAAGAAAACACAAGCCCCAGTGATCACTCCAGTACTGCCAGAAGAGGGCGCCATGGCACCTGTCCTCCAGGGAGATTCACAACCATCGCCTCAACCACAAGGCCAAAGAGCTCCTGCCATACCAGTAGTGAATGTGTACACACAACAATCCCCTGGACAGTGCCAAAACAAAAATAATGGACACAGACCCAGGAATCAAGGGCACCAACCACAGCAGCAGACATACCAAGATGGTGGACCAGGAAGACCGCCAGGTGTCTGCTGGGGGTGTCATCAATCAGGACATACAAGAAGGGATTGTCCTACCAACCCATTGCTGCCTAGGCAACCACAACAGGGTAATTGGCAAATAAATGACACCAGCTAAGATGCATGGCAGCAATCTCAGACACAGGCTCCACAGTGCCCAGTGAACCTGTGGGGAGGACCAAATCAGGGATACTAGGGATGCCCAGAGAATCCTAGAGGGGAGGTTCAGCTAGTGGCAGTAACTATGCAGGCTGATGAAAAACCTATGCTGCAGGTACAGGCGAACAACAGAGGCACACCAATGATGATAGATACTGGAGCAACTTACTCATTTGTAAGTCCAAATTATGCCTCTCACCTCCCATGTCAGGCAAATATGCAAAGACAGTAGGATTTTCGGGACAAACGCAGCTAATACCTATGACAGTTCCAGTAAAACTAGAAGCAGGAGGAAAAGCTACCTGCATACCTATATTAGTATCAGAACAAACTCCAGTTTATCTATTAGGGAGAGATGCACTGTGTGGAATGGGCATCCAAATTAAATGCACATCAGAGGGACTAATAATAGATCAGGAAGGTGTACATCCACAGATGATGATGGCTATGGACAAAACAGCAAATGTAAACTGGATAAGGAACATAGAATCACCAGTACGAGAGGTACTAAAGAAGTGGGGAAAATGTATCAGGGATCAAGTTCCAGAAATGAAGTTACCAAAATCATTGTACACTTCAATATGACCCATATCAAAATCATTTGCTAGAACAAATATGGTTGAGGAAGGCATGGGGTAAACTGGCCTCCATAAGATCGCAATATTTTATAATATGGAAACAAGGGGCAGCAACGGAAGCACACGATGCTCCAGGATCTGATATCATTCAGACCTGGTTTGAAATACCAGGAACAGAACCTCACATAACACTTTTAGTGGCTGAGGGATATCAGGCAAAAGACCTAGGACCAATGATGAAGAAGGCTAAAAATACACAGTGGGTAAAAACAGAGAATCCATTAATTTTCCAGTCTGTTGACAAAACACCTCATTAAAGTCATATGCTTTGCAGAGCTGATGGGGGAACCACAGGAAGTGGAAATAACTGAGGAAAGACAGATGCCAGTAGTTATAGAAGAAACAAAACAAGAAAAGCTAAGGAAACAAATGGAAAGTATGATCACAGAACACTTATGGGCAAAACATGATACAGATGTGGGTTTGGTAAAATCAGCTAATCCAATCTGCATTAAAGTAAAGGCAGACACAAGACCCCAATGGAAACAGCAATACCCAATGAAACCTGAAGCAGAGGCAGGAATTCAAGCTACAAGAGAGGGACTGATAGAAGCAGGAGAACTGGTTAAAACCCAGAGTGACTGTAATACGCCAATGCTACCAGTACTAAAAGCCGACAAACAGAAGTGGGTCCCGTGTAGCTCAGTTGGTAGAGCATGGCGCCAGGGTTTTGGGTTCGATTCCCACGGGGGGGCCAGTATGAAAAAAAATAATGTATGCACTTACTAACTGTAAGTCGCTCTGGATAAGAGCGTCTGCTAAATGACTAAAATGTAAATGTAATGACCTGAGAGCAGTGAATGACATAGTTCAAGCCTACCAAAGCAGAGGTGCCCAATCATTTACATTTTTAGTCATTTAGCAGACGCTCTTATCCAGAGCGACTTACAGAAGCAATTAGGGTTAAGTGCCTTGCTCAAGGGCACATCGACAGATTTTTCACCTAGTTGGCTCGGGGATTAGAACCAGCGACCTTTCGGTTACTGGCACAACGCTCTTACCCACTAAGCTACCTACTTGCATCTGGTGGAACAAACATTCCACCAGATGCAAAATGGTTCTCAGTAATACACTTATGTGGAGCATTTTTTGTGTACCTTTAGCAGAAGAAAGTAGACACTTGTTTGAGTTTACTTACAAAGAACAGCAATTTACATACACAAGGAATTACATTGAAACAAACAATTAATGATTTGAGGGAGTACAGTGGAATTACCTTCATCATGTTCTGTTTGTAGTTAAAACATTTGGGTGGCTGATTAAGATGTACTATAGTGAATGTTAACGACATGTACACTTTCTCTTCCAGGAGAATGAGTGTTTCATTATCTCTCTTTGGAATATTTCCCGAGTCTGTGGTCTTGGGGAGAGCAGTTACTGAAATTTCTCAGATTTATAAGTACAAAGGTATCCGGATTAGGCCGTAAAAGGGTGCTACCAAATTAAATAAGGCCTGGCCATTTTTCTTTTTTATACCATATGGTTTGCAAATAACCACACACAACATTTACATTTACATTTTTGTCATTTAGCAGACGCTCTTATCCAGAGCAACTTACAATTAGTGAGTGCATACATTATTTTTTTATTTTTCATACTGGCTGCCCGTGGGAATCGAACCCACAACCCTGGCATTGCAAACGCCATGCTCTACCAACTGAGCTACATCCCTGCCGGCCATTCCCTCCCCTACCCTGGACGACGCTGGGCCAATTGTGCGCCGCCCCATGGGTCAACACATTTGTTATGAATATTTGTTAGTGGTGTCAATACGTGTTTGACTTACTGAGTGGACTATTTCATTTGGTTTGACTTTTTAATGATTAGTCTACTATAGAATGAAACACTTCTTTGAAGGGTTTGATTGACCTCTGACCTCTGTCGTGACTTTCTAGTGTGGTTTGATCACCCTTACTGGATGATGAATTTAAGGTAATTTGTAATACTGATTTGAAGGTCATTTGTAATACTGATAATTACGAAGAAGTTTATAGTTCATAGCCATATTTGTGATTCGGACCAAGACAAGGACAGGGAGAGAGCGCTAGCCCTGAATGAGGGACACCTGTCATTAGTGAATTTTACTATTCCTTGAATTACCTTATGGGATACAATGAAGTTAAGTTTTTATCAAGGGTTATCATTCTAATTTTATTTGTTATTTTTATTTAACAGGCAGTGTTGTTGTTTTGTTTTTTTGGGCGCATGAATCACGATGTAAGTCGTGTCCAAAGGGGGAATTACCGGTCCCCTGGGGCCTTTTGGTAAATATGCAAATTGTATTAAGAATATGAGCAGTAGTAATTAATGTGTTATGGGTTAGATGGAATGTTTTATGTGCAAATGTATTTGTGGCCGGAGACAAAGTACAAAGGGGACAATATGAGGGTCCACCTCTAGAACAGTTGAAAAGGGAATTAGAAGAGTATATCAGGCAACTAACTGTTATACAAGAAGTTATATACCAACAGGAGAGAACCAGAGTTCCAGAACCAGAGGCGAATCCACCACGACCAGTGGTCCCGGGGAAGAAGGTCTACGTCAGGGTCTTCAGAAGGAGTGGAACAAACAGAGACGTGAGGGACCCTACACCATCACCCAGGCTATGCACCAACTACTGTAAGGGTCGAGGGGAGCTCGACCTGGTATCATCTAAACCACTGCACCAGTGTACCTCATGGAAACCAACGACCGAGAGATGAGGAAGCTGAGGATGCCGAGACCCTAGTGACGGAAGAAGGTCCTGAGCAAAAGGGACCAAAGCCGGTCCGGAGTAGAGGCCCAGAAGCAGATGGTCATCGTTGGAAAAGAGCCCTGCTGGGCCTTCACAACAATGTGGACAATTTGTTCTTATCTATAGCAGAAATGGTTGCTAATCTTACATCTGGACAAAAATAGTTTTGGGTGTGTGGGTTGGGGCCAGGTGAGGTAGGAGCAGGTTTACCGCTTGTGGGAGTTCCCATAGGGGTAAATCTGAATATACAAATGTACTTACCATTCTTAGTGGAGATACCATGTAACCCTGACCCCATGACGTTCTATGTATTACACAACCACACAGGCACACCGTCGTTTGCTAGGCCAGATAATACCAGGTTTGGAGGGTGGATAATGCAACTGTGTCTGACCGTTGTTTTAGTCATTGGATTGATTTTGCTGCTCATCCTCATGTTGAAGTTTTGCTGCAATATGTGTTTAAAACTGGTAACAAATTCAAGGCCAAATGTAATGTTAAATGTTGCCATGGCCCAGGGCCAGAATGCAGGTTGCGAAGGATTAGCTGAGCTACCCTTTACTGCTGAAGACTGTGATGTTTGACCTGTTGCATACTTAGAAATGCGCCTGTTGTAGACAGAGGTTTGCTCTCACAAGGTCGGCTCAGTGGGAGTGGAATATTGGCTGAACGCCCAGACTCTGTGATTGCCAGGTGTTCTCTCCTAAGCAGCCGCACTCTGGGAGCAAACGCTTTACTGAGAAAGAATCTGTAATGGTATGTGTAGAAGGTAATTGGTTTGGATTATATACATGTCATATGTTACATCTGGAAGGTTTTCTATTTTTTATTTCTATCTTTACATATGGTGTGAATTTGTCATATTATTATATAGAAGATGGAATCTTCTAAGAGGGGAATGTAAGAGAACGATCACGTATTTATCTGATTTGTTTAATATTAATAGTTAACAATTAAAATGCTTAACAATAGTAGAGACATTTCTTAACTACCAATGCTGTGCTTTTCATGGGGATGGTTCCGTCTAGCTCCCTGCAGCTGGTCTGGACGTGTAGTCAAGGACATGGGATAGAGATAAACATGAGGAACAGATAGACCTGTAGTGTTTCAATTTCTCGTTGCTTCTGAGTAACCTGGTCACACGGTCACGACAGAGCCTCATAGTGACCACAGTTTTTTCAGTTCATCCTGTCTTTTACTATCTTCCAAGGGCACAGCTGTGTGGAGATATGGGCAGTAACGGAGCTAACGTTATCACTTGTTTGTGCGTTATGACCCGATACACATAGCCACAAGAAGAAAACAAGGTGGCTCCTGATCTGCCAGAGAGGGGCGTGCTTTTATGAAAAGCAGAGATTGTTCTAGACACTTTTGCAGCACTTATGAAGAGCTATACAAATCCTGTTGACTCTTTTTTAACTTCTACCTGCAATTGCATAACTGAAGATATTTTACATATACTCAGAAGCCGTTGTCTGTGTCATTTTCTAAAGTTTAAAGTTTGTTTAAGAATAAGAGAATATCAGCACTGTGCAAATAATCCTCAACAGGCGATAGTCATTTAGTTCAGTTACTTTTGCTTTCTTGGGTACAGGAACAATGATGGACATCTTGAAGCAGGTGGGGACAGCAGACTGGGACAGGGAGAGATTGAATATGTCCATAAACACTCCAGCCAGCTGGTTTGAGCATGCTCTGAGGACGCGGATAGGGATGCTGTCTGGGCCGGCAGCCTTGCGAGGATTAACACGCTTAAATGTCTTACTTACGTCGGCTACGGAGAACGAGAGCCCACAGTCCTCGGGAGCGGCCTGCATCTGTGACACTGTGATATCCTCAAAATGGGTGAAGAAGGTGTTTAGCTTGTCCGGGAGCAAGACATCGGTGTCAGCGACGTGGCTGGTTTTCTCTTTGTAATCAGTGATTGTCTAGAGTCCCTGCTACATAAGTCTCATGTCTGAGCCGTTGAATTGCGACTCCACTTTGTCTCTGTACTGACGTTTTGCCTGTTTGATTCAACGTTGGTCTGACCAATCGGAATCCATGCTTCAAGATTGTTTTGATCACGCGGACTGGGATATGTTCCGGGTTGCATCTGAGAATAACATTGATGTATACACTGACATGGTGACTGAGTTAATCAGGAAGTGTATAGGGGATGATGTTCACACTGTGACTGTTAAAACCTACCCAAATCAAAAACCGTGGATAGATGGCAGCATTCGCGCAAAACTGAAAGAGCGAACCAACGCATTTAACCATGACAAGGTGACTGGAAATATGGTTGAATACAAACTGTTCAGTAAACAGCTTGATCATTACACAGCTGCACCTTGTGCTGGGGACAATAAAAGGCCACTCTAAAATATGCAGTTTTGTCACACAACACAATGCCAGCGTGCAATTGGCATGCTGACTGCAGTAAGGTCCACCAGAGCTGTTGCCAGAGAATTGAATGTTCATCTCTACCATAAGCTGCCTCCAACGTTGTTTGAGAGAATTTGGCAGTACGTCCAACCGGCCTCACAATCGCAGACCACGTGTAACCACGCCAGCCCAGGACCTCCACACCCGGCTTCTTCACCTGTGGGATTGCCTGAGACATGCCACTCAGCAGCTGATAAAACTGTGGGTTTGCACAACTGAAGAATTTCTGCACAAACTGTCAGGAAACGTCTCAGGGAAGCTCATCTGCATTCTCATCGTCCTCACCACGGTCTTGACCTGACAGCAGTTCAGCGTCATATCCGACTTCAGTGGGCAAATGCTCACCATCGATGGCTACTGGTACGCTGGAGAAGTGTGCTCTTCACTGATGAATCCCGGTTTCAACTGTACCGGGCAGATTGTATGGTATTTGTGGGCGAGTGGTTTGCTGATGTGGTGGTGGGGTTATGGTATGGGAGGCATAAGCTACAGACAACGAACACAATTGATTTTATCAATGGTAATTTGAATCCATTTTGAATTCAGGATGTTTCACAACAAAGTGTGGAATAAGTTAAGGGGTATGAATACTTTCTAAAGGCACTGTATGTGTTATGAATGACCAAAGATGTCTGACTTTATAGTAAGTACAGCGTCATATGATTTAAGGCATTTATGTATGTGTTATAAATGACCAAAGGGGTCTGACTTTAAAGTTGTTACAGCGTGATGCGATATAGTCTTTATGGATGTGTACAGGACACTACATAAGTTGTCAATTTGTCAGGCCCTGTGTAGCTCAGTTGGTAGAGCATGGTGTTTGCAACGCCAGGGTTGTGGGTTCGTTTCCCAGTATGAAAATGTATGCACTCAATAACTGTAAGTCGTTCTGGATAAGAGCGTCTGCTAAAATGTAAATGTCAATAAATAGGTTATTCATATTTTGCTGATTTATGAAGGTTTTCTCATGATCCACAGGTTACTGTAGGGTGAGAGAGGTATTTAAATGGGTTGAAGGACCTGCAAAGCGGCGTTTGTCTCTGTGTGTCAGAGCCAAGATTATTTGGAGTAGTCCAACCTGAGACTACCGCACCAGGTATTCCTCTTCTGTTCCCATTCCTCTTCTGTTTACAATGGTGCCAACATTTTGTGGCTGATGTTTCAGCGGGGGAGTGGGTGAATGTGTCAAAGACCTGACTGGGCCCAGCACTGCACAGTATGGCTCGTTAAATTGTTGTGTGCATATGTATGTGCTGAGGAACATGTACAGTGCCTTCAGAAAGTATTTCCACCCGTTGACCTTTTCCACATGTTGTTATGTTACAGCCTGAATTTAAAGTGGATTAAGTTTATATTTTGTGTTACCAGGCTACACACAATACATACGATAGCGTATTGCTGACACACACCCCAAAAAATTATATTGTTATTATGAGATAAGATCACGTTATTACAAAATAATTAAATAACTCATTATAACGAAATAATCCATTATTTCCTTATTACAAGAAAGATGATGTCATAACCAGTATGAAAAAAAAATTTATGCACTCACTAAAGTCGCTCTGGATAAGAGCGTCTGCTAAATGACTAAAATGTAAAATGTTATAAGTAGAAGATGTCGTTATTAAGAAATAATCCGGTTGCACGTTATTATGAGAAATAGCCTTTCTTATGCTGAAACGTTACCACATGCTACTTGGCAAGCTTGGCTTCCTCTCATGCACAGCTGGACATTACGGCCGGTTTGCTTGAGATAATCAACTTTTAATTTCTCCTTGGTTTGAGGCATTGGGAGATATGTGTCATTGAGCAATATAGATGGTGTTGTCATTAGTTTACCTACAATGCGGAGAAATGTGAGTTCTCTACAGCAGACGTAAAAAACTATTGGACCTCCTTGACATAGCGTTATTCCTTCTTGATCAACTGGACCGACATGGGAAGCTTCATGGATACAAACTCATGGATTTTAAATGCATCCAATAGGGATATGTGGTGACCCAAAACACAGTCAGGCGTTTACTTCATATTCTAGACGCCCATGGACTGCACATTTGGGCGGAAGTCTCTGGGAGCCAGATTAGCTAACTAGCTACCTTACCTTCACAACCAAGAGGACATAGTGGAAACACCTGAGTGTCCTTTTTGTCTTGTAATTTCACATTTGGAAGGTGCATTGAAACAATTAGCTAGCATTATTATATCATTTAGAGCACATCCAACTAGTTAGCTAGCAAGCTATATCTGAATGATGCACTGAAATTTACTACTCTCGAGGGGTTCACTATGTTAGCTAGTTATGGCTATTCTCAAGAACAAGCAAGCGCCTATCTGAGAAGCATGTACTACTGATCGAGCGTACGCAATCAGCGCTGATTTCATCAGAAGTTCATTACAGTGGCTTGGAAATACGACTTTGCAAAATTAGTCAAAACCTTTATTGACTTTAGATGCAGTATAACGTTAGCTAGCTGGCTAAGATTGAGGGGAGGCCAACTCGGATTTCAGCTAGCTACCGTTAGCATTGTTAGCCGTTTTAGATTAAGTTTGTTAGCTAACGACAACGTTGCCATCCATTTGACGACATGATAATGATGGCAAAGTTGTTTCCTACTAAACATTTGCCTACTTTAGCAATGTCATCATATTTCCAGGACACTCTAGATGAAACAGCCTCCATCTATCACGACTATTGGGCACCACTATGGCGCCACCGGCAGAGAGTGGCTTGAGAATATTCATAACAATGGTGGAAATCGTTTTGCATGGCCCGGTGCCCCAGGTAGGTGGAGTTTAGTTATTTTAGACTATTCCATTGGTCCTTAAGTGAAATCTCCACCCACCCGGCACCGGACCATGCTAAACGAACTCCACCAATGGCATGATGCGACCCAGTGTATCCTGTGCATGTGACAAATAAACTTTGATTTGACATAGTGTGTGTTTACCAAAGACGGTGTGTGTTGCACCAAAGTCAAATTAGAATACGGGCCAAGGACTAGATAGTGTATTTTTACCTGGAGTTTTTCCTTATTGTAGGCTACTACTTTCACCACTTTTAGTCTTGAAATCTTTGGTTGTTTACTACACTACCTTACTCGCTCTGTTTAGCACATGGCCTCAAATGTGAATCCTTAATGATATGGGTGGGGGCGTAAAGCTAAGGCTTAAGAGGGTGTAAACCATGATGAAAATGTGTAGACAAAGAAGAGCTCTCCAGTAGGTGTAACAAAACATTCAAGGGCCATTTTCTCAAAAGAGGGGTTACAAGTTTATCAACTTTCAAAGCAGAATTACTTTCCCGTTGTTCCTCAACTGCAGTGTGATATACCATTTTTATCCAATGTAAAAAACACCATTTCAAATGTTGCTACAGAAGACCAAATCGAGGCGGTCGGTCACATTTGTCATTTTCCACTACTTTATCATGCATGCACTTTTTATATTATGTGTTTCAGTGTTGTAGTACTCCAGACTGAAAACATGAAAATGACCATATGTAAGTGGTCGCTTGTCAGAAAATGTTTTAAAAATTGTTATATTCTTCCTGGGGGTGTATATGAACAGATTTTAATAAGATTTCATGTTGCTAAAATGCTGTCAGTTCCACTTTAAATGCAACAATGTTTCACACACAAGTTATTTTCAAAGAGATGGCCAACAACAGCAAGCGCGCTGCAATAAAAAACACAGTTCCACTCACCAGATGATGATCATTTGAAACTTAACTTATTGTTGAAAGTTATTCTTGAAAAGGGAGAAGCTAACAAATTAGCAACAACATCCTCTTTGATAACACCTGCTGCAGCCGCTGCAAACTAGCCGACAACAAAAGCTAGGTAGGTAGACCGTGGGAAAACTACTGCTCGTTATTGCGCAGTGACATGTTGGCCTTCAAGAAGGCAGAAGTTTCCATACGTTTTTGTAAAAACGGTCCCATCTATTAAGTCAAAATGTGATTGGTTGATTTCACTGTCACTCCAAAATGTTGTCCTAATACAGTTGAATGGCAAATGCCTTTATCTAGCTTCTGATGGCCTAGCCAATGGCTGTCTTAGCTAGCTAGATTTATCTCCCAAGAGACCAGCAAAGAAAAATCCTGATTGCATCTTTTTTTCTCTTCAATGTTAACCCTTTCCTTTCCAACAAAAACTGAAGAGATTAAATCATAATTGAAAATAATAATATAATGATAATTATTTTATAAATCCTTAGCCCTTCTCTGAAGGCGTAGAAGGCCCATTTTCCCCCACTGTGTTTAGGTTAGTATAATTTGTAGAGTGGTTCTACTTTCCCTCAGCATGCATATTTTCACTATTCTGAATGTCTAAAGAATCCATATGTTGTTCTGAAATATGAACACAGAAATACTGGACATGTGTAACTCTTATTATGTTGGTGATTTGACAAAATTACAATCATGGTCTTGAATTGGACTTACATTTTTCTGGTCTCGGTGTCCCCCCCAGTCAACTACTGAGCCTCCACTCCAAACAACTGTGTTTGTGTGAACATTCTAACCACCCTCTTCCTGTAATTGGAGCATCCTACTTAACTACTGTTTCTCTCTCCTTGCAGTTCACGCCCTCTGCCTCTTTATAACCTGTAGTCCACCTGTGTTTGGGGTCGATCACCTCTGTTAGGGGAGTGCGGGGAGCAGGAGCTTGTCCGTGGCGCTTGGGTCCAAGAAACAAGCTGTTGGTCCATACTGCAAATGTCTGAGCTGTGGAGCTCTGGTTGGAGCTAACTTGTAATCTTGCGTCCATCCTAACATAGATTGCCCTGCATTCAGGGTTGTTGGCTATCGTTGTTTTTGTAGTTTTTGCCCCAAGCGCCACACCATGTGCTCCCTCATGCTCGGTGTGATGGTGGCTTCACTAAGGTATTTGTTATTATTATGAAATGTAAAGTAACTTATTGCTTTGTACTCCAAGCTATTTAAAGTATTGATTGAGTAGAGCTCAAGCCAACATCCAGGTAGTCTCAGAAACCCAGTCCTTGGCAACAGCAGTGACTAGTTTTGGGATTAATGACGGACTCTATTGGTAACGTCATAAAACTAAACCTGGCACCATCCCTATGATGAAGCATGGTGGTGGCAGCATCATGGTGTGGGGATGTTTTTCAGCGGCAGCGGCTAAGAGATTAGTCAGGATCAAGGGAAAGATTAACAGAGCAAAATACAGAGAGATCCTTGATGAAAACCTGCTCCAGAGTGCTCAGGACCTCAGACTGGGGCGAAAGTTCACCTTTCAACAGGACAATGAACCTAAGCACACAGCCAAGGCAATGCAGGAGTGGCTTCGGGACAAGTCTCTGAATGTCCTTGAGTGGCCCAGCCAGAGCCCGGACTTGAACCCGATCAATCATCTCTGGAGAGACCTGAAAATAGCTGTGCAGCGACGCTCCCCATCCAACCTGACAGAGCTTGAGAGGATCTGCATAGAAGAATGGGAAAAGCTCCCCAAATAAAAGTGTGCCAAGCTTGTAGCGTCACATCCAAGAAGACTAGGCTGTAATCGCTACCGTAGGTTCTTCAACAAAGTACTGAGTAAGGTGTCTGAATACTTATGTAAATGTGATATTTCCGGGGTTTTTCATTACTAAAAACCTGTTTTAGCTTTATCATTATGGGGTATTGTGTGTAGATTGATGAGGGGGGAAAAAACAATTTAATCAATTTCAGAATAAGGCGGTAATGTAACAAAATGTGGAAAAAGTCAAGGGGTCTGAATAGTTTCTGAATGGACTGTATAGTCATATGGCCAATAATGTATTCTGCAAATATAATTACAATACAGAAATGTAATTGCTCTTTAGTGAAATTCTGTCCATCTTATGTTGGAAACCATATTCACGGAAACCTAGTTGCACACCACTTATAAAATGTTCAACCTGTTTCATGAACACCAGTGTTTTTTTTAGGAGAAGAATGAGTAACCTTTAGGACAATGTCTCCATTACAGGTCCCCAAGGGTACAGTAAGGGTATATCATTAACATAACTTGTGATAGTTTAAATGTTAGAATTGGGCTTGACAAATCAGATATCATCGTTGTTATTTACATCATAGCTTACACAACCTTTTCATGTTGACAGTGGCAAGACAAAACTTGATATGCATTGAATGTAGGATTTTCAATCATTCAATCAAATGTATTTATAAAGCCCTTCAGCAGATATCACAAAGTGCTATACAGAAACCCAGCCTAAAACCCAAAACAGCAAGCAATGCAGATGTAGAAGCATGGTGGCTAGGAAAAACTCCCATGAAAGGCAGGAACCTAGGAAGAAACCTAGAGAGGAACCAGGCTCTGAAGGGTGGCCAGTTTTCTTCTGGCTGTGCCGGGTAGAGATTATAAGAGTACATGGCCATGAAGGCCAGCAGGGTCAAATAATATTCACAGTGGTTGTAGATGGTGCAACAGGTCAGTACCTCAGGAGTAAATTTCAGTTGGCTTTTCATAGCCGAGCATTCAGTGGTCGAGACAACAGGTGCGGTAGAGAGAGAGAGTCGAAAACAGAAGGTCCGGGACAAGGTAGCACGTCCGGTGAACAAGGTCAAGGTTCCATAGCTGCAGGTAGAACAGTTGAAACTGCAGCAGCAGCAGCAGCATGACCAGGTGGACTGGGGACAGTCAGGAGTCATCAGGCCAGGTAGTCCTGAGGCATGATCCTAGGGCTCAGATCCTCCTGGAGGGGAGGGAGAGAGGGAGAGAGGGAGAGAGAGAGAATTAGAGGGAGCATAAATTAAATTCACAACGGACACCAGATAAGACAGGAGAATTACACCAGATACAACAGACTGACCCTAGCCCCCCGGCAAATAGACTATTGCAGCATAGATACTAGAGGCTGAGACAGGGGTGGGTCGGGGGACACTGTGACCCCGTCCGACGATACCCCCGGACAGGGCCAACCAGGCAGGATATAACCCCACCCACTTTGCCAAAGCGCAGCCCCCACACCACTAGAGGGATATCAACAGACCACCAACTTACTACACTGAGACAAGGCTGAGTATAGCCCACGAAGATCTCCTCCATCGCACAAGCCCGAGGGGGCGCAAAACCAGACAGGAAGATCACGTCTGTGACTCAACCCACTCAAGTGACGCACCCTCCTAGGGACGGCATGGAAGAGCACTTGTAAGCCAGTTACTCAGCCCCCGTAATAGGGTCAGGGGCAGAGAATCCCAGTGGAGAGAGGGGAGCCGGCCAGGCAGAGACAGCAAGGGCGGTTCGTCGCTCCAGTGCCTTGCCGTTCACCTTCGCACCCCTGGGCCAGACTACACTCAATCATAGGACCTACTGAAGAGATTAGTCTTCAGTAAAGACTTAAATTTCGAGACCGAGTCTGCGTCTCTCACATGGATAGGCAGACCATTCCATAAAAATGTAGCGCTATATGAGAAAGCCCTGCCTCCAGCTGTTTGCTTAGAAATTCTAGGGACAATAAGGAGGCCTGCGTCTTGTGACCTTAGCGTACGTGTAGGTATGTACGGCAGGACCAAATCGGAGAGATAGGTAGGTGCAAGCCCATGTAATGCTTTGTAGGTTAGCAGTAAAACCTTGAACTCAGCCTTAGACTTAACAGGAAGGCTATTGCAGCACTGGAGTAATATGATCAAATGTTTTGGTTCTAGTCAAGATTCTAGCAGTTGTGTTTAGCACTAACTGAAGTTTATTTAGTGCTTTATCCGGGTAGCCGGAGAGTAGAGCATTGCAGTAGTCTAATCTAGAAGTGACAAAAGCATGGATTTGTCACGCCCTGATCTGTTTCACCTGTCTTGTTCTTGTCTCCACCCCCTACGAGGTGTCTCCCATTTGTCCCCATTATCCCCCAGTTTTTCCTGTTTGTCTGTTGCCAGTTCGTCTTGTCCCGTCAAGTCTTACCAGCGTGTTTTTTCCCGTTTTCAAGTTTTTCTAGTTAATGTTTTCTAGTTCTCCCAGTTCTGACCATTCTGCCTGCCATGACCCTGTGCCTGCCTGCCGTTCTGTACTTTATTGACTCTGCCCTGGATTGCTGACCTCTGCCTGCCCTTGACCTGTCGTTTGCCTGCCCCCTGTTTTGTAATAAACATCTGTGATTTGAACTGTCTGCATCTGGGTCTTATCCTGAGTCCTGATAGGATTAGCTTTTCTGTATAATTTTTGGACAAAACGTTTCTGATTTTCGCAATGTTACGAAGATGGAAAAAAGCTGTCCTTTAAATATTCTTGATATGTTCGTCAAAAGAGAGATCAGAGTCCGGAGTAACGCCGAGGTCCTTCACAGTTTTATTTGAGACGACTGTACAACCATCAAGGTTAATTGTCAGATCCAACAGCAAATCTCTTTGTTTATTTGGGACCTAGAACTAGCATCTCTGTTTTGTCTGAGTTTAAAAATAAAACATTTGCTGCCATCCACTTCCTTATGTCTGAAACACAGGCTTCCAAGGTAGACAATTTTGGGGCTTCACCATGTTTCATCGAAATGTACAGCTGTGTGTCGTCCGCATAGCAGTTATAGTTAACATTGTGTTTCCGAAGGACATCACCAAGAGGTAGAATATATAGTGAAAACAATAGAGGTCCTAAAATGGAACACTGAGGAACATAGGACAAACCATCCACAGAGACAAACTGATATCTTTCCGACAGATAAGATCTAAACCAGGCAAGAACTTGACTGTGTCGATCAATTAGGGTTTCTAATCCTGAGTGGCGCAGTGGTCTAAGGCACTGCATCGCAGTGCTAACTGTGCCACTAGAGATCCTGGTTCGAATCCAGGCTCTGTCGCAGCCGGCTGCGACCGGGAGACTCATGGGCGGCGCACAATTGGCCCAGCGTCGTCCAGGGTAGGGGAGGGAATGGCTGGCAGGGATGTAGCTCAGTTGATAGAGCATGGTGTTTGCAACGCCAGGGTTGTGGGTTCGATTCCCACGGGGGGCCAGTATAAAAAATAAAAAGATATATGTATTCACTAACTGTAAGTCGCTCTGGATAAGAGCGTCTGCTAAATGACTAAAATGTAAATGTAATCTCTCCAAAAGAATGTGGAGATCGATGGTCTCAAAAGCAGCACTAAGGTCTAGGAGCACGAGGACAGATGCAGAGCCTTGGTCTGACGCCATTAAAAGGTAATTTACCACCTTCATGAGTGCAGTCTCAGTGCTATGATGTGGTCTAAAACCAGACTGAAGCATTTTGTATACATTAGTTGTCTTCAGGAAGGCTGTGAGTTGCTGCGCAACAGCTTTTTAAGAAATGTTTGAGAGGAATGGGAGATTCGATATAGGCCAATAGTTTTTTACATTTTCCGGGTCAAGGTTAGGCTTTTTCAAGAGAGGCTATATTACTGCCACTTTTAATGAGTTTGGTACACATCCGGTGAATAGGTAGCCATTCATTTTGTTCAACATAGGAGGGCCAAGCACAGGAAGTAGCTCTTTCAGTAGTTTAGTTGGAATAGGGTCCAGTATGCAGCTTGAGGGTTTAGAGGCCGTTACTATTTTCATGAATGTGTCAAGAGATACACGATTAAAAAACTTGAGTGTCTCCATTGATGTGATGAGGTGGTGTTGAAGGAGTCAGGCGCAGGAGGGTAAATCACAGAATAACAGGCTTTAATCCGCAAAATACAGGTTTACGCAGAAATGCGTCAAACACACTCCAGGGCACAAAACAGGCGCGCTGGAAAATACAAGGCACACTGGAAAATACAAGGCACACGGGAAATACTCCCGTCGATACAAAATACACGAGCTCCACCGAGCTTCACTAACCTCCACAATAAACAATCACCCACACAGACAAGGAAGCAGAGGGAACACTTATACAATGACTAATGAGGGAATAAGGACCAGGTGTGTGATTGAAGACAAGACAAATGGAGTGATGATAAATGGATCGGCAGTAGCTAGTAAACCGGTGACGCTGAACACCGAAACCTGCCAGAACAAGGAGGGGAGGCAGCCTCGGTGGAAGTCGTGACAATTGATCCTAGGTCCTGTCAGTTCTGTTAAGACTCAGGACAACTGAGCTTTCGAGAAATATGCAGATTCAAAAAGAGTAGCCCTATTTTGAGATGTGAGCTATCAGTGTGCAAAGCTGTCATCAAGGCAAAGGGTGGCTATTTGAAGAATCTCAAAAATAAAATATGCAGTTGAAGTCGGAAGTTTACATACACCTTAGCCAAATACATTTCAACTTAGTTTTTCACAATTGCTGACATTTAATCCTAGTAAAAATTCACAGTCTTAGGTCAGTTAGGATCACCACTTTATTTTAAGAATGTGAAATGTCAGAATAATAGTAGAGAGAATGATTTATTTCAGCTTTTATTTCTTTCATCACATTCCCAGTGGCAATTAGTATTTGGTAGCATTGCCTTTCAATTGTTTAACGTGGGTCAAACGTTTTCGGGTAGCCTTCTACAAGCTTCCCACAATAAGTTGGGTGAATTTTGGCCCATTCCTCCTGACAGAGCTGGTGTAACTGAGTCAGGTTTGTAGGCCTCCTTGCTCGCACACGCTTTTTCAGTTCTGCCCACAAATGTTCTATGGGATTGAGGTCAGGGCTTTGTGATGGCCACTCCAATACATTGACTTTGTTGTCCTTAAGCCATTTTGCCACAGCGTTGGAAGTATGCTTGGGGTCATTGTCCATTTGGAAGACCCATTTGCGACCAAGCTTTAACTTCCTGACTGATGTCTTGAGATGTTGCCTCAATATATTCACATAATTTCCCTTCCTCATGATGCCATCTATTTTGTGAAGTGCACCAGTCCCTCTTGCAGCAAAGCACCCCCACAGCATTTCTTTCCAGAAGCCTTGAGAAAATTGGCGGCTGGTGGAGGTCCTGTAGAACCATTTCCAGATAAAGCGTCCAGGGTGAAAAAGTTTAATGAAAAAAGTCGAGCGAGGAAAAAATTAAGACGTTTGTAAATGTATTCAAAGTAAAAAACGAAACGTTTGGCAGATAGCCAAGTAGCAACAAACAGCACAGCAGCAAGATGGATCTATAAAAGTATTGACTCAGGCAACAACTTTATTGTTCAAGCAAATATGGTGTAAACAGTACTGTAGGAGCAGAGCAAGCAGGTGGGCTTCCTTCATCTCTGGGGATACACTGATGGTGGACTTTCAGAGTCCCCGGCTTAGCCGGGGTGAAGCCAAAGATGGTGGATAAATGAAGATAGTTCACTCAGGCCATTTACCATTGTCTACTTAAGGGGGTGGCTCTCCCATAGACACCCAATGCGATAGCAGCTGGGTCTGGTCTACTTAGTTCATTGTGTCGTGACGTGACTTACTTTAATGTATGACTGTTTTTTATCGAATCACATAACTTTGTTTAATTGTCACTCTATTAAATTAATCATGTAACAATTAACTCATTAGGAATTTGGGGCACCACGGAATAAGTTGTTTAACGAGTTACCATCTCCCTAATTAAACTCTTATAATAAATATATGTTATATATCGATAACAGTCACTTATCAAACAATTACCTCTTATCAGTCTCATTCTGAACGTCGCATAATCCTTGAACCTGCAGGTACCCTAACCTTATTGATGAATCAGCAATACACAAATTGGCTTAATTATTTATTTACTAACTAACTAAATAATAACACAATACAAACACACATAGGTTATTGATTACTAACGTAATACAATGAAAACAGGTCCCTACTGGACTGTACGAACATTAGCATGAATGCTTGGGTAGTGGAGGGGTCAGAATGGAAGGGAGAGACAGAGATTCAAACTATCGTAGTTACTTTGGAAACTATGCTCACAGTAATCATAATACTTATGCACCCTAATAATCGCTCATTCGGATTAGAAATGCAACATGTATTTATGTGTTGCTGTCCTCGATAGTTGATGTAGGACTCTGGTTTGCCCACCAGAGATCTCAATGTCCTTGGTAGAGTTTCTGGTCGTATTGGTGGTTAGAATGGATACTTCAGATGTACCAGCGGTTGTCTGAGGGGGATTGTCCTCTATCTCGTGTCTTTAGTGAAAGTTCTCTAGACGACTATACATGCCAGCTGCAGACTGAAATGATAAGGTCTAGTGCATTGTCTTCTTCTTCACCTCGTGTAGAGGTTGAGAGTTTCAGAGTTTCTCCATTTCAAACGCGTGGACTAACGTCTCACGTTTTCTGGTCTTCTGGTCTTGTAGAAATTCAACCATTTTACAACGTTAAGCACACGCTTCACGTCTGCTGGTCTAAAGGTTGATTTGTTTTTCAAGGCTTTTTATGCCCTCTGGGTAAAAGGGGCGTTCCATCGTGATGACACAATCTCTGATGTCACTCGGGGTGTGGCTAGTCACTGTGCATAGTTTTTTTAATGAAAAACTATTATCTCATTCGAAGACTAAAATCCCATTCCTATCTTCACCAAAATACTCTCATACTTAATCATATATTTTATACAACATTTAGATGTAAACTTGATAGACAGAATATGTATACTTTCCGAGTTACAGTTATTACTTGAAACCTTCCTTAATGACATCACAAAATAATAAACAATATGACATGATTATTCTTTAGATCCCCACTGACTATTCCAAACACTTGGAGGTCAGGAATAATAGGTGGCAAGAGTCTCTCTGTAACAAAGAGATTTCTTTCTTTACATACTGGAGACCAAAAGGAGTCCTTTTCTGCAAACTATTTATGACCGGCTGTTGAGTCATAAAACCGGCCCAACTCCCCCTTCTCCTCTCCTGTGGGAGAGAGTGGGGGTCTGGCTATCTGTCAGCCAGACCAAGCTGATCTGGCACCTTTGATCCTCACCAAGGAGAGAGTCATGACAGTCCCCCTCTGGTGGGTTCAACCTTGGAAGGATTCTGCAAGTTGGAACCCACCATTAAAATGACCACGGGATGTCCTGGTTGTGGATCATCGTTGCGGTCCCCCTCTCGTGGTTTACCTTGGGAGGATCTCTACAAGCTGCAGGCCACCACAAGAATGGCCAGGGGACGTACTGGTTGGGTTTCGCCGTTCCGGACCCGTCGTCCGGTCGTCCAGGCTGGTAGATCTGGGCAGTAACTTAGGCAGATGTTAACACCGCACACACACACACTCACGAAATACATAATGAAATGTATTTCCCAAATGAGCGGCGTTGTGGCACTAACTGATGGTTGTATGGGGAACTTGTTTATGGCTCTATCACTTCGCGTCAGAGAAAATGAAACAAAATTAATAAAAACAAAAAAGATACAAAAATATATTTACCGTACCTTAATCATCTAATTGGACTGTATTCTATATACGTCCACGGTCTTGGCTAAATTACTCTATCATGGCATTGCCTCTAATGTCATGTCAAGGGTTTTCCCACTTAGTGGTGTGTTGCTTAGGCACTATCCTAAGTTGGTAACTATATGATAAATCTACAGTTTGTAAGGCACTAGCTTCGGACAGTCTACAGGGATGACCTATGGACTTCTGGGGAGAAACTGGTGAGTCCGGTAGCTGTAGAATCAAAGGCCTCAGGGTAAATTTTCAACTTTAGCCAGGCTGGTGTTTTGCTCGTACCCTTAAGTGATCCTAGCATAAATCCTCATTAAATGTTCCGTTGTGCAAGTGCGCATGCCAAAGGAAAGAAAACCAAGTATCCTGGTAGGCTGCAACCTGTTCAGAATGAGTCTGACGTAATCAGATAATATTCATGTCAATGCCTGGAGGTCAGTAAGAATTGGTGTCGAGGGAACCTGTAGTGGTTTTACTACAGGTCACGTTGTCTTACACCATTGTAGTGGCGATAGATATGAAGGAGTCTATTTCATAGCTATGTTCTCTCTGGAGAAGCTAACCTCACGACGGTAGTACTCTATAAGCACTGAACCAGTCGTACGCAGTGTGATCATGTTTCATGACTTCTAATAACATTCCTCCTGAATGGAGGGTTCTATTTATTAGTGGCTTGTGTGTTATCCATCAGAAGAGTGTTTTGGGAGATTCACTTCCACGTGTTGCAATCCGAGTGACTACTAACTCCTCTGTCGCTGTTGTCAAGGGCCATTTGACTTGTTAGGTCTCTAACCTTTTTACTGATTGTGGCTGGACTGATTTTTGCTGGCATTGGTACTGGTACTCAAGGGGACCAGCTATCCTACCGATTAATTCTGAAATGTTATCTTACCGGAATACATGATTATAGCATTTTACTAGTTACATTGTAGTTGAAACTACACATGGCAAGGGATGATTATTGTTGCCATTTGTTTTGGAGGTGGAAAGTCCACTGGAGTTATTTTACGACCAGTGTGGTACACCTCAGTGATATCTCAACAGTGTTCTAAGGTTATCCTCGTCGAGGGGCTTGTCTGCTCTATGTTGTCATGGGGAAGTTTACAACTAAATTTGTTTCCTGCTCTGGTGGTCTCGTACAGTGTTGCTCGTAGTCTCGACCCCCCCACCGGCCTCGACGAGACTCATCATGGGTCTGGGCTAGTATTCCCCCCCTTTGTGTCTTGGGACCCCCACACCAGCGGTGGGTGTTGGTTTCCGAGGCACAAACGAAAGGTTTGGACCCTTTGTACGAGTTGTCAGCAGACACGTAGTTAGTAGATTGTCTGTAACCATTCAAACAAATCTCCTGGTGTTTGTGCTTGAAAACGCTCAGTGGCTGTCATGGCCTGCCTGTCACCACAGCGTCCGCGTGTGGCAACCGTTCCAGTACCTGCGAACTGAGACGAGGATATCTTTCTGCGATATGGCATTATTTCAACAGTGGGAATCATCGGGTCAGTTGCGGGACTGACACCATTAGTTTCATTGTAAGGGGTTTCAGTCCCCCCCAAAGCGGAAAATGTAACATCGGAAGCAGAGTACACTCTGCACATCGATGCTTTTATTCCTGAGACGGCCGCAGTGCTTGCGGAAGTGTCCGTAGGACAAGAGAAGTTAATCTCAGCTACAGTATCACATGACTCCAAGGGGGAGTGAAGTGGCTCATTCACAGAGACTGCTGGCTTGAAATCATGAAAGGACTGGTCAATCAGGTTTGCTGATTGAATGTAACGAGATATCGTAATATCTCCTTGGGTCAGATGCTTCACAGAGAAGTGTTGAGAAATCTTTTTCGAAAGGGGTTCTTTTGATAGATGTTCTTTTTGGATGAGTGTTTCGCAGTCAGCGGTAGGATATGACAGTATGGTCAGTGGATACAGCACGGTTGCCTGTGACCACACTTGGTTGGTCTTCCAATCCATCAGTGGGATCAACCGATCCATCAAGTCTACTCTGAGTAGCAGGGGTTCACTTTCGAGGCTGGTAACATACACAGGGTGAACAAGCGATGCGTCTTGGAAGTATAGTTTCAGCATGATTCACATTGTGAGAGGCGAGGTAGTCTGGGTGAAACCTCGAAGTGAAGTGTTGCATCGTTCCGTTTTCAACAAACGTTTAGCTGGGTTCAAAGAATCAATTAGCACATGACAGGTTAAGCAGTCCTCCAGGACTGTTTCCAGGTATGGGCTGTTTGAGTCGCATTTTGTGGTCATATTCCCCACAAAGTTGAGTGTTCATTCGCAACTACGTGATGTGTAATTTCTGTTCATGGTGAAAACAGATGGACTTATCGGGTTTCGAGTGGAATTGGCTCTTGCGATGTGTTTGACCTTTTTCTTCGCAACATTTGTATCAGAGACTATAGACAAAGCTTGTGGGTGTCACGATCGTTGATGAACGGGTCAGACCAAGGCGCAGCGTGAAATGCATCCATGTTTATTGTACTGAATAAACATACAAAAACAACAAAAGGCAACGAAACGTGACGTCGGAAGGCTAATCACTAACAAGCCCAAACTCACCGAACACAAACAAGATCCCACAACACAGGCAGGAAAACTGGCTGCCTAAGTATGATCCCCAATCAGAGACAACGAGCAACAGGTGCCCCTGATTGGGAATCACACCCGGACAAACATAGAAATAGAAACATAGAATACCACACATAGAAAAAGCACAACAAGGAATATACACACCCTGACTCAACATATAAGCGTCCCCTGAGTCAGGGCGTGACAGTGGGCTTGTGTCTTGATCGAGCGGGCCCTGGATAGGGTCTCGCGTGAGAGCGGGAGTAATTTGATTGTTAACGTCCTTGCTAAGGGTGTTAATTCTGGCGGACCTGTTGTCCGGCAATTCCACATCCAGTCATAGTGACTTGTCTTTTTCCTGTTTATCAAATTCTTTCCGGTTCTTTCTTTCTCTTAGCAGAGCTTTTAGCGAGTATTAGCGTATGCTTCTCTCATCCTTGAACCCTTTTTCACCCTTGTTACCCTTGTGCTCTGACACTTTGGTTGGATTGGGTGCAGGAACCTAGCGATCCGGTCGATTGTAGCGGTAGTCGTTTCGCTGGCGATGTCCTTTACAGTTATTTAGACCGTGGTGGGTATTGGTATCGTGGTTTCGTGGTAGAAACCGTTGTTGTACGACATCTCTTTACGCTTCAATACCTGATAGTGCACCCTCTAACTGGAGTGAGTGCTCCTGTTCAAACTCCAAAATTTGATGCCTCAAAAGGTGTGCTTGCAAGCTCTCTGAGTACTGAGATTGGCAAACCAACATGGGCTGTAGGACCCAAGTAGGTAATGAATGTGGGATACATGTTCGACAGAAACATTTGTTTGAATGGTAATAGCTCTTCCATTCCGGTTTCAGTGAGTAGGCCAAAGTAAGCTGAACGAAGCCTACGATAGTAAGCTTGTGGGTGTTCATTCCGAGCATGCTTGACAGTGTTAGCCAGCGAGCTTTCGTGTTTGCGAGTCGCAGAACCACTAAATTCTATTTTCAAAGCTGTGGCAAGTTTAGCGGTTGTTTTGCATGTGTCACTGTTGGAGACGAATGAACCTTGTCACGTGTCTATTCGACGTTCGCTTCAACAAGTAAAGCCTGTCAGCACCCGTAGCGTTTGGGTAGCCATTCAAGGCATCCACTATGTCTGCAAGGAACGTCTCAGTGTCGTTTGGCTTACCTGGAACAGGGTCAAAGGTGCAGATGTTTTTTACGAGTTTGTCAAGGCGTTCTGTGCCAAGTGCGCAGGGAGTGTTGGCTTCATCCTGTGGGGAATTGTGGGCCGAAAGGCCAAGAGGAGAAGCGAAGCTTTGTCTTTGTTGGCGAGGATGTGCCATATTACCCTGTTCCGAATGGCCAAGAGGGGAAGACTGAGGGACATCTGCGAGATTCAAAGTCTGAAACCTTCTGTTGTCTTCACTCCTTTGTGTACCGAGCTCCAGTTGCGAGCTTGGTTGCTTGACTGGGTAGTCACGCTTTAGCACGTTACTGTTCTGGAATTCCTCCAGATGGTACCTAAGGGTGGTATTCTGCTGCATGGCAGAGTCCACTTGGGCGCTTAGAGTACTTATTTCAGACACGTGAGTTTCGCACTTGCTCCGTTCGGCCTCATACTTATCTGACAGGGCTTGAGTACGGAGTGAGAGAATCAGTGATGAGATTTCCTTCGCTTGCTTAGAAATCAATATTTCCATCTTCATCACCTGAGTTCTCACATCATTCATTTGGTCAGCGACTTCAATGAGTTTCGCTGATTTGTCATCCAACTTGATCATGGTGTTCATTAACTGATCGTCTTTGGTGTGCAGCATTTGGACTAGAACATTATTGCTTTGAGTAACGTTCATCAAAACTGCATGTATGTTATCAAGTTGGCGCTCCTGTTTGTAGATAACTCGTCAGATTTATCTAGTTTGGTGTGGACTTGTTCGTATTTAGTTTTTGCTAAATCGAGTTGTTCTTGTAGAAGACGATTTTGTTGAAGAGTTTGTGCTCGTTCATCGTCATACATTTTTGAAATTACTTTTAATTGTTCCGTTTTCAAACGCAGTTCCACAGCTAGCAGTATTTTTCCCTTTTCTGCTTTTGTCATTAGTTTCCCGGTTCTCTCCACCTGTCCCTTCATGTCTACCGTTTCTTGCTCATGCTTTAGCTGTGCACTGCGCTATTGGACCGATGCCAATCTCGGATGGCAAGACATCAGGGCTAAACTGGAGAGAACCTTTACAAGGCCTGCACCCGATGGTTGATTTTGGAGAGCGTTTTCCGCAATTTCTGCTGTTTTTCCGCTAATGGCATAGTTAGGGTTGGTATCGCTGCTGAGGTCAGCGATCAATCCTTTTATGGGTGAGAGTTCACTAATTTGCGGGGGAGTGGGGACCACCCTCTCTGATAGCTTGCACATTATTTTACAAAAATGTTGCTGTTGTTTTTTTGTTTGGGTTTTGAGCTGCAAAAATGATTTTAATCTATTTATAGACGTTAATGAACCATCACTACTGCATCAGTAATGTGGGAGTTGGATGTGAATGACTTTGCAAAAGCAAATTGAGTTGATTAATCAATGATAATGATTAATCCTACCTGTATATGCTATCTGGGAATTAAAATGTAACCTGAAAGCGTTGCTTTATCTAGGTTAATATGGAAAAGTTTAAAATTGTCTCCTTTGTTGAACCAAATCAATTTGGATCTTATCCAAATGATCCATTTGAAAAGGTATGTTTGGCAATTTAACTTATTTAATTGAATGAGACAATGATATCCATTCAGTTGAGATTGGCTGGATTATCATAAATGTAACCAGTAGTTCAAATGTGAGGGTACATTCACCACTTATCCCTAAGGCTGAAGCCACGTGGGATTCCCTTGAAGGCGGGACTTCCATCAATACTGGTTCAGTACTGTGGGGGTTGGCTCCAATGAGCTTGCAAAAGCAAATTGAATTGATTAATCAATGTTAATGATTAATCATACCTGTATAGGCTTTCTGGGAATTAAACTTTATTTCACCTGAAAAGCGTTGCTTTATCTAGGTTAATATGGAAAAGTTTAAAATGTCTCATTAGTTGGAAGAACCTGAAAAGGTATGTTCGGCAATTTCACTTATTAAATTGAATGAGATAATGATATCCAATCAGTTGAGATTGGCTGGATATCATAAGTGTAGCCCGTAGATACACAATGGCGCCAACGAAGATGGCGGCCTCGTGAATAGCTCTTAGGAAACTTTGCAGTATTTTGTTTTTTTATGTATTATTTAGTACATTATAAGCTCAGAAAATGTTTTGTATTATTACATACAGCCGGGAAAAACTATTGGATATCAGAGCGGAGGTAACTCACCAGCATTACGTCCAGGAATATGACTTTCCCGAAGCAGATCCTTTGTTTGCTCTCCCCGGGCAATTGAACTGATTCCAGCGGCTGACCCAAAACATCACCGGCAGAGGAGAGGCACTCGGAGCAGCCTGCTGGTTCGACTTAGGAGGCACGCACACCACCAACCGCTTCCAAGTATACTACTCGCTAATGTTCAGTCTTTGGATAACAACGTCGACGAGCTCAGGGCAAGGATTTCTTTCCAGAGAGACATCAAGGCCTGTAACATACTTTGTTTCACGGAAACATGGCTCTCTGGGGATATTCTGTAGAAATCTGTCCAGCCAGATGGGTTCTCAGTTCATCGTGCAGACAAAAATAAATAACTCTCCGGGAAGTAGAAGGGTGGATGTAGCGGGTGATTTTGGACAGAGTCAGGCGCAGGAGGGTAATTCACAGAATATATGGTTTATTCGGCAATACAGCGGTACGCAGCAATGCATAAAACACTCCAGTGCGGTAAAACGGCGCACTGGGGAAAACAGGGCACACGGGTGAATATCCCGGCGATACACAAGACAATATAGCTCCAACAAGCTATAGTAACCTCCACAATAACCAATCACACACAAAGACAAGGGGGGCAGAGGGAATACTTCTACAGGTATTGATGAGGGGATATGAACCAGGTGTGTGTAATAAACAAGACAAAACAAATGGAATGATGAGAAGAGGAGCGGCAGTGGCTAGAAGGCCGGTGACGACGAACGCCAAAGCCTGCCCGAACAAGAAGAGGAGGCAGCTTCGGAGGAAGTCGTGACAGCGGAGGTGTGTGTTTCATGATTAACGACTCATGGTGTAATTGTAGTAACATACAGGAACTCAAGTCCTTTTGTTCACCCTACCTAGAATAGCTCACAATCAAATGCCGACTTTATTATCTCTCAAGAAAATGTTATTCCGTTATAGTCACGGCCGTGTATATCCCCCCTCAAGCCGATACCACGGCGGCCCTCAAGGAACTTCACTGGACTTTATGCAAACTGGAAACCACATATCCTGAGGCTGCAGTTATTGTAGCCGGGGATTTTAACAAAGCAAATTTGAGGACTAGGCTGCCGAAGTTCTATCAACATATCGACTGTTGTACTCGGGCTGCTAAAATCCTCGACCGTTGCTATTCGAACTTCCGGGATGGTTATAAGGCCCTCCCCCGCCCTCCTTTCGGCAAATCTGACCACGACTCCATTTTGCTCCTCCCTTCCTATAGGCAGAAACTCAAACAGGAAGTACCCGTACTAAGGACTATTCAACGCTGGTCTGACCAATCGGAATCCACGCTTCAAGATTGTTTTGATCACGCGGACTGGGATATGTTCCGGGTAGCTTGTGAAAATAATTTAGACGAATACACTGAAACGGTGACTGAGTTTATCAGAAAGTGTATAGGTGATGTTGTGCCCACTGTGACTATTAAAACCTACCCTAACCAGAAAGCGTGGTTAGACGGCAGCATTCGCGCAAAACTGAAAGCGCGAACCACCGGATTTAACCATGGCAAGGTGACTGGGAATATGGCAGAATACAAACAGTGTAGCTACTCACACCACCAAGACAATTAAACTGGCAAAACATCACTATAGAGACAAAGTGGAGTCACAATTCAACGGCTCAGACATGAGAAGTATGTGGCAGGGTCTACAGACAATCACGGACTACAAAAGGTAAACCAGCCACGTCGCCGACACCGACGTCTCGCTTCCAGACAAGCTAAACACCTTCTTTGCCCTCTTTGAGGATAACACAGTGCCACCGACGAGGCCCACTACCAAGGACTGTGGCCTATCCTTCTCAGTGGCTGACGTGAGTAAGACATTTAAGCATGTTAACCCCCCGCAAGGCTGCCGGCCCAGACGGAATCCCTAGCCGCGTCCTCAGAGCATGCGCAGACCAGCTGGCTGGTGTGTTTACGGACATATTCAATCTCTCCCTTTCCCAGTCTGCTGTCCCCACATGCTTCAAGATGGCCACCATTGTTCCTGTACCCAAGAAAGAAAAGGTAACTGAACTAAATGACTATTGCCCCGTAGCACTCACCTCTGTCATCATGAAGTGCTTTGAGAGACTAGTGAAGGATCATATCACCTCTACCTTACCTGTCACCCTAGACCCACTTAAATTTGCTTACCGCCCCAATAGATCCACAGACGATGCAATCGCCATCACACTGCACACTGCCCTATCCCATCTGGACAAGAGGACTACCTATGTAAGAATGCTGTTCATTGACTATAGCTCAGCATTTAACACCATAGTACTCTCCAAGCTCATCATTAAGCTTGAGGCCCTGGGTCTGAACCCCGCCCTGTGCAACTGGGTCCTGGACTTCCTGACAGGCCGCCCCAGGTGGTGAAGGTAGGAAACAACATCTCCACTTCGCTGATCCTCAACACTGGGCCCCCACAAGGGTGCGTGCTCAGCCCCCTCCTATACTCCCTGTTCACCCATGACTGCGTGGCCAAGCACACCTCCAACTCAATCATCAAGTTTGCAGACGACACAACAGTAGTAGGCTTGATTACCAACAATGACGAGACATCCTACAGGGAGGAGGTTAGGGCTCTGGGAGTGTGGTGCCAGGTAAATAACCTCTCACTCAACATCAACAAAACAAAGGAGATGATCGTGGACTTCAGGAAACAGCAGAGGGTGCACCCCCCTATCCACATCGATGGGACCGCAGTGGAGAAGGTGGAAAGCTTCAAGTTCGTTGGCGTACACATCACTGACAAACTGAAATGGTCCACCCACGCAGACAGTGTGGTGAAGAAGGCGCAACAGAGCCTTTTCAACCTCAGGAGGCTGAAGAAATTTGGCTTGGCACCTAAAACCCTCACAAACTTTTACAGATGCACAATTGAGAGCATCCTGTAGGGCTGTATCACTGCCTGGTACGGCAACTGCACCGCCCGCAACCTCAGGGCTCTCCAGAGGGTGGTGCGGTCTGCCGAACACATTACCGGGGGCAAACTACTACAGGACACCTACAGCACCCGATGTCACAGGAAGGCCAAAAAGATCAAGGACATCAACCACCCGAGCCACTGCCTGTTCACCCCGCTATCATCCAGAAGGTGAGGTTAGTACAGGTGCATCAAAGCTGGGACCGGGAGAATGAAAAACAGCTTCTATCTCAAGGCCATCAGACTGTTAAATAGCCATCACTAGCACATTGGAGGCTGCTGCTGCCTATTGAAATAACTGGCCACTTAAAGAAATGGAACACTAGTCACTTTAATAAGGTTTACATATCTTGCACTACTCATCTCATATGTATATACTGTATTCTATAATATTCTACTGTATATCTTAGTCCATTCCGCTCTGTCATTGCTTGTCCATTATTATATATATTCTTAAATTCCATTCCTTGCTTAGATTTGTGTGTATTGGGTATATGTTGTGAAATCGTTAGATATTACTTGTTAGATATTACTGCACTGTCGGAGCTAGAAGCACAAGCATTTCGCTACACCTGCAATAACATCTGCTAAACACGTGTATGTGACAAATAAAATTTGATTTGATTTGATAAGAATACGTTTTGCCCTCACATAGATATTTTTTTTCTTCTCAAAAATGACTTGCAATTATTCACCACTAGGGGTCACTGATCGCAGAAAGCTGAACATGAACAGGAGTACAGAGGGGCGGGACTTCCGTCGCCCAAGACGGGGATTTCAACGTGACACAGAAAAAACAAAATGGCTTCTCTCCCTTTGTTAGCTTAGCATCTAGTGCACAGCTAACCTTTTTTATATACTTGTTTTAAGCACACAACAGGATCCCATACACTACTGGAAGAGGTTTACTAGTGACGTTCGGCATTCTCTTTGCTAGCACTATATTACCGGAACACGCGGTACCATAAGAGACACGCCTGTGGCCTACCCACGCTACCGAAGCACGATAGGCAGATAGATAATAATTCCGGCCCGGTCAATGAATATATCAGCCCACATTTCTATCATTGCTGGCCCTATGTCCTCGCTCTAGAAATTAATGCTGACCGAGTCAACTCGCTCCTGAGATACGTTGGCCCAATGGGACTATATCTGAGAATACCTAAATCGGCCAGCCCAATATGTCCTGGCTCGTAGCATTCAGTAATTCACCCTACACACTGACTTTCCGTCAGATATACAACACCGGAGGCAACCTCTAGTATATTGTTAAAATGGAAACACACACACCTCAACAACAAATCCTGCCTACGGCTCTACTGGTGTATAACGTAACCTGGGTGTATAACGTAATGTGCTGCACAATTCATATAGACTAAATTCAACAGTAAGGCCTCATTCTGTCTTAGACGCCTCACACAGGGCACCAATATGTCGTGACATGACTTACTTTAATGTATGACTGTTATTTATCGAATCACCTAACTATGTTTAATTGTCACTCAATTAAATTAATCATGTAACAATTAACTCATTAGGAATTTGGGGCACCACGGAATAAGTTGTTTAACGAGTTACCATCTCCCGAATTAAATTCTTAGAAGATATATATGTTATATATCGATAACAGTCACTTATTAAATAATTACCACTTATCAGTCTCATTCTGAACGTCGCATAATCCTTGAACCTGCAAAAACCCTAACCTTATTGATGAATCAGCAATAGACAAATTGGCTTAATTATTTACTAACTAAATAATAACACAATACAAACACACATAGGTTATTGGTTACTAACGTAATACAATGAAAACTGGTCCCTAGTGGACTGGACTAACATTAGCATGAATGCTTGGGTAGTGGAGGGGTCAGAATGGAAGGGAAAGACAGATTCAAACTATCATAGTTACTTTGGAAACTACGCTCACTGTAATCATAATACTTTAGCACCCTAATAATCGCTCATTTGGATTAGAAATGCAACATGTACAGTGGGGAGAACAAGTATTTGATACACTGCCGATTTTGCAGGTTTTCCTACTTACAAAGCATGTAGAGGTCTGTAATTTTTATCATAGGTACACTTCAACTGTGTGAGACGGAATCTAAAACAAAAATCCAGAAAATCACATTGTATGATTTTTAAGTAATTAATTTGCATTTTATTGCATGACATAAATATTTGATACATCAGAAAAGCAGAACTTAATATTTGGTACAGAAACCTTTGTTTGCAATTACAGAGATCATACGTTTCCTGTAGGTCTTGACCAGATTTGCACACACTGCAGCAGGGATTTTGGCCCACTCCTCCATACAGACCTTCTCCAGATCCTTCAGGTTTCGGGGCTGTCGCTGGACAATACGGACTTTCAGCTCCCTCCAAAGATTTTCTATTGGGTTCAGGTCTGGAGACTGGCTAGGCCACTCCAGGATCTTGAGATGCTTCTTACGGAGCCACTTCTTAGTTGCCCTGGCTGTGTGTTTCGGGTCGTTGTCATGCTGGAGGACCCAGCAACGACCCATCTTCAATGCTCTTACTGAGGGAAGGAGGTTGTTGGCCCAGATCTCGCGATACATGGCCCCATCCATCCTCCCCTCAATACGGTGCAGTCATCCTGTCCCCTTTGCAGAAAAGCATCCCCAAAGAATTATGTTTCCACCTCCATGCTTCACGGTTGGGATGGTGTTCTTGGGGTTGTACTCATCCTTCTTCTTCCTCCAAACACGGCGAGTGGAGTTTAGACCAAAAAGCTATATTTCTGTCTCATCAGACCACATGACCTTCTCCCATTCCTCCTCTGGATCATCCAGATGGTCATTGGCAAACTTCAGACGGGCCTGGACATGCGCTGGCTTGAGCAAGGGGACCTTGCGTGCGCTGCAGGATTTTATTCCATGACGGCGTAGTGTGTTACTAATGGTTTTCTTTGAGACTGTGGTCCCAGCTCTCTTCAGGTCATTGACCAGGTCCTGCCGTGTAGTTCTGGGCTGATCCCTCACCTTCCTCATGATCATTGATGCCCCACGAGGTGAGATCTTGCATGGAGCCCCAGACCGAGGTTGATTGACCGTCATCTTGAACTTCTTCCATTTTCTAATAATTGTGCCAACAGTTGTTGCCTTCTCACCAAGCTGCTTGCCTATTGTCCTGTAGCCCATCCCAGCCTTGTGCAGGTCTACAATTTTATCCCTGATGTTCTTACACAGCTCTCTGGTCTTGGCCATTGTGGAGAGGTTGGAGTCTGTTTGATTGAGTGTGTGGACAGGTGTCTTTTATACAGGTAATGAGTTCAAACAAGTGCAGTTAATATAGGTAATGAGTGGAGAACAGGAGGGCTTCTTAAAGAATAACAAACAGGTCTGTGAGAGCCGGAATTCTTACTGGTTGGTAGGTGATCAAATACTTATGTCATGCAATAAAATGCAAATTAATTACTTAAAAATCATACAATGTGATTTTCTGGATTTTTGTTTTAGATTCCGTCTCTCACAGTTGAAGTGTACCTATGATAAAAATTACAGACCGCTACATGCTTTGTAAGTAGGAAAACCTGCAAAATCGGCAGTGTATCAAATACTTGTTCTCCCCACTGTATTTACATGTTGCTGTCCTCGATAGTTGAGTTGATGATGTAGGACTCTGGTTTGCCCACCACAGATCTCAACGTGTGTGTCAACCATTTTACAACATTTAGCTCACGCTTCACGTCTGCTGGTCTAGTGTTAAAATGTTTTTCAAGGCTTTTTATGCACTCGGGGTAAAAGGGGCGTTCCATCATGTTTGTGCTCATCTGGGCGTGGCCACTGACTGAGAACAAATCAATATGGAAAACAATCATCTCATCTAGAATGCTAAAATCACATTGTTATCTTCACAAAATTATTATTATATTGTTTTATACAACAATTAGATGCAAACCTCATAACTGGGAAGTGTACCCCCCCCCCCCCCAGAGATACAGTTATGTTGTTCCACTGTCTTTAATGACATCACAACATAATAACGAATTTGACATGATTGTTCTTTAAGTCCCCACCAACCGTTTCCCACGTTATTTTATGTAGGAATATTGTTTCATTATCTACTTTTGGATGTTGGAGTCTTGGCGGGAAGACTTCCTTAACAAAGGGGTCCTTTCTCCCAATACTTCATGGCAAGGAAGAGAAAGTCTGCACGGTACTTACGACCGGTCATAAAACTAGCCCCCAGGAAAGGGGGCGTTCAAACCTTTGCCTAGCCGGCATGTTTGATCCTCAACCCATGAGAGCAAGTCATGACAATTGACTTCAATTGAAACAGAACAAATTAGGGAGTGGGATGTCTCGCTTCCTCATCCATTCTGTGTTCAATAATAGTGTTTATCATGATTTTTGAATTACTACCTCATCTCTGTACCCCACACATTCAAAGGTCCCTCAGTCGAGCAATGAATTTCAAACACAGATTCAACCACAAAGACCAGGGAGGTTTTCCAATGCCTCACAAACAAGGGCACCTATTGGTAGATGGGTAAAACATTTTTTTTAAATGCAAACATTGAATATCCCTTTGATCATGGTGAAGTTAATAATTACACTTTGGATGGTGTATCAATACAACCAGTCACTACAAAGATGCAGGCGTCCTTCCTAACTCAGTTGCCGAAGAGGAAAGAAAGAAAGAAACTGCTCAGGGATTTTAATGGCTGTGATAGGAGAAAACTGACAACATTGTAGTTACTCCACAATACTAACCCAAATGACAGAGTGAAAATAAGGTAGCCTGTACAGAAAGAAAATATTCAAAACAACTATTTGCAATAAGGCACTAAAATATTGGCAAAGAAAGTAACTTTATGTCCTGAATACAAAGCGTTATGTTTGGGGCAAATCCAACACAACACATCACTGAATACCATTCTTAATATTTTAAAGAATTGTGGTGGCTGCATCATGTTATGGGTATGCTTGTCATCGACAAGGACTAGGGAGTTTTTTAAGATAAAAATAAATGGAATAGAGCTAAGCAGGGAAAATCCTAGAGGAAAACCTGGTTTAGTCTGCTTTCCAACAGACACTGGGAGACAAATTCACCTTTCAGCAGGACAATAACCAAATACACAAGGCCAAATCTACACTGGAGTTGCTTACCAAGACGACATTGAATGTTCCTGAGTGGCCTAGTTACAGTTTTGACTTAAATTGGCATGACAATCTATGGCAAGACTTGAAAATGGCTGTCTAGCAATGATCAACAACCAACTTGACAGAGATTGACGAGTTTTAAAAATAATAATGTGCAAATATTGTACAATCCAGGTGTGCAAAGCTCTTAGAGACTTACCTACAAAGACTCACAGCTGTAACTGCTGCCAAAGGTTCTAACATGTATTGAGTCAAGGGTGTGAATACTTATGTAAATGCAATATTTTTGTATTTCATTTTCAATACATTTGCAAACATTTCTTAAAACATATTTTCCCTTTGTCATTATGGGGTATTGAGTGTAAATGGGTGAGAAAAAAAGTATAGGTAATCCATTTTGAATTCAGGCTGTAACACAACAAAATGTGGAATAAGTCAAGGGGTATTAATACTTTCTGAAGACACTAACTTGGCTACAGAAGAAGACACTTTCAATTTCCTTATGTTGGGGGCTTTCATCAAGGTAAGTGTTTCTTGGTGTAACGTCGTCCCCAGGCTATTGCTCACACACCACATATAAGCCTGGGATATCAACCATTCAGAGTTGGCCTTAGTGGGAGTGACCATCGAATTGTATGGGAGTGACCTTACTGAGTAAAGTATTTGTCCTTTGCTAGCAAAAACATTCCCCCTGGTTGTCACCAGTTAACACAGCCACAAGGTCACAATTACGACTAAACCCTGCCCATTTCCACAATGTATCTTCTTAAAATTAGATTTTCAAACCTAACACTAATGAATGAAGGCCAAGTTTGATGTGTTGGTCCACCAGACCTTCCACGCATTTGGGTGGAAGTGTCTGGGAACGAGATTAAGTGTAATGTGACTAATATGACTTCACTGTAGAGCGTATGCCATCCTTTAGCACAACATATCACCCTTTATAAAGCACATTTTTATATCATATTCGACATAGTGGGTTATGTCACATTTGACATTATTGATTATGTCACACAGTTATGCCACATTTATGAACCCTTTATAAAGCATGACATACAGTTATAGATACTTTAACACATGATGTAGTGCTTATGAAGGCATTATGAAGCCTTTATGAAGCTTTTATAAGCTGAATGTCATTTAAACGGGACCGAATATTCATTAATAGTCTGTAATTACCATAACAGACCACTGGACATGTCACTTTTGTCAAAAGTGAAATGCGCCTATTCATTTCAATGAAACCTGGGCGTAAGCAGTACGGTTCAGCAAGAGGCTTGAGTTGTGCTCAGCATAAAAGTACATTCTTGTTCCAGTTCGAAGTGTGGCTCACACCCAAGAAAACTCACGGCAGCAAAAAGTTACATGTCCAGTGTAGCAACTAAAAACCTACTGTTTACCCGACGCCCCAGTGTAGCTCCACTGGGGCGTCGGGTACTGACAAAACATAGCCTAACTCTGCTCACTGAAAGATGGACTACAATGATAGATGTTAGACTAACATCCAACAATATACTACAATATTATTTACATAGTACCATCTATATTATAATACCGTAATCCACAAAATCTGCTCCTACAATTTTGCACCTATTTTCTTCATTTTTGGCTCAAAAGAAGCACATTGTGCATACGGAAAGAAAATACATAATACATATTTTGGGGATGCATCTTAGGATACATGTGAAATATAATAAAATTCCCAAATAATATATTTTTTATACATTCTGAAATGTATACATTTGCATGGAAATATATTATTTGGCAAATATTTCACGTGTTCAAACATTTTCACCTTTTTTTTTTTCCCGGTATGGGATAATCTGCTGTGTTTTGAATGTTTTAAGTTGCCATTTTTTTTTGTGTAGGGCAGAGATGCTATTAAATAACAGAGGGGCTTTCTCTTCCAGAATGGGATGATAATGGCAGCCATTGATCCATCGTTGGCGAATCACATTTTTATAGCCTATATTTATTTCAGTTTTAAATTGTGTTATTTGATGTGGTTAAATACCAAATTTATTGCAAGCAGTGCCAGCAAGTAGATCCTTCTCTTTTTCTATCTGGAGCGTGGTGGATGGCACAACAGTTGACAAAACAGGATGGCACAACATCACATTCTTTGGCACACCTGGTCAAGACGTAGGGTGTCCCATTGGCCGATTTATATTGACCCCTGAGCACGCCATTCTTCAATGTGAGTGGCCCTCTGAATTTTCTCAGCAACACGTGACAACGGTGGGCCCTCCGATCGAGTTGGTTGGGGCGAGGGGCTGGTTTGGGATTCACCGCGAGTCACTTGGTACCATTGTAAAGGGCGTCAAGCTGCTTGCTTAGCGAGTACTGCTTCCTCCTGATTCAGCTCAGGAGCCTCGAACCCAGGATCTCTGCCTTGCAAACACACGTAACCGGCTCCTGAAGCGTCTTACCCAGACTAACAAATGAAAAGCTAGCTATTCAGCAGAGCAAGTAGACACACTTCAGGCTGAGGAGCGCGTTTTACAGATCAACTGGAATTAAACAACCCAAAACATTTGACACCAACTCAGATTATTGTATCAGGGGAGATAAAGGTACACAATACTCACATACAGTAGCTGTTTTGGAGACTTTGAGCACTGGCAGCAGCCTCAGGAGACCCTCGTCCGATCTGGAGAATTTCTTCAGGTCAAACACATACAGCTCCTCTCCTGAAGTCAGCAACACAAAGACCAGAGCTGACCACTGTGCAGCCCTTACAAGAAAATATAGCAGTTTCGAAACTGCAGTAAAAGTGCAGTAACATCAGTCGACTGTGGTATTTTGGACGCAGTAATTGCAGAATAACTGTAGTGTACTTCAGCTGAACTGCAGTTATACTGCACTCTGACTACAATATTTTTTCTTAACGGAGGTGAGAGTTTGGGTTCTGGAAGACTTCCTGAGCTCAGGACTTTGGATCTCCTCCACAAGGGAATGGTCATTGAGCTCATTCAGACAATGGAACAGATTGATACACCTATTTGGAGAGGAATTCTCCCTGATTTTCTCTTTGATTTACTTGACTGTTTTCTCATTGGTCTGTGTGTTGCTTACTGTCTGTGTTCATAAACCTAGTAAGAGAGCCTGATTGCTCTCCAGTGAGAGGCCAAGAACGAAGCGGAGGAAAAGGTCCAAGTGTCCATTCTCACTTTGTACCCACATGAAAAAATAATATAGTATACTATGGAATAAATAATATAGTATTCACTGTAGTGTTTTTTTCTGACTTTACTGTAGTATTTACTGTAGTATACTGTAGTATTTACAGTGAACTATAGTATAAATACTATAGTAAAAGAAAACTGTAGTATATACTATAGTAATTAATGTAGTGTTTTTGAGCATTGCAGCATACTGTAGCATTTACTGTATTGTTTTTGTGAAATGAAAAAAATTAAAAATATAAAATAACGGAAAAGTGGTGCGTGCATATCTATTCACCCCCTTTGCTATGAAGCCCCTAAATAAAATCTGGTGCAATTACCTTCAGAAGTCACATAATTAGTTAACTAAAGTCCACCCGTGTGCAATCTAAGTGTCACATGATCTATCACATGATCTCAGTATTTATTCACCTGTTCTGAAAGGCCCCAGAGTCTGCAACACCACTAAGCAAGTGGCACCACCAAGCAAGCGGCACCATGAAGACCAAGGAGCTCTCCAAACAGGTCAGGGACAAAGTTGTGGAGAAATACAGATCAGGGTTGGGTAATAAAAAAATATCCGAAACTTTGAACATCCCACGGAGCACCATTAATTCCATTATTAAAAAATGGAAAGAATATGGCACCACAACAAACCTGCCAAGAGAGGGCCACCCACCAAAACTCACTGACCAGGCAAGGAGGGCAACAAAGAGACCAAAGATAACCCTGAAGGAGCTGCAAAGCTCCACAGCGGAGATTGGAGTATCTGTCCATAGGACCACTTTAAGTCGTACACTCCACAGAGCTGGGCTTTACGGAAGAGTGGCCAGAAAAAAGCCATTGCTTAAAGAAAAAAATAAGCAAACACGTTTGGTGGTCGCCAAAAGGCATGTGGGAGACTCCCCAAACATATAGAATAAGGTACTCTGGTCAGATGAGCTAAAATTCAGCTTTTTGGCCATCAAGGAAAACCCTATGTCTGGCGCAAACCCAACACCTCTCATCACCCCGAGATTCTGAATACTTTCCGAAGGCACCTCATTTTTATAACTTATATATTTTTTCTTTTTGTCTCCTTTTTTTCCTTTTTCTTTCTATAGTTGCCTAAAACTCACAAGTTTTGAGAAACGGGTCAAATCATCCCAATGGAATGAGCGCAATTAAAAAATGGCAAAACGTGCAGTCAAAATAAATTGCGAGCCAGGGCTACACACCGGATAAACACAAAACACAAAGCTTATTGACTGCCCACCCTTGAAAGACAATCAGCAACCAAGTTGTCCTCACCACAGACATGTTTGATTTCAAGGGGAAACTTCTGCAATATGAGACTCCAGCGAAGGAGTCGGTGGTTCGTGGAACTTGTATTTTGCAGGAAAACAATAGGGTTATCATCGGTTTAGACCACCAGAGGTGTAGAAACCAATGCATAAACCTCGAAGTGCTGAAGAGCCAGTACCAAAGCGAGCGTCTCCTTCTCGATAGTCGAGTATTGTTTTTGACGAGGCCAATTTCTTTGAAAAGTACCTCACAGGGTGCTCAAAATTGTTAGCATCGTACTTAGCAGTGCCAACATGGTCCACACAATTGTCGACCCTGGGCAAAGGGTACAAGTCCGACTTAGAAACAACATTGAGTTTCCCGAAAATCTGAACAAAACCGTAGAGAGCCATCCGCCTTAGGTACTAATATACAGGGTGAACTCCACAGACTGTTGCCATGCTGTGCAATGCTGTGCTCAAGCATGAACTCCACCTCACTGCGGAGCTTCTCTCTCTTTTCAGGATTTACTTGATAGGCATGTTGTTTGATTGGGGCAGAGTCCCCAACGTCAATGTCATGCTCTAGTACATTTGTCTGAAAATAAACCCTGATATTCTAAAAGCAGAGCAACAATGTCGCCTTTTTCCTCTGGAGACAAGTATGCCAAAAATACATCAAGGTCTTCTAGAATCTCTGAGTTACTCAACTGTCCAACAGGCAAATAGTGTATTGGGCTTTCCTCATGCTCTTGAGGAAGACTATAGTCAATGGTGACAGCAGTGGCTACAGGCAGAAATCACTACCGGTTTCCACCCACTTCTCCGCCCAATCGTAGCGGGTGAAGTATGGTTTCAACATGTTGACAAGACACAGCCGGGTTTTTTTCCTGCATTCCAGTGTGGCGATGATGTAACCCAGATGACCAATTTTTTTCACTATAGGGTAAGGGCATGAAAAGTGAGCTTGCAACGGTGACCCCAGAACGGGCAACAAAACCAGGACTTGGTTACCCACATCGAAAATGCGGTTTCGGGCCTTTCAATACTAAACTTTCATTTTAATTTGCGCCTTCTCCAGATTCTCACTGGCAAACTCACTGGTGCGCTGCAATCGTCATCGAAAAGCACTAACATGCTCCAACAGATTTGTTTTTGTGTTTAAGGTTTCGCCCTGCAGCAACCTCTTTCTCAGCAAGCTCAAAGGATCTCTGACATGATGTCCAAAAACGAGCTCATTCGGACTAAAACTGGGAGTTTCCCGAACAACTTCCCACGCTGCAAACAGCACAAGAGGGACACCTTCATTCCAGTCTTTCTCAAACTCAAAGCAGTATGCTCTCAACATAGACTTCAAAATCTGATGAAATCTCTGAAGAGCACCTTGAGACTCTGGGTGGTAGGCACTAGAGGGACAATGGGTAACACCCAGCTGTTGTAACACTTGCTGGAAGACTTTTGACATGAAGTTCAAACCTTGGTCTGATTGCACTACCTGCAGAAGTCCAAATGTTGAAAATAATAATTTCACCAGGGCCTTAACAATATTGGGAGCCATGATTTTCCTCAGTGGAAGGGCCTCAGGAAAACGAGTGACTGCGCACATGATGGTTAAAATAAACTGGTTACCACTTTTTGCTTTGGGCAAAGGACCAACACAATCCACCAAAACCCTGCTGAAAGGTTAGTCAAAAGCAGGAATAGGCTGCAAAGGTGCAACCAGCACAGCTTGGTACGGTTTACCCGTCCGCTGGCAAACGCGACAGGATTTACAGTAAGCCACAACATCCTGTTTCAGACCAGGCCAGAAGAAGTTACGCAAGACACGATCATACGTCTTGTTGACCCAAAGATGGCTTACCATACTACCATCGTGAACCAACCTCAGTATCTCTTGTCGAGGTGTAACTGTAATGACAATTTGAGATACACTGGGCCAATCATCTTGCCCAGAAGTGGCGCAAGAACGCCATTTCATTAGAACACCATCTCTGTCAAAGTATCCCACACAAACTTCATCAAACTCCTCCTCTGGACGTATCTCAGCAAAAAGAGGGGAGGGGGAAACCTCTTTACTCTATTCTGCAGTGTCAACTGTAGGAACCCTCTCTTCCTTCAGCCGTCCTACAAAATCACTCACCTTTGAGGTTTTCAAAGGAGAGGTCAACTCAGAAGGTTTACCGAAATCAGCATCACCCATAAACGTCTCAGACAGATCGACCATGGTGGGATCGCTGACATCCTCCTCAACACTAGGCTTGCTCCCGGCGACTTCCTTAGACATAGCATGTGTAACAGCACTTGCTGGGAACACTCTATGGTACTTTTCTGATAATCCATCAGGTTCCTGTAGCCTGGGTTCCTTACAAACGACAGGATTTGGCATGACCTTCCCTCCAGCCAAATCGTTTCCCAAAATGAATGAGAACCCCTTCACTGGTAGGCTAGGCCTCACTCCAACGACAATGGAACCAGAAATAAGATCAGACTCGAGTCACACATTATACAAAGGAACTTCCATGCAACCCATCTCCACGCCTTGTACTAACACACTGTAACCAGTTGCTGAAGTGTCAGACAAAGGCAAAACACCCTCCAAAATGAAGGCCTGGGCTATTTTCTGCCGATCTGGGGCCAGTATCGGAACACTGGGCTGTGGGGTGATGGTAAACCATTCAAATTAAGCTTGCTTAAATCACATGTTGTATATCTTCATCAAATCACTAAACTGAAGAGAATAAAATATACTGTCGCCTTTGGCAAAACACCTTTAATACGGAGTCTAGGGTGCTTTGTTGACTGTGCTCACTGACCACTGACAATCTCCGACTCTGATATCCTCTGTTGGTCTCTGTGGATAAAATAAATGACTGAAAATGTTACAAAAGGTATTGTAATTATATTTTACCCCTAGATCATGCTGTTTGAGAAAGTTCTGCATAGACAAATTAATAGAAGTAATCTATGTAAATTTTTTGGGGTCAGAGAGAGACACTAATAGGAACCATGTATCAATGTGATCTTACTGATTTGATGATTAGAGGAATGATTCTCTACCTTCCTCCAGCCAGCATTTTCTGACCAAAATCCAATGTTAGTCAATCTCCTACATTTACCATGGATCTGAGAAGGGATGGCCTCTAGTGGAGAAAACAAGGCTGACATTATTAGTATTCTTTTTTTGAAAAGCATGTTATTTGTCCCCCCACGATGAAATCGGGAGGGGAAGATTATGGATCTGTCTCTGTCCGTTCGTACGTACGTTAGTCACACGTGATATCTCAGACACCACTGGCCTGATTTTGACTAAACTTGAATGAATGATGCCATAGAGATCCGGCATTTACAAAATTACACTGATTGGCCCAACTAATCAACTGAAATTACAAACTTTGAACAAGCATATCTCCTGTCCCGTTTGAGCTACAGTCATGACATTTTGTACATATATGGATCTCCTCATGAGCAACACGTGTCCTATTAGGACCTCTAAGCTCGGCCCATTACATTTTCTGTAAATTATACTTTTTGTCCCCCACTTAACTTTGAACAAGCATATCTTCTGTCCCTTTTGAGCTACAGTCATAACATTTTGTACATATATGCATCTCCTCATGAAAAACTAATAAGGATCTATAAGCTCCGCCCATTCACAAAAGGTGAACATTTTGAAAGGGTGTGTAGACTATCCATAGGCACTGCAATTCCATAAAGATACAGCTAATAATTAATAATGTTGGCAATGTTTATTGTTTATTTTTATTTTTTATAATTGTCACTAATTGACCGCTGCATCATTCGTGGGGGACAACATGTCTGTCGTTGCCACGTTTTACCTTTGATCAGTAGAAATGGCTCCATCTCTGAAGGCCCATGGTTCTCCCATAGACTGGTCACTCTTCATGGAAACACTGCTGGTTACAGGTGACACTGATCTCTTCTGATTGGGCATTAAATGTGTCTTATTTATGCTACTTCAAGAAAATTAAACAAACAAATATTTCATAACAAGACAGACTTAAAGGGGCAATCCGGGAATCAAGCATGCGTGTAGGAATGGGTAGGAGTATTGTAAATATGGAGGAACTAATACTATTCAATAAACCGATGAACATAAACTTGTAGAATTTGTTTGATTGGCTAACCAGCAACCCATTGATCTCCATAGACCACAATTACATCAAATATCCTGGACCAATTATCAAAATTGTGCTAAATGAATACTCTCACCTTTTGACCCCCTCCTCTCTCCCTAGAGAGACTCAATTTAGAGGCAATAGTCCTCTTTTCTCTCTCCACAGAGAGACTCTTTCGAGGCTCATTCTCACTGAATAAAGTTAGAGACAAATGTTCCAATTACATTATATTCATACACTTTTCAATTCACATTAGCGACGGGAATGTCACGAGCTGAGAGAGGGTTCGGTTGACGTTCTTGCTTTGCAGCTCAAAAGTACCGTAAATGTCACAGTAGCCACTAGCCAGGAGGCTAATAATTGCAAACTATTCAACTAGCTGGCTACTAGCTAATGTTAAGGAAGCAACTCTTTATGCATCTAACATACTACACTTTTAATTATTGCAACAAAACCATATTACACTCTTGAATAACGCAACAATTCACAAGCATGTGCAGACAATTAAAGGGTTTATTTTCTTGTCTGTACACTCATTACATTTTAGCTTCAAGACAAAAGCACAGAGTTACTGCTAGCTAACGCTAACAACATGTCTTCATCAAGTAACGTTAGCCTATCAAAAATAAATGATTACAAATATAAAAGTACAGTATGCCTACCTTACAAGATTACAACAAACCATGCTTTATTTTGATCAATATCATGCAAATCATTAGGCTACATAAACGCAAATTGCAACTGAAAACGTGAGTATAATTCCCCGGGGAGTTGAGCTGCGGAGCTGTTTTAGTTGGAAGTCCATTCCCGCCACCCAAAAATAAAACACATATAGATCATACATATAGATTATGTTTCTTCATTTGTAGCATTTTGTGGCAATTTCATTTATCCACATTGTAGAGATCAGCACAGCAGGGCCGCTGGCCAACGTGTGGCAAGCTGGCATTTGTTTAGACTGATTCGCGTCATGATTTGTTTGACAGGATTTTTATGTTTTTATCCTCCCAAGGGCCAGGAGTTTTTCCAGGAATATATTTTTTAACAATTTTACCTGATTAGAAAAAATCTGTTCCCATCATAGCCCATATAAAACCGTTTATTACAATTGAAGTTTGGACACACCTACTCATTCAAGGGTTTTTCTTTATTTTTACTATTTTCTACATTGTAGAATAATAGTGAAGACATCAAAACTATGAAATAACACATATGGAATCATGTAGCAATCAAAAAAGTGTTAAACAAATCAAAATATATTTTCTATTTGAGATTCTTCAAATAGCCACCCTTTGCGTTGATGACAGCTTTGCACACTCTTGGCATTCTCTCAACCAGCTTCATGAGGTAGTCACCTGGAATGCATTTCAATTAACAGGTGTGTCTTCTTAAAAGTTAATTTGTGGAATTTCTTTCCTTCTTAATGCGTTTGAGCCAATCAGTTGTGATGTGACAATGATGGGGGGGGGGGGGGGGGGGGGGTCAGTCAATACGGAAATGTCAAGAACTTTGAACGTTTCTTCAAGTTCAGTCGCAAAAACCATAAGGACCACCACAGGAATGGAAGACCCAGAGTTACCTCTGCTGCAGAGGATAAGTTCATTAGAGCTACCTGCCTCAGAAGTTACAGCCCAAATAAATGCATCACAGAGTTCAAGTCAAAGACACATCTCAACATCAACTGTTCAGAGGGGACTGTGTGAATCAGACCTTCATGGTCGAATTGCTGCAAAGAAACCACTATTAAAGGACACCAATACAGTGAGGGAAAAAAGTATTTGATCCCTTGCTGATTTTGTACGTTTGCCCACTGACAAAGACATGATCAGTCTATAATTTTAATGGTAGGTTTATTTGAACAGTGAGAGACAGAATAACAACAACAAAAATCAAAAATGTTATAAATTGATTTGCATTTTAATTAGGGAAATAAGTATTTGACCCCAGTGGCGGCTCCTGAAAAAATTCTCAGGAGGGGCAATTTTTCTGATGATTTAGGTGACCTACACACATTTAAAAAAAGATATGTCCAGCAACAACATGAAGACAGGGGCAGCATATAAGTCAATACCAGAAGCATTTATTGACTGATCTCAAAAGTGTTGGCTTACCAGGGTTGGTGGAGCCCTCAGTTTCATCTTTGCCTCGCAAAGCTAACTCAAACACTCCGCAAAACTTCACACACTGGATTAGCCGGCTGAGGATGTGGCGGTTCTTGCTAATGTCGTAGTAAATATATTTGTTATAGTGAATATGGAATATGATATGTTGAGTAAAATGTTGTGCTAAGATCTATTTAGGTCAGGAGCTGGTTATAAGTTCTGTTCCTATCCAATAACAATGGACAAAAGGGTCCTATCTTGTCAGCCTTGTCAGCAGGTGGCCAAGGACAACACCCACGCCATAGGCCTCTCAGTTCTTCCAACTCACGAGTTCTTGCTCTGAGGACACACACACACACAAACACACACACACACACACATCATCACTGTTAAACACACACACACACATCATCACTGTTAAACACACACACACACACACACACACAAAAATCCCCTCTCTTAGGCTGAACATTTGAAGACAGAGAACCCGACTCAGAGCCAATGCAACAGTGACAGTAGCCTGCAGGGGACCTCGCCCAACTCATCAGGACCAATCAGAAGATCAGAACTACTAGATTGAACCTACTTCATTTATTGCATAAAATGTCTGCACACAATGTTTCGGGGCTCTCTTCAGATAATAATAATAATAATAATAATAATAATAATAATAATAATAATAATAATATGCCATTTAGCAGACGCTTTTATCCAAAGCGACTTACAGTCATGCGTGCATACATTTTTGTGTATGGGTGGTCCCGGGGATCGAACCCACTACCTTGGCGTTACAAGCACCATGCTCTACCAGCTGAGCTACAGAAAGTGGATACTCATGGATGCGCATTGCAATTGTAAAATGTCAACACAATTGGAGACACCACGTCATTTTTGGAGACATGTTATTGACAGTAAACTATTGTAGATGCGACTGCTAACTAACTAAAACATTTTAGCTGGCTAGCTAATCATCTTAGCTAAATGTGGGGCAAACAATTCAGTTATTTACCGTTAATTTGAGGGATTGGGGTGAAAGAAATCGAGTTACATAGTGATACTTTACGATATACTGTATTGACAATATCGCAATATTTTAGCGCTAGTTGGCTGTACCTGCACCAAAACACCATTATTGTTCCTTCATAGCTTGTTCTCAATCTTTTCACATTGGGAGCCAATTTGTTTTCAGCACTTTTATTTCCATGACTGATCAAAACTCGTTCTCATGGCTTTCTGATCCCTCTGCAACAGACATATGGTGCGCAATAAAATCACAGTATCGAATCGCAATACGTATAGAATCATGAGACTCGCAATGCTGATGCATATATCTTATCGTGAGGTTCCTGGCAATTCCCAGCCCAAGTTCATTTTTAAGAGTTTGACGAACGGGTCCGTGAACGCGATTCCAGATATATTTACCTCTGAATAAACTGCCTTTATTACACCATATCCACATCCAGTAAACTTGTGATTATCAACACTAACCTCATCGTTGTGGCGGCGGACAGCTAGCCTGTATCCCTCGTCATCCAGTTGAGTGAGTGGCAATGTCTTTTTTCGTTCGTACCAATTTTTGGAAAATCCTCGGGTGTAGGACTTTCCGCCTTTAGTAGAAACCTGTTGAATTATTAAATTTGGTCTGGGAGGTCCTAATTGTTTCGTTGCCAATTTATCTTCATTTGTTCGCCGACAAAAAGGAACTTCTTTCAAAGACACAATCGAGTTGGACTGAAGCCTAGCCATGTTGATAGTAGTAGTGAATTGATTGACGCTGCTACCCTCTCTTTTCTTAGTTACGTTCATGTGACGAAAGCGCGTAAGTGCAAGCCCACAGACACCCATTGAGATTGTATTGAAGGCTCTGAAATTTGAAAAAAATAGATTTTACATGGGAGTCTATGACAGAAGTTCTGGGCGATTTTCAATCTGACTGAAATCGCCCCAAAAGGGGGTGGAGCCATTTGAAGCACGACTTTAGCCTGATTCGACATTTAGTGGCAGTGTGGCACTGTGGCAGATCAGACGTATAGATTACAACACTGATAACTACTGTTGCCGTGATATAATTGATTAGAAAAAAAATCCCTTCCTTTTCCCGTTTGGCAGTGCGTCGCCCATATCGCCCTATTGAACAGGCCGTCCCTGTTTGACCCCCTCTCAATCAGAAAGATTTCTAGCTCCCAGGTGTCTTTTATACAGGTAATGAGCTGAGATTAGGAGCACACTCTTAAAGGGAGTGCTCCTAATCTCAGCTTGTTACCTGAAAAAAAGACACCTGTCCACAGAAGCAATCAATCAATCAGATTCCAAACTCTCCACCATGGCCAAGACCAAAGAGCTCTCCAAGGATGTCAGGGACAAGATTGTAGACCTACACAAGGCTGGAATGAGCTACAAGACCATCGTTAAGCAGCTTGGTGAGAAGGTGACAACAGTTGGTGCGATTATTTGCAAATGGAAGAAACACAAAAGAACTGTCAATCTCCCTCGGCCTGGGGCTCCATGCAAGATCTCACCTCGTGGAGTTGCAATGGTCATGAGAACGGTGAGGAATCAGCCCAGAACTACACGGGAGGATCTTGTCAATGATTTCAAGGCAGCTGGGACCATAGTCACCAAGAAAACAATTGGTAACACACTACGCCCTGAAGGACTGAAATCCTGCAGCGCCCGCAAGGTCTCCCTGCTCAAGAAAGCATATATACAGGCCCGTCTGAAGTTTGCCAATGAACATCTGAATGATTCAGAGGAGAACTGGGTGAAAGTGTTGTGGTCAGATGAGACCAAAATCGAGCTCTTTGGCATTAACTCAACTCGCCGTGTTTGGAAGAGGAGGAATGCTGCCTATGACCCCAAGAACACCATCCCCACCGTCAAACATGGAGGTGGAAACATTATGCTTTGGGGGTGTTTTTCTGGACAACTTCACTGCATCAAAGGGACGATGGACGGGGCCATGTACCGTCAAATCTTGGGTGAGAACCTCCTTCCCTCAGCCAGGGCATTGAAAATGGGTCGTGGATGGGTATTCCAGCATGACAATGACCCAAAACACAAAGGAGTGGCTCAAGAAGAAGCACATTAAGGTCCTGGAGTGGCCTAGCCAGTCTCCAGACCTTAATCCCATAGAATATCTGTGGAGGGAGCTGAAGATTGAGTTGCCAAACGTCAGCCTAAAAAACCTTAATGAGTTGGAGAAGATCTGCAAAAAGGAGTCAAAACCTCCTGAGATGTGTGCAAACCTGGTGGCCAACTACAAGAAACGTCTGACCTCTGTGATTGCCAACAAGGGTTTTGCCACCAAGTACTACGTCATGTTTTGCAGAGGGGTCAAATACTTATTTCCTTCATTAAAATGCAAATCAATTTATAACATTTTTGACATGCGTTTTTCTGAATTTTGTTGTTGTTATTCTGTCTCTCACTTTTCAAATAAACCTACCATTAAAATTACAGACTGATCATTTCTTTGTCAGTGGGCAAACGTACAAAATCAGCAGGGGATCAAATACTTTTTTCCCTCACTGTAAGCAGAAGAGACCTGCTTGGGCCAAGAAACACGAGAAATGGACATTAGACCGATGAAAATGTGTCCTTTGGTCTGGAGTCCAAATTGGAGAGTTTTGGTTCCAACCGCCGTGTCTTTGTGAGACGGGGTGTGGGTGAACAGATGATCTCTGCATGTGTAGTTCCCACCGTAAAGCATGGAGGAGGAGGTGTTATGGTGTGGGGGTGCTTTGCTGGTGACACTGTCTGTGATTGGTTTAGAATTCAAGGCACACTTAACCAGCATGGCTACCACAACATTCTGTAGCGATACGCCATCCCATCTGGTTTGGGTTTAGTGGGACTATCATTTGTTTTTCAACAGGACAATGACCCAACACACCTCCAGGAGTGTGCAAAGCTGTCATCAAGGCTAAGGGTGGCTATTTAAAGAATCTCAAATATAAAATATATTTTGATTTGTTTGACACTTTTTTGTGTTATTTCATAGTTTTGATGTCTTCACTATTATTCTACAATGTAGAAAATAGTAAAAATAAAGAAAAACCCTTGAATGAGTAGGTGTGTCCAAACTTTTGACTGGTACTGTATCTCCACATTTTCGATAGTATCAACTTTTTTAAATATAAATTGGTGGCTCAGTGCAGCCGGCAGGTGGCGGCTACTACGAACATTTCAGAATGTAGCCTAACAGGTAAAAACTAAAAACAAGTCTCAAATATAAAGATAAAGTCCATACATTTCAGCGGTTAATTTTTTTTAAATCTGCTATTACCATTTACTGTGTACTGTAGGAGTGTTGAGCTCAACGAGACAATTTAGTTTACACTGCCCTAGCCCTCGAGACGTGAGCATTTCGCAAGTTTACACAACTGTATTGTCTCTCTTGAGAACCTCTCGAAAATGTCAATGTGAAAACGGTCGTAGATGCAGTGCTGCTCTCCTCTCTCTCCCGAGAGAAACTCATTGTAAGGGCTGTTCACTTCTGTTCTCTACATGTAAAAAACCTACAGTGCATTCGGAAAGTATTCAGACCCCTTTACTTTTTCCACATTTTGGTACGTTACAACCTTGTTCAAATTTTTTTATTTTTTTATTTATCCTCATCAATCTACACAATACCCCACAATGACAAAGCAAAAACAGGTTTTTAGCCTCGGGTCTTCTTGGGTATGACGCCACAAGCTTGGCACACCTGTATTTGGGGAGTTTATCCCATTCTTATCTACAGATCCTCTCAACCTCTGTCAGGTTGGATGGGGAGCGTCGCTGCACAGCTATTTTCAGGTCTCTCCAGAGATGTTTGATCGGGTTCAAGTCTGGGCTCTGGCTGGGCCACTCAAGGACATTCAGAGGCTTGTCCCGAAGCCACTCCTACGTTGTCTTGGCTATGTGCTTAGGGTCGTTGTCCTGTTGGAAGGTGAACCTTCGCCCCAGTCTGAGGTCTTGACCGCTCTGGAGCAGGTTTTCATCAAGGATCTCTCTGTACTTTGCTCCGTTCATATTTCCCTCGATCCTGACTAGTCTCCCAGTCCCTGCCGCTGAATAACATCCCCACAGCATGATGCTGCCACCACCATGCTTCACCGTAGGGATGGTGCCAGGTTTCCTCCAGACGTGACGCTTGGCATTCAGGCCAAAGAGTTCAATCTTGGTTTCATCAGACCAGAGAATCGTCCTTTAGGTGCCTTTTGGCAAACTCCAAGCGGGCTGTCATGTGCCTTTTACTAAGGAGTGGCTTCTGTCTGGCCACTCTACCATAAAGGTCTGATTGGTGGAGTGCTGCAGAGATGGTTGTCCTTCTGGAAGTTTCTCCCATCTCCACTTAGGAACTCTGGAGCTCTGTCAGAGTGATCATCGGGTTCTTGGTCACCGCCCTGACCAAGGCCCTTCTCCCCCGATTGCTCAGTTTGGCCGGGCGGCCAGCTCTAGGAAGAGTCTTGGTGGTTCCAAACTTCTTCCATTTAAGAATGAGGGAGGCCACTGTGTTCTTGGAGAACTTCAATGCTGCAGAATTTTTTTGGTACCCTTCCCCAGATCTGTGGCTCGACACAGTCCTGTCTCGGACCTCTATGGAAAATTCCTTCAACCTCAAGGCTTGGTTTCTGCTCTGACATGCACTGTCAACTTTGGGACCTTATATAGACAGGTGTGTGCCTTTCCAAATAATGTCCAATCAATTGAATTTACAACAGGTGGACTCCAATCAAGTTGTAGAAACATCTCAAGGATGATCAAAGGAAACAGGATGCACCTGAGCTCAATTTTGAGTCTCATAGCAAAGTGTCTGAATACTTATGTAAATAAGGTATTTCTGTTTTAAATTTGTAATACATTTGCAAACATTTCGAAAAACCTGTTTTCACTCTGTCATTATGAGGTATTGTGTGTAGATTGATGAGGAAAATGTTTTCTTTAATCCATTTTAGAATAAGGCTGTAACGTAACAAAATGTAGAAGAAGTCAAGGGGTATGAATACTTTCCGAATGCACTGTATAAACACAAGCAGATACACAATAATCTTTGCTAAACACTGACCTATACACTTCGCTGACATGAAACAAAGACAATATTCACTGGATTCAATACTATTTTTAGCATCTGAATGGACTGAAGTTGCTGTAGACTGTAACAAACCAAAACACAACAAAACATTTCAGGCCAGACAGTGTAAAAGATAAAAGTAGTTGCTGTAGAATATAAATTATTGAACATCTAAACTGCAACTATTTCTGTTACCACCCCCCGCCAGTATTATATAACCATTGCCATCAGTACTTACTGTTTTTCATTTAGTTCAAGATGACTGTATATTATATTCGTTCCTGCATCAGGGTCAATGTTAGACTGAGTACATCTCACGTTTAAGTTTAACTACAGTGTTCCAACAAATAAGAGGAGGTGGAGTACCTGAGTTTGCATCAGGAAGAGTTTGATGTGTTTTTTGTTGTTGTAGAGTTATGGTAGCAGAGATACAGTATGCAGATAATGAGACAGCATGTTCCATGTTCCTGGAATGTTGTAACACAGGACAAATTCTGAACATGTATCACAGTGTGATGAGTGTGATGAAAGGAGTCAGGCGCAGAACGGTAATCACCGAATACAGAGTTTATTCCTTCGTTGACACACAAATGTGCTCAAATAGTGATCAATGAAACAGGCTCAGGGGAAACTCTCATCCCTGGCAACAAAATGTACGAGTAGCTCCGCCGAGCTACACTACTCTCACAACTAACAATCACCCACAAGGACAAGCAGGCAGAGGGAACACTTATACACAGACTAATGAGGGGATTAGAACGAGGTGTGTGTGATTGACAAGACAAGACAAATGTGATGATGATTGGGGCGGCAGTGGTTAGTAAGCCGGTGACGACGAACGCTGAAGCCTGCCCGAACAAGGAGGGGAGGCAGCCTCGGCCGAAGTCGTGACACACAGGTAACACGGCACACATTGAAGTTAACAGGGGACCTTCATATCATTCTATAAAAAAATAAGTTGAAATATAGAAGGCTTTCCATAAAATTTATAAAATAATAAAATGTGTACCGGTACAGTATGGATGTGCTATAAATCCGAATTCAAGATCAGATTCCATGTGTTTTTTTGCTGCTTACACATTAGGAAAGTCAAAAGATTGGAATCGTCTGCCTGTGTAAACGCAGCCAAACTCTTTCTCAGCCAGGGTGATGCCAAGCGGCAAGTTTGTTTGCATTCATCTAACAATAACCAAAAAATGTATATGCCCCTGGTGGTGTAGGTATAACAGTTAAGAACGTAAGCTCACGCCACAGCTATCTTGAAATGTTGCCGATGGAGCCATCCACGAGGTATAACTGTTGTATGGCTCAATCGGTTAGCACATTGTCAAGGAGGGCGGTCAAGTGTGTTGCGAAGCAGAGGATCACTGGTTTGAGCCCAGTATGGGGCAGTCGGACAGGGGAGGAAGCTAAGCTGAAGCGCAGCACATTGACCCCCATTACACAGTTATATCTACTTTGCAGTGCATACTTTTTAACCTGTGCTCCAGCACATAGAAAACATTTAATCAGCCCAACTGTATTTCAGCTCAGTATTTCAGCTCATACATTTTGCATTAATTTAGGCCCTTCCCTCTTTGTTCATGTTTCCCTCCCTCTCCACAGAATGAGGCTATGCACTGTTGATAGATCGATAAACATGAATATAGATTATCAATCAGTAAGGTCAATTCATCAGGTATTAATTCACCAATTAGCATTAAAGCTACATTCTGTTATAATTTTTTTACGGCCACCTCACCACTTCGTTTGGTATAAAGCTTAGGGATGGGGCTAGGGAAATGTAACCCCTCTTAAATGCATAGACGGCACTCCAGATGCAAGTACTGATCTTAGATTGAGTACACCTCACATTCACATTTAACTACAGTGTTCCAACAAACAATTATCACCTGAGTTTGTAGTAGGTCGAGTAGCCTACACAAATTTGCACCAGGAAGAGTTTGATGTTTTTTTTGTGTAATCTCAGATTACATTTAAGTCATTTAGCAGACGCTCTTATCCAGAGCGACTTACAGTTAGCACATACATTATTTTATCGAACCCACAACCCTGGCGTTGCAAACGCCATGCTCTACCAATTGAGCTACATCCCCTGCCGGCCATTCCCTCCCCTACCCTGGACAACGCTGGGCCAATTGTGCGCCGCCCCATGGGTCTCCCGGTCGCGGCCGGCTATGACAGAGCCTGGATTCGAACCAGGATCTCTAGTGGCACAGCTAGCACTGCGATGCAGTGCCTTAGACCACTGCGCCACTCGGGAGACACAGCAAGCTTGCTTGCTATTAGGTCAGGAACCCGGCAACTGGGGCACATGCATACAACACGGTCCACATACTTTTGACTTATCATGTAAATACACAGTGTAGCAATATCAGTAGGCTAGCTAACACTAAAGACATTCATTCATGCATGAATTAATGTCCTTCACTCTTCGTTATCTTCTCCCTCTCCACAGAATGAGGCAACTTTTTAGCCTATTTATATTATGCATTAAATGCCAAAAGTAAAACTTGGAGTCACGCGATGCTATATTGTAGTAGGCTATTATTCCAAATACAATGTGGAAAAACAGTTTATTTAGCTGCAGTTGAACTCCCCTTACTTATGGAGTACCACAAGGTAGGCTAGCTGTCTCAGGCCCCTTATGGTGCAATGCATCTGACATCTGTTAATTCAGTGAGTCCATTTTTTTATTGTATCAGTAGATTTTCTAATAAATGATTGAATAAATAATTGAGCGTTATCTTTATTATAGCGCCTGCAGCTTTACCTGTTGTCCACTAGATGGGGAACTAAACTACCAGAATGGATTTTGACATGAAGAGGAATTGTAAATATTTTGTTTCCACAACCTATTTGGAGACTGTAAAAAGCAGAGTCCAAGGCCTCTCTCAAATATGATTTTTGTTCTTCATCTAGAAAAACAGCTCTGATCATGGCCCCGTGTAGCTCAGTTGGTAGAGCATGGCGCTTGCAACGCCAGGGTTGTGGGTTCGTTTCCCACGGGGGGCCAGTATGAAAACAAATTATTTTAAAAAATGTATGCACTCACTAACTGTAAGTCGCTCTGGATAAGAGAGTCTACTAAAATGTAAAATGTAATGTTGCTACTGATAATCAAGGACAACTACCACCTGAGCCACTGCCTGTTCACCCCGCTATCATCCAGAAGGCGAGGTCAGTACAGGTGCATCAAAGCTGGGGCCGAGAGACTGAAAATCTGCTTCTATCTCAAGGCCATCAGACTGTTAAACAGCCATCACTAGCACAGAGAGGCTGCTGCCTACATACAGACTTCAAAATCACTGGCCACTTCAATAAATTGAACACTAGTCACTTTAATAATGCCCCTTTAATAATGTTTACATATCTTGCATTACCCATCTCATATGTATATACTGCATTCTATACTATCTATTGCATCTTAGCCTATGCCACTCTGATAATGACATTGCTCATCCATATATTTATATATTCTTATTCCATTCCTTTACTTAGATTTGTGTGTATTAGGTTTTTGTTGTGGAACTGTTAGATATTACTTGCTAGATATTGCTGCACTGTCGGAACTAGAAGCACAAGCATTTCGCTACACTTACAATAACATATGCTAACCAAAAGTGACCAATACATGTGATTTGATTTGATTACTGTATTATTTACTATCATTCTCAACTTTGTATAGGCAAAGCCTATATCCTCTGCTTCTGCCTAACACCTTAATTTGCTTTCAAATGAGTGGCACTGAGATCTTACCAGGATATTGTAGAGAAAAGTCATGCAACATTTGAGCCAAAAATAGCCCACTATCCCACAATCCCTTATTTAATAACTCATGCGCACCAGAGAAAATACAATAATATACAGACAGTCATTTGCATAATGTACAGTAGACCTACCACTATTTTATGTCTGTTGCACAGAAAATTATTGAGGTGATTTGGCTGGCATTGAAACCTGCATCTGAAAATCGTATTGTTAACGCATACAACATCCTTGTTTGCTTACAATCAATAACTAAGTAAACCGAGATGGAGTTGGTTTACTTGGTTTACCCCTTGACTTATTCCACATGTTGTTGTGTTACAGCCTGAATTCAAAATGGATTCAATTGTTGTTGTTTTTTCCCATCACCCATCTACACACAATACCCCATAATGACAAAGTGAAAACATGATTTTAGACATGTTTGCTAATTACTTGAAAATGAAATACAGAAATATCACATTTACATAAGTATTCACACATGTCAATACATGGTAGAATCACCTTTGGCAGCGATTACAGCTGAGAGTCTTTCTGGGTAAGTCTCTAAGAGCTTTGCACACCTGGATTGTACAATATTTACACATTCTTTTTAAAATTCTCCCAGCTCTGTCAAGTTGGTTGTTGATCAATGCTAGACAGCCATTTTCAAGTCTTGCCATATATTTTCAAGCCAATTTAAGTCAAAACTGTAACTAGGCCACTCAGGAACATTCACTGTCGTCTTGGTAAGCAATTCCAATGTATATTTGGCCTTGTGTTTTAGGTTATTGTCCTGCTGAAAGGTGAATTGTCTCCCAGTGTCTGTTGGAAAGCAGACTGAACCAGGTTTTCCTCCAGGATTTTGTCTGTGCTTAGCTCTATTCTGTTTCTTTTTTTCCTAAAAATCTCCCTTGCCGATGACCACCATGCTTGCCAATTAAAGTGGTACTCAGTGATGTGTTGAGTTGGATTTGCCCCAAACATAACGCTTTGTATTCAGGACATAAAGTTAATTTCTTTGTCAATTTTTTGCAGTTTTACTTTAGTGACTTATTGCAAACAGAATGCAAGTTTTGGAATATTTGTATTCTGTACAGGCTTCCTTCTTTTCACTCTGTCATTTAGGTTAGTATTGCGGAGTAACTACAATGTTGTTGATCCATCCTCAGTTTTCACAGCCATTAATTAAACTCTGTAACTGTTTTAAATTCACCATTGGCCTCATGGTGAAATCCCTGAGTGGTTTCCCTCTTCTCCGGCAAATGAGTTAGGAAGGACACCTGTATCAAAGTGTAATTAATAACTTCACCATGCTCAAAGGGATATTCAATGCCAGCTTTTTTTCCCCCCCCATCTACCAATAGGTGCCCTTCTTTGCGAGGCATTGGAAAACCTCTAGGTCTTTGTGATTGAATCTGTGTTTGAAATTCACTGCTCGACTGAGGGACCTTCCAGATAATTGTATGTGTGACGTACAGAGATGAGGTAATCATTCAAAAAATCATGGTAAACACTATTATTGCACACAGAGTGAGTCCATGCAACTTATTTTGTGACTTGTTAAGCACATTTCTACTCCTGAACTTATTTAGGCTTGCCATAACAAAGGTATTGAATACTTAATGACTCAAGACATTTCAGCTTTTCATTTTGTATTAAACATAATTCCCCTTTGACATTATGGGGTATTTTGTGTAGGCCAGTGACATTCAGACTGTAACACAACAAAATGGGGAAAGGTCAAGGTGTGTGAATACTTTTCTGAAGGCACTGTAATTGAAGAAAGACAAACCTTGAGGCTATGATTCAGCATTGACTAGTAGCCTAGGCTTTGACTAAAGCCTGTGGACTTGTATGTCACTATTGAATTGCATTGGATAATGCATTGAATTGAATAATGCGTTTCTTGTGTGCCCATGATTTGGTGCAATCATCTACATACAGTAAATGACTCACTCGACTTGATATATGTAAACAACAACCATAACGAGAGAGTGTGATGGGCACGTTCTATAAATGTAAACTTTGGAATGAGCAGTGCTTGTGCCAAGAGATTTCATTGTACAAATTGTTAGTAGCCTACACTGTCTGAAACGACCACTTGGTGACAGTCACCATGTTGTTAATGAGGTAAAATTAGTTTTATATTGGATATTTGGTTCTCTCTCATCAACAGTTATTGGACCTAGCATGCCGTGACTATGAAGATGGTATGTTCTGAATCAGGGGATCATGGACAAAAATCCACAGCTTTTTTGTTGTTGTTGAAATGTCTTTTTTTATTTATTTTTTTTGCTTTCAATTTCCAAAAGCTCTTAGACATAGCGTGCCATGACTATTAAAATAATATATTCAGAATCAGGGGAGGATGGACAAAAAAACACAGCTTTTATTTGTTATTATATATATTTTTTTGCTTTCAATCTTTCAACAACAACAACAAAAAAGGCGTGGGTTTTTGTCCATCCTCCCCCGATTCAGAATATATCGTTTTCATAGTCATGGGACACTTTGTCTAAGAGCTATTGAAGATTAAAAACCTTCATCTTATTATTGTCACGCCTGCTCCCGCTCCCCCTCCCAGGCGCTTGAGGGCGCCAGGCTGCCCATCATTACGCACACCTGTTACCGTCATTACGTGCATCAGCGCTCATTGGACTCACCTGGACTCCTTCACTTTGTTGATTGCCCCTTCTATATCTGTCTGTTCCCCAGTTTGATCCCGGTGTCTGCATTGATGTTGTTTAGTTTCCCCTGTCCAGATGCTGTCAGTGTTTTGTTCCATGTCTTTTATTTATTAAATCATCACCCTGTACTTGCTTCCCGTCTCCCAGCATCTGTCAAAATAGAAAACCTGTGAATTTTTCTCCATCCACCCCTGATTCAAAGTACACCATCTTCATAGTCATGGCATGCTTGGTTCAATAGCGATTGACGAGAGAACCGAATATCCAATATAAAACTAATTTTACCTTGGTCTTGTAATTTCATTGTCCAGGCTAGCGTATGGTTTTCGGTGCACAGCTGGTGACTTACAGGAGAGGAGTGGTTTTTATGTGGCGACCCCCACGTGCTGAAGGATGGTGATGATTAAAGTACAGTTAACCATGGGCCCATCAACAGAATAGCTGCTTTGCTCCGCGGCCTCCAACCCGTTTCCATGTTGGGCTCAATATAATTTGCCAGAGAGAGAAGTTGTGGGCGGAACAGCAGCGGGTTAAGTATATGTTTTTATTTTTTCCCCTCTCCTGATGGATGAACAATGGAGAGTCCGTCAGCAGAAATTTCTGGTGACCCTCCTCTTTGCCCCTGCGTTAGATCATTGTTTTTTATGCTGTTGTGTAGGAGGCAGGGACGGACCTGATATTTTTGGATTTCTGCTAGAAAAGATCGAGAACATCGAGTGGTCACGGCGACTCGCGTTTTTCATCCCCTCCTAGTTCTGTAAGCAGCTGATGCTGGCGTTGCTGTCATCCACCCGCTGATATTATGGTGAAATGCCCATCTCTAACCCCCTACCTCCCGCTCATCCGATTCCTGGTTCCTCTCGCTATCACTAACATAGCCATCGACCTCGGTGAACAGGCAAGTGTTATTATCATAGCCTATTCTATGGTTTTCTTATTGTCATGTCTGTGAATAACAATAGGTATAATAGTAATACAACATGTCTCAATGATTCGTGTTTACATAGGCGGTGTGAATCCCACCTTGGTAGGCAATTTACACCAGTCGCATTTCCAGTACGCTTCGTTTTGAATTTTAGTCATTAGCAATGGGGATTGACATCTCCCTGTAGCCTAGTAACAAAGCCATCAATTCCATACCATCAACCCCACAGTGCGTTGCCTGTCTTAAGGTGTAGCCTATGCCTAGCATCTCTTGCGGCACCTTTTAGGTTGCTTGCCAACTAGGATGGTAACAGCCTCAGTGTAGCCGTTGAAAATGCTGTGTTACACGAACAACGTTAGTTAGCAGATCACCTGTGTGCATCAACAGCTGGCCATAGTATCAGCAAACGTGTTAGGTCGCATTCAAGAGCGGGACAAAGCAAAACCAATATGAGCTAGATGATTGTGCAGTTTTGGATGGCCTGATTTGGCTACATGTAGCCTAGAGTAGTAGTCACCCCCAAAGCGTACCTTGTTCAAACCCCCAAACTAATTTGGGAGATCAAACTAGACAATGCAATACTTTCTTTTAAAGGGGCAATCTGTGATTTCTACATCAATTTGTTCGCAATGAATATATATATATATACCCATTGATTATTGAAGAATACAACTTATTCTTGGTTTTAATTTTTTTAAACTAGGCAAGTCAGTTACGAACACATTCTTTTTTACAATGACGGCCTACACCGGCCAAACCCAGACGACGCTGGGCCAATTGAGCGCAGCCCTATGGGACTCCCAATCACGGCCGGTTGTGATACAGCCTGGAATCGAACCAGGGGGTCTGTAGTGACGCCTCAAGCACGGAGATGCAGTGCCTTAGACCGCTGCGCCACTCGGGAGTTGAGTACTGGAGTTGGGAAACACTGCTCTACATAGGCTAGAAACTAGGCAAGTTGTGGTCCTCTGTAGCTCAGCTGGTAGAGCACGGCGCTTGTAACGCCAAGGTAGTGGGTTCGATCCCCGGGACCACCCATACACAAAAAATGTATGCACGCGTGACTGTAAGTCGCTTTGGATAAAAGCGTCTGCTAAATGGCATATTATTATTATATTATTATAGATATTTTGCATGTATGACTACCATTTATGTCTAGCAGCTGGTGCACAATACTAAAATGACAAAACAGGATATTTGAGCCATTTCAATATAGCCTATTCAAATGTTATGACTTAGCCTATATTCAACACTATCCATAAATGCATAGACACATATCAGATGTCAAATAGCCTAATTACACCAGAAAAATGGGTAAGAAGTGAAAAAATACAATTATGGGGAATAACAGTAGTGTTCTTGCTGCGAAAAGCACACTAATTAGTATATTTTATCCCATTGCAATGGATGGGAATTGTTCTAATGACTTAAATCATCTATTGTGAAATACCAAATAAATTAAACCGATAATAAAATCTCCTGAAGACAAGATGACATAGCCTAAATCTGCCCCTACACCCAACACAACTTATCTTTCAATGAAGTGTCCCCCCACTAGATTCAGTTACACATTTGGGTTCACAATCTGTTTGGGCAAAATAATGTTCATAATACAGTTAGACAAATCAGGTCACCCTACCAAAATTCCTGCTGAATGCTGCCTTTTTGTTGTTACAGCCTAATGAACCTAGTGCTAAATTGCCAATGACCAAACAAGGTGAATAATGTAGCCTATGGATCTGGGCTTATGTAAGTGGTGGATTCAATCACTAGTAGTAGGCTACATATGACTTGTTTCAGGAAACTAGGTGTATGTCGCGCATCACTACTTCACAGGAGAGCCATTTGAACATAAACTATTTTTTAAAATCTAAATGCGTTTTTTGGCAGAAATACCTTCTGGAACATGTGAACTTTCATGTGCCTTAATAACAATCGTGTATGCCATCTGTAAATACGAATAAAATTGTTACATTACGAGCCTAGTTAGTTTAGCCACAGAAAAAGACAGCAACCTTCCCGCTAGCCATGATTGGCTGAGATAATGAGTGGGCTGGACATGCCGAGAGATGAGTTCAGATTGGTCTGCCATGTAGCACGCTTCTGTCTATAACATGAGCTGGTCAGTATGTGTAGGTAATCCTTTCTAACACAGATTTTTTGATAGATATCACGTAGTAGAACTGCATAAGTGTTGCTCTCCACTTTCTGGAGGACAGAGTTTTGAAATCAGTGGAATTAGAATATGATAGATAAGGAGATGGCGAAAATGCAGACAAAGTCGAAAAGCGCACACACAGAAGGCTGTTGTATAAAACACCTGTCGCTGGATTACATCTTCAAACTAAGGGCAACCATGGCATCCGTGACAGAGAGGAAGAAGCGTCCATCCATGTATATGGCAAGATAGTCTAGCTAGCTACATTTTCAGATATTACACGTTTCTAACTTGAAATGAAAACAACTTTCTGACAAAATTAAAGTGTACTGTTAGCTAGCTAGCTAATGTTAGCTGGCTGGCTCGCTAGCTAACGTTATGTGTATGATCTGTGCAGTTGTATTATTCGTATCTCAGAGCCATTTGCATTGCTAGTTATAGCCTAATGTTAGCTAGCTAACATTGAAACTGGTTGGTTAGCTACCTGCAGATTCATGCAGGGTAGTAACGTTATGTGTTGGGATTATGGTTCATTGTTTAGCTAGCTAGCTAGCTACATGTCTAAACAAGACTCCACTATGCAAGTAACCATTTCAATAGAATGTTCATGATATCACTGCGACAACTGTTGATAGACGTAGCTGGTAAATTTGCTCTGGCTATATACTCCGATTTCAGAGCACTCTCGTCTGAGTGTGCCAGAGCGCAGAATAACTGACCACTTTCCGAAAGCTCAACACCTGTTGAATATGGCCAGTGTCATTAAACGTTGGCATAAAAGCGTAATTAAATTGTTGCCAGCAGCACCGTTGCAGTCACCAACGCGCTGGATAACATAAAAACAGCCTAACCAGCTCTGCTAGGGTGAGTAAAATGGTCAGTGAGCTGTTCTCTCATTTGTGTCTGGATGTAGCTAGCAAGCTAGCCAACGTTAGCCAGTTAGCTTGGGTGCTTGACTGCTGTTGTTAGGTCAGAACGCTCGGATCAACCCTTGGCCAGAGTGTCCAGTGTGCGCTCTGAATGCGCCGAGAGCGAAACGCTGGGTGGGGCTAAGGCTTTAGAGCGTGTGAACGATGCTGAATGGGTGTAGACAAAGAAGAACTCTCCAGTAGGTGTACCAAAACATTCAAGGGCCATTTTCTCAAAACTGAGGTTACAAGTTTATCAACTTTCAAAGCAGAATTACTTTCCCATTGTTCCTCAACTGTAGTGTATGATATACCATTTTCTAGCTCTGAGTCTCTACTTTTATCCAATGTTAAAAACACAATTTCAAATGTTGCTACATAAGACCGAATCGAGCCGGTCGGTAACATATTGTCACATGCTGTCACAAGCATTCTGCGACAGGGACAGGAATGACCGCAAATGTATGTTGAATTTTGTGTACATAACCGAGCTACAAGTTGCCATGCTGCTCTTTTCACAATTGAGTTCATAAACTTTGTTCAGTGTAGAACGAACGTGCCTGTCCAGTCTGCCGTGGTTGCCTGCTCCACTCTAATCGTGAGGGGCGTTTCTTTACAAACGCGCACCCAATCGCCTTGGTCCCGGACCCATCACAAGCTTCAATCTGCCACGGTTCACAGTGCGGTGGCAGGAAAACAATGGATCTCCTGGGTGAAACTGCCGTGGTAACATGATGTATAATTGCACAGGGGCACAACTTTCACTGGGGATGGGGGGGGGGCTGTGGACATGACCCCCCCCCCCCCCCACACACACATTCTGAAATTGCATTTTTGTCCCCTCCAATTTGATCATTGCACTGTGATACAAAAAGCAGTATTGGTGTGCTTTAGGACCACACAGACCCCTCAGAGCAGTCGGGTAGGCTGTTTGGTGGTTTCAGCCGGCTGGATTTAGGACCGCGCAGATGCGAACAGAGGCAGATTTTTTCTGTGTGTTTTGCTTTTTCTCTGAATTGTAAAAGCAAGCAGGGCAGAAACTGGCTACTCTTTCTTTGACTGATGTAGCTGGCGAGGTAACTGCTGTTTGATTTAACAGAAACATTTATTTTTTCCCAGTGCTAAGCAAGTAGTGTAAATGACATGTAACGTTAGCTAATGTTTCATCCCCTCTCGACTGAAGTTCTGTCTGAATTGAATTAACTTTTAGCTAGCTACGACAGCCAGTTCAGCTCTAGCCTTTAGCTATCTGTCAGGTAGCAGTATCTAACAGCTGTTGTGTGTATGGAAATTCCCTACTTTTCACACTGACATGGTATAAACAGCTCTACAGTCTTCACTGTCATGGTGCACAGTCAGAACACAACACTATGCTCATCATGTCTTAGCATGATCAGATGGTGACAGGTGTCCCAGCAGGGTCAGACAGCCAGGGAAGACCAGTCTACGGAGCTCAGGTGAATTTTGCAGTATATTATAACAATCAGTGAATGGATACAAAGTTCCATCTTGAGTTGATAGGTAGGATACAGTCTGGGAGATGGGAATAATGGTAATTTCGATTATTGAACCATTGATTCGTTTCTAGGATAATATAATGTATAAATGTACACCAAGGTAATTCTTTGTCATGCCTCATCTGAGCAGGATCAGATGGTAACAGGGGTCTCAGCAGGGTCAGGCAACCTGGGAAGACCAGTCTGTGACGGCGCTGAGGTGAACCTTTGCAGATGCAACGCTTTATTCTCTCTGTGCAGCAAACACTGGACAAGCCAGAAGCTTAAAAGATTGAAACTATTTTCAGGCAATCTGACAAACCTCTAAAGTTGATTTCCAAACTGTATCAAGGGTTGATAGAAGCTTTTCCCAATGACACAAAACATGTAAAACAAAAATGTGAGGAAGACCTGGGAGACACTATTGATGATGAATGGATACAGATGTGTTTGAATGCCCAGTCATGTTCAAATAATCTCAAACAATCTCTGCAGGTTAAAACCATCCGTAGAACATACTATATGCCAGTGAAACTGAATATCATGCACTGAGAAATGTAATTCCTCTGCTGGAGGTGTAAAACACAAAAGAGGACATATTTGCATATGTTATGCTCTTGTGAAGGCTGGCTGAATTCTGGCAAAGATTATGTTATTTTATCTCAGCATGTCTACAGATTCTTCCTTCTCCCTGTTTTTGTTTGCTTGGAAATTGTTATACTGGAGACTGTTATCAGCAAAAACTGTGTAACCTAGCATTCATAGTGGCAAAGAAATGCATTACCATTAATTTGATGGTTGGTTATCCTCCCACAATGTCACAATAGATGGCAGAAATGTCAAGTCATGTATCACTAGAGTAGATTTATTACAAGATTAAGGGCATACTGTGCAACTTTCATAAGGTCTGGATGCCTTATATGGAATACTGTACAACAAAAGGAGTCTATATTGAAAACATGCCTGCATCTTGGTAGATACCTATTTAGTCAATCCCTAGCTGCTGGGCTGCTCAGTCCTGGCACTGGGGGTCTCCCGTACTGTTGGATACTTCGCCTAACACACCAGAAACCAATAATGAATGTTTCACTAAGATCCTAAATCTGAGTGGAGTGTGTTGGGTTGGGGAGCTGCAGGGCGGTTGACCCCTAGGGGCAGAACAGCGTGATCCAGCTATATTGTGTGCAAGTAAAAAGAGCTCTACAGTACTATTAGGCAAATTATATGAATTACAGTGCCCTCTGTAATTATTGGGACAGTTAGCGTTTCTTCTTTAGGCTCTATAAAAGTTTGGATTTGAGCCTCCCGAGTGGCGCAGTGGTCTAAGGCACTGCATCGCAGTGCTAGCTGTGCCACTAGAGATCCTGGTTCGAATCCAGGCTCTGTAAACTGGCTGCGAACGGGAGACCCATGGGGCGGTGCACAATTGGCCCAGCGTCGTCCAGGGTAGGGGAGGGAATGGCCGGCAGGGATGTTGGTAGAGCGTGGTGTTTGCAACGCCAGGGTTGTGGGTTCGATTCCCACGGGGGGCCAGTATAAAAAAATATATATATATAATGTATGCACTCACTAACTGCAAGTCGCTCTGGATAAGAGCGTCTGCTAAATGACTAAAAATAAAAAATAAAATCAAACAATGACTATGAAGTTAAAGTGCAGACTGTCAGCTTTCATTTGATGGTATTTTCATATCGGGTGAACCGTTTAGAAATTACATCACTTTTTGTACATAGTCTCCCATTTTAGGGGAACAAAAGTATTGGAACAAATTCACTTACGTATGTGTTAAAGTAGTAAAAAGTTAAGTATTTGGAGTCAATTTGTAAGTCGCTCTGGATAAGAGCGTCTGCTAAATGACGTAAATGTAAATGTAAATGAGTCACGTTCATAGCACAATTGCAATGACTACATCAAGCTTGTGACTACAAATTTGTTAGATGCATTTGCTGTTTGTTTTGGTTGTGTTTCAGATGATTTTGTGCCCAATAGAAATGAATGGTAAATAATGTATTGTGTCATTTTGGAGTCACTTTTATTGTAAATAAGAATATAATGTTTCTAAACACTAATACATTAATGTGGATGCTACCATGATTACGGATATGGCTGTCCCGACAAAAAATATATATTTGTCGACCAAAAGTAATCTGTTATTTCGACCAATCGATTGGTCGATATTTTAACAAGTGTATTTTTCCATATATAGACACACCCTATGTGTTTTAATAAAACCAACAATCTGATTGGCTGATGTTTTACACAAACTGTTTGATGAAATAAGACATCAATGACTCAAGAGGGAGCCAGAGATCAAGATAACCCGAAGAAAAAAACCTAAACCTTAACCAGCGCGTGCCATTTTTCCCCTTCATGCTGAGTGGTTATCAAAAGGGAGAGAGATTTTTCAAGTACATTGAATAACTATTGTCATTCTCAATGGATGTGAAAACCAACTTTGTTTGCTTGCTGTTTGAGGTGAAGAAAACATTGCGTTGAGAAGCTCCACAGTGGTGGTTCATTAAGCCAATCAGAAATACTATCAGATCCCCAAATGGGCACATTTACAGTTGAAGTCGGAAGTTTACATACACCTTAGTCAAATACATTTAAACTCAGTTTTTCCCAATTCCTGACATTTAATTCTAGTAAAAATTCCCTGTCTTAGGTCAGTTAGGATCACCACTTTATTTTAAGATTGTGAAATGTCAGAATAATAGTAGAGAGAATGATTTATTTCAGCTTTTATTTCTTTCATCACATTCCCAGTAGGTCAGAAGTTTACATACATTCAATTAGTATTTGGTAGCATTGCCTTTAAATTGTTTAATTTGGGTCAAATGTTTCAGGTAGCCTTCCACAAGCTTCCCACAATAAGTTGGGTGAATTTTGGCCCATTCCTCCTGACAGAGCTGGTGTAACTGAGTCAGGTTTGTAGGCCTCCTTGCTCGCACACGCTTTTTCAGTTCTGCCCACACATTTTCAATAGGATTGAGGTCAGGGCTTTGTGATAGCCACTCCAATACCTTGACTTTGTTGTCCTTAAGACATTTTGCCACAATTTTGGAAGTATGCTTGGGGTCATTGTCCATTTGGAAGACCCATTTGCGACCAAGCTTTAACTTCCTGACTGATGTCTTGAGATGTTGCTTCAATATATCCACCTAATTTTCCTTCCTCATGATGCCATCTATTTTATGAAGTGCACCAGTCCCTCCTGCAGCAAAGCACCCCCACAGCATGATGCTGCCACCCCCGTGCTTCATGGTTGGGATGGTGTTATTCGGCAAGCATCCACCTTTTTCATCCAAACATAATGATGGTCATTATGGCCAAACAGTTCTATTTTTGTTTCATCAGACCAGAGGACATTTCTTCGAAAAGTACGATCTTTGTCCCCATGTGCAGTTGCAAACCATAGTCTGGCTTTTTAATGGCGTTTTTGGAGCAGTGACTTCTTCCTTGCTGAGTGGCCTTTCAGGTTATGTCGATATAGGACTCGTTTTACTGTGGATATAGATACTTTTGTACCTGTTTCCTCCAGCATCTTCACAAGGTCCTTTGCTGTTGTTCTGGGATTGATTTGCACTTTTCGCACCAAATTACATTCATATCTAGGAGACAGAACGCGTCTCCTTCCTGAGCGGTATGACGGCTGCATGGTCCCATGGTGTTTATACTTGCGTACTATTGTTTGTACAGATGAACGTGGTACCTTCAGGCATTTGGAAATTGCTCCCAAGGATGAACCAGACTTGTGGAGGTCTACCATTTTTTTTCCTGAGGTCTTTCTGAGGTCTTGGCTGATTTTCTTCCCATGATGTCAAGCAAAGAGGCACTGAGTTTGAAGGTAGGCCTTGAAATACATCCACAGGTACACCTCCAATTGACTCAAATGATGTCAATTAGCCTATCAGAAGCTTCTAAAGCCATGACATCATTTTCTGGAATTTTCCAAGCTGTTTAAAGGCACAGTCAATTTAGTATATGTAAACTTCTGACCCACTGGAATTGTGATACAATGAATTATAAGTGAAATAATCTGTCTGTAAACAATTGTTGGAAAAATTACTTGTGTCATGCACAAAGTAGATGTCCTAACCGACTTGCCCAAACTATAGTTTGTTAACAGGAAATTTGTGGAGTGGTTGAAAAACAAGTTTTAATGACTCCAACCTAAGTGTATGTAAACTTCCGACTTCAACTGTATATGCCTACAGTTGCACGCAGGCCAGGTAGCCTATAGGCCTACTATGCATAATCAGGTGCACTTCCTTACTCAACATTGATAGTAGCGCTTCAAACAAAAGACAATGACTAAATTGACAACTCGTAAATGGAATGAAATAAATCAAAACTCGTTTCTCACAAGTGTAGCATAGGTTGTGTGCTCAGCAAACAACGAGTCCATTTTGACAATGAGAATGTTAAAAGACTGGAATAATAATATATTTAATGTATTAACAGGAATTAACATAACCAAACAAACATTGTAGATGAGTAATTATAGGAATTAACGGTAAATGTACTACTGGTTATACAGTGGGGGAAAAAAGTATTTAGTCATCCACCAATTGTGCAAGTTCTCCCACTTAAAAAGATGAGAGAGGCCTGTAATTTTCATCATAGGTACACGTCAACTATGATTTTTTTCTCTCCAGAAAATCACATTGTAGGATTTTTTATGAATTTATTTGCAAATGATGGTGGAAAATAAGTATTTGGTCAATAACAAAAGTGTCTCAATACTTTGTTATATACCCTTTGTTGGCAATGACACAGGTCAAACGTTTTCTGTAAGTCTTCACAAGGTTCACACACTGTTGCTGGTATTTTGGCCCATTCCTCCTTGCAGATCTCCTCTAGAGCAGTGATGTTTTGGGGCTGTCGCTGGGCAACACGGACTTTCAACTCCCTCCAAAGATTTTCTATGGGGTTGAGATCTGGAGACTGGCTAGGCCACTCCAGGACCTTGAAATGCTTCTTATGAAGCCACTCCTTCGTTGCCCGGGCGGTGTGTTTGGGATCATTGTCATGCTGAAAGACCCAGCCACGTTTCATCTTCAATGCCCTTGCTGATGGAAGGAGGTTTTCACTCAAAATCTCACGATACATGGCCCCATTCATTCTTTCCTTTACACGGATCAGTCGTCCTGGTCCCTTTGCAGAAAAACAGCCCCAAAGCATGATGTTTCCACCCCCATGCTTCACAGTAGGTATGGTGTTCTTTGGATGCAACTCAGCATTCTTTGTCCTCCAAACACGACGAGTTGAGTTTTTACCAAAAAGTTCTATTTTGGTTTCATCTGACCATATGACATTCTCCCAATCCTCTTCTGGATCATCCAAATGCACTCTAGCAAACTTCAGACGGGCCTGGACATGTACTGGCTTAAGCAGGGGGACACGTCTGGCACTGCAGGATTTGAGTCCCTGGCGGAGTAGTGTGTTACTGATGGTAGGCTTTGTTACTTTGGTCCCAGCTCTCTGCAGGTCATTCACTAGGTCCCCCCGTGTGGTTCTGGGATTTTTGCTCACCGTTCTTGTGATCATTTTGACCCTACGGGTTGAGATCTTGCTTGGAGCCCCAGATCGAGGGAGATTATCAGTGGTCTTGTATGTCTTCCATTTCCTAATAATTGCTCCCACAGTTGATTTCTTCAAACCAAGCTGCTTACCTATTGCAGATTCAGTCTTCCCAGCCTGGTGCAGGTCTACAATTTTGTTTCTGGTGTCCTTTGACAGCTCTTTGGTCTTGGCCGTAGTGGAGTTTGGAGTGTGACTGTTTGAGGTTGTGGACAGGTGTCTTTTATACTGATAACAAGTTCAAACAGGTGCCATTAATAGAGGTAACGAGTGGAGGACAGAGGAGCCTCTTAAAGAAGTCGTTACAGGTCTGTGAGAGCCAGAAATCTTGCTTGTTTGTAGGTGACAAAATACTTATTTTCCACCATAATTTGCAAATAAATTCATTAAAAATCCTACAATGTGATTTTCTGGATTTGTTTTTGTACCTATGATGAAAATTACAGGCCTCTCTCATCTTTTTAAGTGGGAGAACTTGCACAATTGGTGGCTGACTAAATACTTTTTTTCCCCACTGTATATGTAATGGGGAATTGATAGACACTAACAATCAAGGCCAACAATTCACACAATGAAGTTATGAAACAATGAATATGCACAAATTCGCAGGAGAGAGCACATTCTGGAGAGAGACGTGCATTGTGCATCTTAGCCACATCCCCTTCTTTTGGGCGGTGCTATCCACACGGCCTCCTCAATGGATTAGTTCACTGAGGTGGGCGCAAATCAGACAGGTCTTGTGTGCCATAAAAAAAATATAGCCTATAATTATTTGCTACTGCTCGACTAAAACAACATCTCGGTCGACCAATAGCCTATCGACCAAACAATCAACCAGTCGACTAATTAGGGTCAGCCCTAATTCATTCAGGATTATCCATAATCTTGGTAGCATCCACATTCATGTAGAAGTGTTTGAAACATATTCTATTCTTATTTACAATAAAAGTGACCCCAAAATTACCCCAAAAGCGTCATATTAGATTTTGTAGAAATGCAAGAAATGAGCTTTAGATGGACAAAACATTCTGAGGGAGGACCCCCAGGCCACCCGCCAGGTTATGTCCATTTCTAAAACCAAAGTTGCGCCGCTGGAATTGCAGGAGCATATGCTCTGATTTCAAAACGATTTGGAGGCACAGTTGAAAAGTTAATGCACCAAATATACACTGGATTAATTAGAAAATATTTTTTTTCAATGCGTGAGAAATTAGGTGTGGCGTGTGAGCATTTGAAGAGGGTCAAATGTGTGTCATGGCCAATGCGTGAGAGTTCGCAGCACTGCTGTATAGCTTCAAACATGGTTAAAAATATAAATTTGAACTCATGAATGGTCAGTCCTGGCATCCATAGCTCTGTCTATGAATTTGAGGGTGGTTACATTTCTCCAGCCCCAAACACCTCAGCTGTTTAGGGACAGATCGAAATGTACTAGAGTGGGGAGGGGCTGGACCAACTCAAGGTGTCATAAAAAAGATGACCCTCCCCTTATACTGTAAAATAAACTGAACACCCTCCCTCGTAGAATTAACTCAAAATAATGTTTATGACCACAATTAACAATAACTGTAACGACCCTGTGTTTATAAACGTGGATACCGACTTTTCCACTTCAGCATGCTTTTGTGGCATAGTCGATGCCACGCAGGGCTACGGGTCAGAAGGTTGAGGGTTCGCCGACCACCACAGACGAGCTCACTCTCCCTGCCTGTTTCATTACACTGCGATAAGAGCTGGCTGCAGACAATGATCAGCTAAGGGTAAATCAGATTTTCAACATTTGGTGCCATTTATAATTATATAAAATATATGCAACACATTTTACACCAACAGGTTTCTGTGCCAATGCACCACACATCAATAAACAAGTCATACCAACTTCGGCCACTTTAATATCATGGTTTACGTTTTCAACACCACAATAAATAAACTATGTAAATCTCTATGAACAGAAAATATATCCCTGTATCGAAGGCTTGGCTTGACAATCTCCGAATGTCATTAAACTTTTTGGTGTTTTGTAAGAACTTCCATTCATCATCACTGTTTGGATTGATTTATTTTATTTTATTTGTCTGTAAAAAAAATATTAAAAAAAATATGTATTTCATAAAAATAGTTATGCAACACCCAATTCCCCTGTGTGAAAAAGTAATTGCCCCCTTACACTCAATAACTGGTTGTGCCACCTTTAGCTGCAATGACTCCAACCAAATGCTTCCTGTAGTTGTTGATCAGTCTCTCACGTCGCTGTGAAGGAATTTTGGCCCACTCTTCCATGCAGAACTGCTTTAACTCAGTGACGTGTGGGTTTTCAAGCATGAACTGCTCGTTTCAAGTCCTGCCACAACATCTCAATTGGGATTAGGTCTGGACTTTGACTAGGCCATTCCAAAACTTCCAATTTGTTGCTTTTTAGCAATTGTCATGTAGACTTGATTGTGTGTTTTGGATCATTGTCTTGCTGCATCACCCAGCTGCACTTCAGCTTCAGCTCACAGATGGATGGTCTGACATTCTCCTGTAGAATTCTCTAATAGAGAGCAGAATTCATGGTTCCTTCTATTAAGGCAAGTCGTCCAGGTCCTGAGGCAGCAAAGCATCCCCAAACCATCACAACACCACCACCATGCTTGACCTTTGGTATGATGTTCTTACTGTGGAATGCAGAGTTTGGTTTTCACCAGATGGGGATGCTTTGCTGCCTCAGGACCTGGACGACTTGCCTTAATAGAAGGAACCATGAATTCTGCTCTGTATCAGAGAATTCTATTCTAAAATGCCATTCCAGAGTTTCCTTTAGGAAAATGTGGCGCCGGACAACATTACAGGGAAGATTTGAATTTACCGGACATTTGAGAAATGTTATGGACATCCATATGCATTCGGATCCAACCTGGCGCAGCCAGTGCCATCATTAAACGAGGGATGTGGCCAAATGAGACACATTTAGGTGTTCTTAAACAGCCTATAACAACTTACAAAAACACTATGCCTTGTGTTTCGATGTGTAGTGTATTCAAAACCTTATAGCCTCTTTATTTGGGGGGGGGGGGGATAGGCTACTTTCCTAAAACTAATTGTCCACTTCACGGTTCAGCTGTCAGAGATTTGAGCACTAAATGTATCAGTGCATTGCATGCAAAGCCCTATAGGCTTAGGTGTCCACTGTATGATATTCATATTTTAATAAATATATGTATATATAGCCTATATAAAGGAAGAGAAGCTTAAGCCTAACCCCAGAGAGGTAGAGATATGCCGGCGGCATTCTACGACACAGACATACATTTCTTTATGTCAGATAAACAGTGCATTTGGAAAGTTTTCAGACCCCTTGACTTTTTCCACATTTCATTACGTTTCAGCCTTATTCTAAAATGGATGAAATTGTTTCCCCCCCTCAATCTACACACAATACTCCGTAATGACAAAGCAAAAACAGGTTTTTAGATAAAAAAAACAGTAATCACATTTACATAAGTATTCAGACCCTTTACTCAGTACTTTGAGGAAGCACCTTTGGCAGCAATTACATCCTTCGAGTCTTCTTGGGTATGACGCTGTATTTGGGGACTTTCTCCCATTCTTCTCTGTAGATCCTCTCAAGCTCTGTCAGGTTGGATGGGGAGCGTTGCTGCACAGCAATTTTCAGGTCTCTCAAGAGATGTTCGATCGGGTTCAAGTCCGGGCTCTGTCTGGGTCATTCAAGGACATTCAGAGACTTGTCCCGAAGCCACTCCTGCATTGTCTTGGCTGTGTGCTTAGGGTCGTTGTCCTGTTGGAAGGTGAACCTTCGCCCCAGTCTGAGGTCCTAAGCACTCTGGAGCAGGTTTTCATCAAGGATCTCTCTGTACTTTGCTACATTCATCTTTCCCTCGATCCTGACTCATCTCCCAGTCCCTGCCGCTCAAAAACATCCCCACAGCATGATGCTGCCACCACCATGCTTCACCATATGGATGGTGCCAGGTTTCCTCCAGACGTGATGCTTGGCATTCAGGCCACAGAGTTCAATCTTGGTTTCATCAGACCAGATAATCTTGTTTCTCATGGTCTGAGTCCTTTAGGTGCCTTTTGGCAAACTCCAAGCAGGCTGTCATGTATATTTTACTGAGGAGTGACTTCCGTCTGGCCATTCTACCATAAAGGCCTGATTGGCGGAGTGCTGCACAGATGGTTGTCCTTCTGAAAGGTTCTCCCATCTCCACAGAGGAACTCTAGAGCTCTATCAGAGTGACCATCGGGTTCTTTGTCACCTCCCTGACCAAGGCCCTTCTCCCTTGTTTGTCCCTGCGGCAAGCTCTAGGAAGAGTCTTGGCGAATGACGGGGATTTGGGCCTTGTCGGGTGTCTGTAGAATGTCCTTCGCGTCCGACTCATTGAAGAAAAAAATCTTCATCCAATACGAGGTGAGTAATCGCTGTCCTGATACCCAGAAGCTCTTTTTGGTAATACCGTCTTGGTGGCAGAAACATTATGTACAGAATAAATTACAAATACAATGAAATAATTACAAATAACGCAAAAAAACACATCATAATAGCACAATTGGTTAGGAGTAAAACGGCAGCCATCTCCTCCGGCACCATTATTAGATACAGGATTAAAAAACTTGAGTGTCTCCATTGATTCTAGGTCCTGTCAGTTCTATGCAGACTCAGGACAACCGAGCTTTGGAGAAATATGCAGATTCAAAGAGGAGTCCGTCATTTGCTTTCTAATGATTTATTATCTTTTTGTCGAAGAAGTTCATGAATTCATCACTGCTGAAGTGAAAGCCATCCTCTCTTGGGGAATGCTGCTTTTTAGTTAGCTTTGCGACAGTAGACATTATTTTTTTGTGGGGGGGGTTGTTCTTATTCTCCTCAATTAGGTTGGAAAAATAGGATGATTGAGCAGCAGTGAGGGCTTTTTGATATTGCACGGTACTGTCTTTCCAAGCTAGTCAGAAGACTTCCAGTTTGATGGAGCTCCATTTCAATTTTCTGGAAGCTTGCTTCAGGGCTAGGGTATTTTCTATATACCAGGGAGCTAATTTCTTGTGACAAATGTTTTTTGTTTTTAGGGGTGTGACTGCATCTAGGGTATTACGCAAGGTTAAATTTAGATCTTCAGTTAGGTGGTCAACCATTTTTTTTACTCCGACGTCTTTGCGTAGGTGGAGGGAGTCTGGAAGGGCATCTAGGAATCTTTGGGTTATCTGACAATTTATAGCAAGGCTTTTGATGATCCTTGGTTGGGGTCTGAGCAGATTATTTGTTGCGATTTCAAAAGTAATAAAATGGTGGTCCGATACTCCAGGATAATGAGGAAAAACATTTAGATCCACAATATTTATTCCGCGTGACAAAACTAGATCAAGGGTATGACTGTGGCAATGAGTAGGTCCGGAGACATGTTGGACAAAACCCACTGAGTCGATGATGGCCCCGAAAGCCTTTTGGAGTGGGTCTGTGGACTTTTCCATGTGAATATTGAAGTCACCCAAAATTAGCATATCTGCCACTACAAGGTCCGATAGGAATTCAGGGAACTCAGTGAGGAACGCTGTATATGGCCCAGGAGGCCTGTAGACAGTAGCTATAAAAAGTGATTAAGTAGGCTGCATAGATTTCATGACTAGAAGCTCAAAAGACAGAAACAGTCCATTTTGTTTTTGTACATTTTAATTTGCTGTCATAAATGTTAGCAAAACCTCCACCTTTGCGGGATGCGTGGGGGATATGGTCACTAGTATAACCAATAGGAGAGGCCTCATTTAACACAGTAAATTCATCAGGCTTGAGCCATGTTTCAGTCAGGTTAATCACATCAAGATTATGATCAGTGATTAGTTCATTGGCCATGACTGCCTTGGAAGTGAGGGATCTAACATTATGTAGCCCTATTTTGAGATGTGAGAGATCACAATCTCTTTCAATAATGTCAGGAATGGAGGTATTTATTCCAGTGAGATTGCTAAAACGAACACCGCCATGCTTAGTTTTGACCGACCTAGATCGAGGCACAGACACGGTCTCAATGGGTATAGTTGAGCTGACTACACTGACTGTGCTAGTTGCAGACTCCACTAAGCTGTCAGGCTGGCTAACAGCCTGCTACCTGGCCTTCACCCTATCTCATTGTGGAGCTAGAGTAGTTAGAGCCCTGGCTATGTTGATAGATAAGATGACATCACCCCTCCAGCTAGGATTGAGTCCGTCACTCCTCAGCAGGCCAGGCTCAAACAAGTGATTTTTAAATTGTGATTGATGTTATCACAAAAAATAAATAATAATACAATAATTTATGTTGAAAGGCCCTTGGCCAATTATAATCTAGGCCTAGTACATGGGGTAAAAACCCAATTAGTAGACCCAATAGTCCTACTTTATGTGTTCAGGTGTATTCTTAAAGCAGATAGGAATCAGGACATTCTGTTAAAGAAAAATAGGAAATTGATCCTAATCTTGGTGCATCTTATTTGGTCCCATGAGCATGATTTCCATATGAGAAGTTAATTATATTTTCAGATAAAATGAGATCATTAACAACACATGTATACTTTAACGGGTGCATACTGAACAGGGACAGTTTCTTTTGAATTCAAGGGATGAATTGAAAATGTATTTGTCATGCATAGATTCACTGAAAGCGAATGGACCAGAACCAAATACTCATATTTTCTATATACTTCTCAAGGTCTGTCCACCTCAAAGAAGTTTTGTCTTTTGACACTTAAGCTTTTCATTTGACCAACAGTAGTCAGCAGGCTTATCGATCAAACTCTAACTGTAGAGTCCCACATGAAAATAATACTACAGTTTACTATAGAATACTACAGTACTTACTATAGAATGATGTAGTATACTGTAGAATACTATACTACACACTGTAGTATACCTCAATCATGTGTAGTACTAACTATAGAATGCTGTAGTATACTATAGTAAATACTACAGTGTACTGCATACTAGCTCTGTTGCGGCTACGACATTTTCGTCATTTTTGTCAAACAAATAACTGTCAGTCTCACGGTAATTGACCGTTAATTAACATCAACACATTTAGCATCTCCTGGCTTCCACACATAGCCTACAAACTGCTGATGCAGACCTTTGGAACATCTACATTTAAAAAAGTATAATAAATCCATGTAATATAGCCTACACCTTCACAATAAATCCATTATTTATTTTAGACAGGTCTAAAGAAGCATGATATGAAGAAAATGTAGTCTATTTCAGAAGAAGAGAATAGCATACTCTGAGTTGTGCTTATGTTAGGTCCGGATCTGGCTACGCCAGATGGCTGTGGGCTACACTAGTTCATTTAGAAGACACAATTTGGTTAGAATTCCGTGTCCTTATTTTATAGTATGAATAATACATTTGAACAAAGCTGAATAAAATATACGCACATGCGGCTATTCTGTTTTGAGCAGTTAACAAAGAAATAGGTACTCATATATGCTTAATTTAGAGTTATTAATGTAGCTTTAGTTGTTCTACAAACGTTGGGCTATATGTTTTGATTTTAATACATTGTAAGGTTGCATGATGCGACTCTAATGATGATTTGAACAATTGTTTTTTGTGCAGGCTGTACACACGTCATCAGTCTCTCATTCACAATTTGACAAGCACTTGATAATGCCTCGAATTGTGGCCGTAATGCACCCTAAAAAAATCCATGCATTTTGCGGCCAGTGGCCGTTGTGCCCTTGGCCCGGAGTGCTGCGTTGTGCCCTTCTCCCTGAGTGCTGCGCTCCAAACCACCTCTCACTCACATGGCTCTACATCACGTGACCGGGTCTTTCTCACAGGCTACAAGTGAAGACAGACACATCGGGGATACAACTGTGCGCATCCTTATCCAATTCCGAGGTGCATATTGGAAGAACTGTCCACATTTTTTTTTCGGCAGCAAACATGATGAGTAGGCCTAACGAACAGCAAAAGCACTAGCCTATGTCAATCTACTATCCCCCATAGTACAACAGTTGGCCTAGTCTATTTTGTGCAAGAAATACATATTCTAAACATAGTCTGGGACAGTTGTGGGATGCGATAGATCCCAAATTAATATGCACTGCTTATGTATGCCAGTTAGGCTCTACACCCCTGTAAAGGGGATTAATGTGCTTCATTTTAATATAATAATAATATAATAATATGCCATTTAGCAGACGCTTTTATCCAAAGCGACTTACAGTCATGCGTGCATACATTTTTTTTTTGTGTATGGGTGGTCCCGGGGATCGAACCCACTACCTTGGCGTTACAAGCGCCATGCTCTACCAGCTGAGCTACAGAGGTTATTTGGCCACTTTAGTTGTGATACAAACCTTATCAAAACATATAGGCCTATGGGCTAGGCTACATGAGGTGTACGACTATGATTCCAAAAAGTCGCAAAAAAAAGGCATTGTTTCTTGCCGTATGCTGGGCGTAATTCATAAGTGATAATAGTAATTCACAAGTGACAGGCTAATATTGTCAACCATCAGACTATTCTTGATTTAATCTTGTGTTTACATATACTAAATAATATTTGTGTGAAATTTATTTTGATGTAGAATGGACCATTATCACCTGTCTCGAAACAGGGGCAGCGGGAAAAAATACATGTAATCTATGCACTTAAATAGCGAATAGAGGACGCTTTTCCCGTGGCTCTGTAGGCTATATTCCTGTTGTAGAGATAAGCAATGTGCTTAATATTAGGAAAGTTGAGAAATAAATATAGTAGGCCTAGCCTATAGAAAGCTGATGGGATCCTCCTCTTTTTAATAGAGGCCATCACTCTGTTTTCTCACGCAATTGCATAGCCTATAGAAATGTTGCGCAACAAACTCATGGGCTCTCATGAAGTGTTTTGATTAGATTTTCAATTACATTTGCAATGATGTCTGAGTGATTAGAGGGACAATAGAGTGCTGAGTACCAGGCAGTTAGCAAGTTTAGTAGGATACTAATGACCATCAGCAGCATCAGAGCTTTGAGAAGCCTAATTACTGTGACTAAATGGTAAAGTGGAATTTCACTGCCTTCATGACTCGTGACCACCGGTATGGTCACCGCAACAGCCCTACTGCATACCACAAAAACACTACAGCAAATACTACAGTGATGTCTGCAAAAACACTACAGTAATTTCTATAGTATATACTACAGTATTTAATTTGCATATACCCTGCCCATTCCCCTCCCCCATATCCCAATTTGTGCCACTCGTAAGTGAGAAACCTACATACCAAGTATAGGCCATATATTGTGTTCCCTGACCATTATAAAAAGTAGCAGGAGCTCTGAACTGTCTGATCAGACCTCATTTTTACATTTAGTCATTTTAGCAGACACTCTTATCCAGAGTGACTTACAGTTAGTGAGTGCATAAATTTTCATACTGGCCCCCGTGGAAATCGGACCCACAACACTGGCGTTGCAAATGCCATGCTCTACCAACTGAGCTACAGAGGGCCTCATTCATTCCTACCTACCGCTTATGGACAGTTTTTTATTTCAGTATTTTGTCCAGTAGGTTTCCTCAAGGACAACTGCTATGTCAAAGATACTGCTATGTCAAAGATAAAACAAAAACACTATAGTAAATACTACAGTCGGCAAAACACTAGATTTTTTTTTCTTACAACAGTATTTATACTGTGGACTACAGTAGACTAGTCATGTCTGCAAAACTACAGTAAATACTACTGTATTCACTGAAGTCTTTTTGTAGACATATTAAAACGAGAGTTCAATACTATAGTATACTGTAGTATGCTTTCATGTGGGATGGTCAAGTACCAGAGTAACTATTAATAAAAACATGTTTTCCCATCTCGGTAAAAATTAAAAATATATATATATATATATATATATATACAGTATGGGAAACAAGTATTTGATCCCCTGCTGATTTTGTACGTTTGCCCACTGACAAAGAAATGATCAGTCTATAATTTTAATGGTAGGTTTATTTGAACAGTGAGAGACAGAATAACAACAAAAAAATCCGGAAAAACGCATGTCAAAAATGTTATGAATTGATTTGCATTTTAATAAAGGAAAAAAGTATTTGACCCCCTCTCAATCAGAAAGATTTCTGGCTCCACAGAAGCAATCAATCAATCAGATTCCAAACTCTCCACCATGGCCAAGACCAAAGAGCTCTCCAAGGATGTCAGGGACAATATTGTAGACCTACACAAGGCTGGAATGGGCTACAAGACCATCGCCAAGCAGCTTGGTGAGAAGGTGACAACAGTTGGTGCGATAAATCGCAAATGGAAGAAACACAAAAGTACTGTCAATCTCCCTCGGCCTGGGGCTCCATGCAAGATCTCACCTCGTGGAGTTGCAATGATCATGAGAACGGTGAGGAATCAGCCCAGAACTACACGGGAGGATCTTGTCAATGATTTCAAGGCAGCTGGGACCATAGTCACCAAGAAAACAATTGGTAACACACTACGCTGTGAAGGACTGAAATCCTGCAGCACCCGCAAGGTCTCCCTGCTCAAGAAAGCACATATACATGCCCGTCTGAATGATTCAGAGGAGAACTGGGTGAAAGTGTTGTGGTCAGATGAGACCAAAATGGAGCTCTTTGGCATCAACTCAACTCGCCGTGTTTGGAGGAGGAGGAATGCTGCCTATGACCCCAAGAACACCATCCCCACCTTCAAACATGGAGGTGGAAACATTATGCTTTGGAGGTGTTTTTCTGCAAGGGGACAGGACAACTTCACCGCATCAAAGGGACGATGGACAGGGCCATGTACCGTCAAATCTTGGGTGAGAACCTCCTTCCCTCAGCCAAGGCATTGAAAATGGGTTGTAGATGGGTATTCCAGCATGACAATGACCCAAAAAACACAGCCAAGGCAAAAAAGGAGTGGCTCAAGAAGAAGCACATTAAGGTCCTGGAGTGGCCTAGCCAGTCTCCAGACCTTAATCCCATAGAAAATCTGTGGAGGGAGCTGAAGGTTCGAGTTGCCAAACGTCAGCCTCGAAACCTTAATGACTTGGGGAAGATCTGCAAAGAGGAGTGGGACAAAATCCCTCCTGAGATGTGTGCAAACCTGGTGGCCAACTACAAGAAACGTCTGACCTCTGTGATTGCCAACAAGGGTTTTGCCACCAAGTACTAAGTCATGTTTTGCAGAGGGGTCAAATACTTATTTCCCATCATTAAAATGCAAATCAATTTATAACATTTTTGACATGCGTTTTTCTGGATTTTGTTGTTGTTATTCTGTCTCTCACTGTTCAAATAAACCTACCATTAAAATTATAGACTGATCAATTCTTTGTCAGTGGGCAAACGTACAAAATCAGCAGGGGATCAAATACTTTTTTCCCTCACTGTACATACATACATACATACATACATACATACAGTGGGGAGAACAATTTTTTCCTACTTATAAAGCATGTAGAGGTCTGTAATTTTTATCATAGGTACACTCCAATTGTGAGAGACGGAATCTAAAACAAAAATCCAGAAAATCACATTGTATGATTTTTAAGTAATTAATTTGCATTTTATTGCATGACATAAGTTTTTGATACATCAGAAAAGCAGAATTTAATATTTGGTACAGAAACCTTTGTTTGCAATTACAGAGATCATACGTTTCCTGTAGGTCTTGACCAGGTTTGCACACACTGCAGCAGGGATTTTGGCCCACTCCTCCATACAGACCTTCTCCAGATCCTTCAGGTTTCGGGGCTGTCGCTGGGCAATACAGACTTTCAGCTCCCTCCAAAGATGTTCTATTGGGTTCAGGTCTGGAGACTGGCTAGGCCACTCCAGGACCTTGAGAAGCTTCTTACGGAGCCACTCCTTAGTTGCCCTGGCTGTGCGTTTCAGGTCGTTGTCATGCTGGAAGACCCAGCCACGACCCATCTTCAATGCTCTTACTGAGGGAAGGAGGTTGTTGGCCATGATCTCGCGATACATGACCCCATCCATCCTCCCCTCAATACGGTGCAGTCATCCTGTCCCCTTTGCAGAAAAGCATCCCCAAAGAATGATGTTTCCACCTCCATGCTTCACGGTTGGGATGGTGTTCTTGGGGTTGTACTCATCCTTCTTCTTCCTCCAAACACGGCAAGTGGAGTTTAGACCAAAAAGCTCTATTTTTGTCTCATCAGACCACATGACCTTCTCCCATTCCTCCTCTGGATCATCCAGATGGTAATTGGCAAACTTCAGACGGGCCTGGACATGCGCTGGCTTGAGCAGGGGGACCTTGCGTGCGCTGCAGGATTTTAATCCATGACGGTGTAGTGTGTTACTAATGGTTTTCTTTGAGACTGTGGTCCCAGCTTTCTTCAGGTCATTGACCAGGTCCTGCCGTGTAGTTCTGGGCTGATCCCTCACCTTCCTCATGATCATTGATGCCCCACGAGGTGAGATCTTGCATGGAGCCCCAGACCGAGGTTGATTGACCGTCATCTTGAACTTCTTCCATTTTCTAATAATTGCGCCAACAGTTGTTGCCTTCTCACCAAGCTGCTTGCCTATTGTCCTGTAGCCCATCCCAGCCTTGTGCAGGTCTACAATTTTATCCCTGATGTCCTTACACAGCTCTCTGGTCTTGGCCATTGTGGAGAGGTTGGAGTCTGTTTGATTGAGTGTGTGGACAGGTGTCTTTTATACAGGTAACGAGTTCAAACAGGTGCAGTTAATACAGGTAATGAGTGGAGAACAGGAGGGCTTTTTAAAGAAAAACTAACAGGTCTGTGAGAGCCGGAATTCTTACTGGTTGGTAGTTGATCAAATACTTATGTCATGCAATAAAATGCAAATTAATTACTTAAAAATCATACAATGTGATTTTCTGGATTTTTGTTTTAGATTCCGTCTCTCACAGTTGAAGTGTACCTATGATAAAAATTACAGACCTCTACATGCTTTGTAAGTAGGAAAACCTGCAAAATCGGCAGTGTATCAAATACTTGTTCTCCCCACTGTACATACACTACCGGTCAAAAGTTTTAGAACACCTACTCATTCAAGAGTTTCTCTTTATTTTACTATTTTCTACATTGTAGAATAATAGTGAAGACCTCAAAAAGATAAAATAACATATATGGAATCATGTAGTGAAATATATTTTATATTTGAGATTCTTCAAAGAGCCACCCATTGCCTTGATGACAGCTTTGTACACTCTTGGCATTCTCTCAACCAGCTTCATGAGGTAGTCACCTGGAATGCATTTCAATTAACAGGTGTGCCCTGTTAAAAGTTCATTTGTGGAATTTCCTTCTTAATGCGTTTGAGCCAATCAGTTGTGTTGTGACAAGGTAGGGGTGGTATACAGATGATAGCCCTATTTGGTAAAAGACCAAGTCCATATTATGGCAAGAACAGCTCAAATAAGCAAAGAGAAACGACAGTCCATCATTACTTTAAGACATGAAGGTCAGTCAATACGGAACATTTCAAGAAGAATGTTTCTTCAAGTGCAGTCGCAAAAAACATCAAGCGCTATGATGATACTGGCTCTCATGAGGACCGCCACAGGAATGGAAGACCCAGAGTTACCTCTGCTGCAGAGGATAAGTTAATTAGAGTTACCAGCCTCAGAAATTGCAGCCCAAATAAATGCTTCACAGAGTTCAAGTAACAGACACATCTCAACATAAACTGTTCAGAGGAGACTGTGTGAATGAGGCCATCATGTTCGAATTTGCTGCAAAGAAACCACTATTAAAGGACACCAATAAGAAGAAGAGACTTGCTTGGGCCAAGAAACACGAGCAATGGACATTAGACTGGTGGAAATTTGTCCTTTGCTCTGGAGTCCAAATTGGAGATTTTTGGCTCCAACCACCATGTCTTTGTGAGACGCGGTGTGGGTGAACGGATGATCTCAGCATGTGTATTTCCCACCGTAAAGCATGGAAGAGGAAGTGTTATGGTGTGGGGGTGCTTTGCTGGTGACACTGTCTGTGATTTATTTAGAATTCAAGGCACACTTAACCAGCATGGCTACCACAGCATTCTGCAGCGATACGCCATCCCATCAGGTTTGGGTTTAGTGGGACTATCATTTGTTTTTCAACAGGACAATGACCCAACACACCTCCAGGCTGTGTAAGGGCGATTTTACCAAGAAGGAGAGTGATGGAGTCTGCATCAGATGACCTGGCCTCCACAATCCCCTGACCTCAACCAAATTGAGAGGGTTTGGGATGAGTCGGACCGCAGAGTGAAGGAAAAGCAGCCAACAAGTGCTCAGCATATGTGGGAACTCCTTCAAGACTGTTGAAAAAGCATTCCAAGTGAAGGTGGTTGAGAGAATGCCAAGAGTGTGCAAAAGCTGTCATTAAGGCAAAGGGTGGCTATTTGAAGAATCTCAAAGATAACATATATTTTGATTTGTTTAACACTTTTTTGGTTACTACATGTTTCTATTTGTGTTATTTCATGGTTTTAATGTCTTCATTATTATTCTACAATGTAGAAAATAGTAAAAATAAAGAAAAACCCTTGAATGAGTAGGTGTCCTAAAACTTTTGACCAGTAGTGTATATAGTAAGTCCCTTTTAACTGCCAAATAAAGTAACAGGGTTGATCATTTAATCTTAAATAAGCCATAAATACTAATGTGACAGGGGGAATGGAAGCTTGTTGTGTGCAACAGGGAGGTGCAATTGAATGCAATCTTCACAAACATTTTTTTTAATTGTTAAAACATGTCTAGCCTGTCTATCTATGGGTAAAAGGGTTGACGTGTTATGCTCAACCCTGTAACGTAGACGCTGGGAGTCGAGAAGCAGGTGGTAAGTTTAATATAACAAAGAACGATACAACATAGGAGTAGCGTCTTGACATGAAGCACAGTAACAATACTGCCTGGGGAAAGAACCAAAGGGAGTGCCAGATAAAGGGGAGGTAATGAGTGAGGTAATGGAGTCCAGGTGCGCATAATGATGGTTACCAGGACCGGTGGTTAGTAAACCTGCGACGTCGAATGCCGGAAGGGAGGAGTGGGAGTAGACGTGACAGACCCACTCAGTTTTCCACTACAAAACACCCAAAAAGATTAGAACCAACTCACCTGCTTTTACACCATAATTTGAAAATTAGATATTCAATGTTTCTATAGAAAAAAGTATTTAAAAAGGAATTGTTTCATCATATTAAAACGAGAGGTCAGTTCACGCAACAGGGTTGACCTTAAAATGAGGGACAGATTTGTTTTACCTTAAAATGAATCACAAATTATATTTAAATAAATAATAACCTTCAGAAATGACTTTGTCAAAGCAACAAAATAACTAGGGCTTTACAATGATGGTGAAAACTTGGAGAAAGTTAGGGGTTAAGTGGGTTAAATTCTTCCTAGAAGTCACAGAGGGACATGTCAAAATGCTTAATTGTAGCACTTTAGCAAGTCTTTATTCATATTTAAAAAATCTGATTTATTGAATTCCATGTGGTCTATATTAAAGGGCACTTAATTTAAGATAATATATTTTAAAATGCAATATTAGTGCACAATTGTTGCTTAAAATATCAAAGTGATGCAAAAGGTAGTATTAATCATGTTATTATGTGGATCAGAATTAGATACTGTTGTTGATACCACTTTGGAATCACACGTTTTTTTTGTATTATACACAATAGGAATTAGTAGTTATAAGCACTATAACAATGTAAATATGTTTTTCAACTATTATTACGGATGAATAGTAAAAACCATAATGGAAAGTTTAGCTAAAAATGGTCTCACAAAGAAGCCATTATAGCCTTGATGGAGTGGTTTTTCTTTTTGATCTAATTGGTTCAGTTTTGCAATATATCCCTGGGAGTATTATAGTGTAAAATGTTACTTTGTCAATGCTCCTGTTATAGAAAAAAAGTTTTATTTCAGTCTATGGCGTATTTTCTTCACTCTGTGGGATGAACTTGTCTTATTCATGTGCTGTGAAGAGGTGTAGCAGTAATTAAAGTCACACTAACAACTTCTCTCATTGGAAGGAAAGGCCTTACACCCATCACTGTATCCCAAAATACAACATCCTAATTGGACACCTAGCAACCACAAACTTTATAGTTCATATTGAATAAACTCAATTAAATTACGTTGAACCAACGTGGAATAGACGTTTAATTGACGTCTGTGCACAGTCGGTTCTCATTCGTTTTAGTGAATGGTGTTCACTCACTGCATTCAATTAGCTCACTCTAGGGAAAGTGTTCATGGCTGTTTGTCAGCACGTCAGTACTACATAGATTACCCTGGGCCTTGGGTAACTTTTTTCCCGCCTATAGTCATTTAGCACCACCACTGCTAAATAGTTTCTGCCACTCAAAATAAATAAAAATAAACTTTTTTTTGTTGCTGACGTTCGCTCAGTGATAATTTACAACAAGTTACATTTCTTCCTCAGATTTTCATCAGATCATTCAAGAAAACCTCCAAGGTAGCCACAAACTCTGATACCCTCGTGGCATTTTCTAAGTTAATTTCGGTTTCAAAACTATACGTGCTACAAACACATGCTTAGTACTGTTAAAGGTAAGAACTGTGTCAGAACCAATGTGACTACTACAGAGCCTGAGATAGAGCAGGCCAAAAAATGACATTAAGTTGTTCATAATTGTCCAATTTATCCATTAATACAGTGCATTCGGAAAGTATTCAGACTCCTTCACTTTTTCCACATTTTGTTACGTTACAGCCTTATTCTAAAATGGATTAAATAGTTTTTTCCCCCTCATCAATCTACACACAATACCCCATAATGAAAAAACAAAAACAGGTTTTTAGAAATTTGTGCAAATTTATTAAAAATGCTAAACTGAAATATCACATTTACATAAGTATTCAGACCCTTTACTCAGTACTTTGTTGAAGCACCTTTGGCAGCGATTACAGCCTTGACTCTTCTTGGATATAACGTTACAAGCTTGGCACACCTGTATTTGGGGAGTTTCTCCCATTCTTTGCTGCAGATCCTCAAGCTCTGTCAGGTTGGATGGGGAGTGTCGCTGCACAGCTATTTTCAGGTCTATCCAGAGATGTTAGATCGGGTTCAAGTCCGGGCTCTGGCTGGGCCACTCAAGGACATTCAGAGACTTGTCCTGAAGCCACTCCTGCGTTGTCTTGGCTGTATGCTTAGGGCCGTTGTCCTGTTGGAAGGTGAACCTTCGTCCCAGTCTGAGTCCTGAGCACTCTGGAGCAGGTTTTTAATCAAGGATCTCTCTGTACTTTTCTCTGTTCATCTTTGCCTTTGTCTCCCAGTGCCTGCCGCTGAAAAACATCCCCACATGTTGCCACCACCATGCTTCACTGTAGGGATGGTGCCAGGTTTCCTCCAGATGTGACACTTGGCATTCAGGCCAAAGAGTTCAATCTTGGTTTTGTCAGACCAGAGAATCAGACCAGGTTTGAGAGTCCTTTAGGTGCCTTTTAGCAAACTCCAAGCGGGCTGTCATGTGCCTTTTACTGAGGAGTGGCTTCCGTCTGGCCACTATACCACAAAGGCCTGATTGTTGGAGTGCTGCAGAGATGTTAATCCTTCTGGAAGGTTCTCCCATCTCCACAGAGGAACTCTGGAGCTCTGTCAGAGTGACCATCTCTAGAAAGAGTCTTGGTGGTTACAAACTTCTTCCATTTAAGAATGATGGAGGCCACTGTGTTCTTGGGGACGTTCAATGCTGCAGAAATGTTTTGGTACCCTTCCTCAGATCTGTGCCTCAACACAATCCCGTCTCGGAGCTCTACGGACAATTCCTTCGACCTCATGGCTTGGTTTTTGCTTTGACATGCACTGTCAACTGTGGGACCTTATATAGACAGCTGTGTGCCTTTCAGTAAAAGGCACATGACAGCCCACTTGGAGTTTGCCAAAAGGCACCTAAAGACTCTCAGACCATGAGAAACAAGATTCTCTGGTCTGACAAAACCAATATTGAACTCTTTGGCCTGAATACCAAGTGTCACGTCTGGAGGAAACCTGGCACCATTCCTACGTGTAGCATGGTGGCAGCATCATGATGTGGGGATGTTTTTCAGCGGCAGGGACTGGGAGATTAGTCCGGATCGAGGGGAAAAATGAACGGAGCAAAGTACAGAGAGGTCCTTGATGAAAACCTGCTCCAGAGCTGGGACGAAGGTTCACCTTCCATCAGGACAACAACCTTAAGCACACAGCCGAGACAACGCAGGAGCGGCTTCGGGACAAGTCTCGGAATGTCCTTGATTGGCCCAGCCAGAACCCGGACTTGAACCCAATCTAACATCTCTGGAAAGACCTGAAAATAGCTGTGCAGCAATTCTCCCCATCCAACCTGACAGAGCTTGAGAGGATCTGCAGAGAGGAATGGGAGAAACTCCCCAAATACAGATGTGCCAAGCTTGTAGCGTCATACCCAAGAAGACTCGAGGCTGTAATCGCTGCCAAAGGTGCTTCAACAAAGTACTGAGGAATAGGTCTGAATACTTATGTAAATTATATATACAGTGAGCTCCATAATTCATTGGACAGTGACCATTGTTTTGTTATTTTGGTTCTGTACTCTAGCACTTTGAGTTTGAAAGGATACAATGACAATGAGGGTGAAGTGCAGACTGTCAGCTTTAATTTGAGGGTATTTTCATACATATCGGATGAACCGTTTACGAATTATAGAAGCTTTTGTACATGGTCCCCCCCATTTTCGGGCATCAAAAATCATTGGACAGTTTAACATAATGTAGAATAAAGTAATCATTGTTAATATTTGGTCGCATATCCTTTGCATGCAATGACTGCTTGAAGTCTGCGATGCATCGCCATCACCAGATGCTGGGTATCTTCCCTGGTGATGCTCTGCCAGGCCTGTACTGCAGCCATCTTCAGTTCCTGCTTGTTTCGGGGACTTATTGCCTTAAGTCTCCTCTTCAGCATGTAAAATGCATGTTCAATTGGATTCAGATCTGATGATTGACTCGGCCAGTCAAGGTTTTTCCACTTTTTGGCCATCAAAAACCCCTTTGTTGCTCTAGCAGTATGTTTAGGGTCATTGTCTTGTTGCGTGATTAAGTGCCGTCCAATGAGTTTGGAGGCATTTGGTTTTATCTGAGCAGATAAAATATTTCTGTAGACTTCAGAATTCATTGTTCTACTTCTGTCTGCAGTCACATCATCGATGAAGACAAGTGAGCCTGTTCCACTGGCAGCCATACAGGCCCAAGCCATAACACCCCCTCCACCATGTTTCATGGATGAGGTGGTATGCTTTGGATCATGGGCATTTCTTTTTTTTCTCCACACTTTTGTCTTTCCATCACTCTGGTACATGTTAATCTTTGTCTCATCTGTCCACAATATTTTTTTCCAGAACTCTTGGGGTTCTTTTAGGTGCTTTTTAGCAAACTGTAATCTTGCCTTTCTGTTCTTCAGGCTTAACAGTGGTTTGCATCTTGTAGTGTACCCTCTGTAGTCCTGCTGGTGTAGTCTTCTGCGTATGGTAGACTTTGACACATCTACACCTGCATCCAGGAGAGTGTTTTTGATCTGTTGGGCTGTTATCAGGGTTTTTTTCTTCACCATAGAGAGTATTCTCCGGTCATCCACTACAGTGGTCTTCCTCTGTCTACCGGGTCTTTTGACATAATTGAGTTCACCGGTTGTTTTTTTCTTGTTAATGATGAACAAAACTGTTGACTTGGGCATGGCCAGGGTTTTTGCAATGTTCCTGAATGATTGATTTTCATTTCTGAGCCTTATGACGGCCAACTTCATTTGCATCGACACTGCTGTCTTCCTCATGTTGTCACACCCCAATAACAACCTCCAAAGGCAATAGCAACGTCTAGAATCATTACTATTCATCAACAGCTCTCCTGCATTCACTAACGACACAAATGAATACACCTGCCTAACGACACACATCTGTGAAGCCAATTTAACAAATACTTTAATACCTTAAAATGGGGGGACCATGTACAAAAGGTGCTGTCATTTCTAAACGGTTCATCCGATATGTATGAAAATACCCTCAAATTAAAGCTGACAGTCTGCACTTCACCCTCATTGTCATTGTATCCTTTCAAACTCAAAGTGCTAGAGTACAGAACCAAAATAACAAAACAATGGTCACTGTCCAATGAATTATGGAGCTCACTGTATATACAGTAAGGGAAAAAAGTATTTGATCCCCTGCTGATTTTGTACGTTTGCCCACTGACAAAGAAATGATCAGTCTATAATTTTAATGGTAGGTTTATTTGAACAGTGAGAGACAAAATAACAACAAAAAAATCCAGAAGAATGCATGTCAAAAATATTATGAATTGATTTGCATTTTAATGAGGGAAATAAGTATTTGACCCCCTCTCAATCAGAAAGATTTCTGGCTCCCAGGTGTCTTTTATACAGGTAACGAGCTGAGATTAGGAGCACACTCTCCCTCGGCCTGGGGCTCCATGCAAGTCTCACCTCATGGAGTTGCAATGATCATGAGAACGGTGAGGAATCAGCCCAGAACTACACGGGAGGATCTTGTCAATGATCTCAAGGCAGCTGGGACCATAGTCACCAAGAAAACAATTGGTAACACACTACGCCATGAAGGACTGAAATCCTGCAGCGCCCGCAAGGTCCCCCTGCTCAAGAAAGCACATAAACAGGGCCGTCTGAAGTTTGCCAATGAACATCTGAATGATTCAGAGGAGAACTGGGTGAAAGTGTTGTGGTCAGATGAGACCAAAATCGAGCTCTTTGGCATCAACTCAACTCGCCGTGTTTGGAGGAGGAGGAATGCTGCCTATGACCCCAAGAACACCATCCCCACCGTCAAACATGGAGGTGGAAACATTATGCTTTGGGGGTGTTTTTCTGCTAAGGGGACAGGACAACTTCACCGCATCAAAGGGACGATGGACTGGGCCATGTACCGTCAAATCTTGGGTGAGAACCTCCTTCCCTCAGCCATGAGCATTGAAAATGGATCGTGGATGGGTATTCCAGCATGACAATGACCCAAAACACACGGCCAAGGCAACAAAGAAGTGGCTCAAGAAGAAGCCCATTAAGGTCCTGGAGTGGCCTAGCCAGTCTCCAGACCTTAATCCCATAGAAAATCTGTGGAGGGAGCTGAAGGTTCGAGTTATCAAACATCAGCCTCGAAACCTTAATGACTTGGAGAAGATCTGCAAAGAGGAGTGGAACAAAATCCCTCCTGAGATGTGTGCAAACCTGGTGGCCAACTACAAGAAACGTCTGACCTCTGTGATTGCCAACAAGGGTTTTGCCACCAAGTACTAAGTCATGTTTTGTAGAGGGGTCAAATACTTATTTCCCTCATTAAAATGCTAATCAATTTATAACATTTTTGACATGCGTTTTTCTGAATTTTTTTCTTGCTATTCTGTCTCTCACTGTTCAAATAAACCTACCATTAAAATGATAGACTGATCATGTCTTTGTCAGTGGGCAAACGTACAAAATCAACAGGGGATCAAATACTTTTTTCCCCTCACTGTATATATAAAAAAAAACATCTATACATTTGCAAACATTTCTAAAAACCTGTTTTTGCTTTGTCATTTTGGTGTGTTATGTTTAGTTGATGAGGAAAAAAAAAACAATTTAATACATTTTAGAATAAGGCTGTTACGTAACAAAATGTGGAAAAAGTCAAGGGGCCTGAATACTTTCCGAATGCACTAGGCTAGGAACAGGGGCGGTGTGTTCATTAGGGCGATATGGGCGACGCACTGCCAAACGGGAAAAGGAAGGGATTTTTTTTCTAATCAATTATATCACGGCAACAGTAGTTATCAGTGTTCTAATCTAGACGTCTGATCTGCCACTAAATGTCCAATCAGGCTAAAGTCGTGCTTCAAATGGCCCCGCCCCTTTTGGGGCGATTTCAGTCAGGTTGAAAATCGCCCAGGAGTCTCTCATAGACTCTCATGTAAAATCTTTTTTTTTTTTTTATATCAGAGCTTTCAATACAATCTCTATGGGTTCCGGGAGGGCTTGCACTTACGCGCTTTCGTCATATGTAACATAAGTAACCATGAACATAACTAAGAAAAGAACGGGTAGCAGCGTCAATCAATTCATGTACTACTGTCAAGATGGCTAGCTTTGCGAGGCAAAGATGAAACTGAGGGCTCCACCAACCCTGGTATTTTTCTTGGACTTGTCAACTTTGTGGCACAATTAGATTAGGTGTTTGATGACCATCTTAAAAATGCTAAAGTTTTCATGGGCACATCAAAGACCATTCAAAACGAGCTACTGGAGTGTATGCTAGCGGTCATGAGGGAACATATTGTGGAGGAGGTGAAGTCGGCGAACTTCGTAGCTATCCAAGCTGACGAGACCACGGACGTTTCTACACAGACACAGCTGGTGCTTGTGCTGAGGTACATAGATAGCAACCACAAAGTGCAGGAGCGCTTTTTTGAGTTCCTTCCCATCTCGGAATCAACCTCAGTCTCAATCGCCAGTGTGCTTTTGGAGAGACTGAACGGTCTTTTTGCTGACGACGAGAAAGTCAAACTCATTGCGCAAGCTTACGATGGAGCCAGTGTGATGAGGGGAGAGAAGGCTGGTGTGCAGCAAAAGGTGCGTGAGCATTTCAAGAATGCCCATTACGTGCATTGCTATGCGCATCAGCTGAATTTGATCATGCAGCAAGCTAGAACAGTTTCAGTACAAGTAATGTAGCCTCTCTCTCTCTGTGTCCCTCCCTGTCTGTCTCTTTAACACACACACGCCCAAATCAGTTCACAGTTGATGTTGTTTAAAATAGTTATTTTTCTTTTTTTTTAAAGTAAAAAAAAATAAAAAATCTGTTCATGTTCATTTTTACAAATCTATACAATTGGCCAGAATATGGTTGTTCATATTTACAAATCTATACAATTGGCCAGAATATGGTTGTTCATTTTTACAAAGCCATACAGATAGCTGTGTTTACCTTTTCTAGAAATTATTTTCAAATTCTGTTTTCAGGCAAAATGTCTATCACTGTTCATTTTCACAAATCTATACAAGAGGGCAGAATATGGAAGTCTATAAAAATTTCTTATTACCAATAACTTGCATCAATGTTTTCAGTAGCCTCTATCAAAAGCTCCTGCTTGCTTGTTGTGAATTATGCTCAGGTGCACATATTTCCAATTCAACCATGAGGCCTTTTTGAAGCAAGTAATGTGTATATCAGTATTGACTTATATGCTGCCCCTGTCTTCATGTTGTTGCTGGACATATCTTTTTTTAAATGTGTGTAGGTCACCTAAATCATCAGAAAAATTGCCCCCCCTGAGAATTTTTTCAGGAGCCGCCACTGGCTAGGAAGGAACTCAGCAAAGTTAGCAGTATACTATCTCCATTAACACATGAAAAGGCACTTACTTAAACTCAGGTACGCACACCAAAAGAAAGCGGAAACAGAACTTGGGCCGCCCCATGCCACCGCAAACACTGAACGGGAACAAACTGCATATACAGCTAAGGGAGAGTTGGCAGGAGAAGGAGCGTGTCCAGAGGGTAATTAGGAAATAGGTGAGATGACATGCATTTTACCCAGGTCTGATACAGTTCAAAATTACTTTTCCTATGAGCTACAGTTATAACTATAGTCTATTACCTGTTAACACATTAAGGCATTTGAGATTATTGTTTGTTTGTGGTTTATAGATTTAGGACATCTAGGTGAGAATCTCCAATTTATGCAGTTTTCGATTTGTTTTTAGTTCACACTTAACATTTCAGAGCCAATTGAATGTTAGGTGAACATTGAGAACATTAGTTAACCTTTTTAACATTTTCACCAACCAATTTCACTATTTGGAAGGCAATACCAATGTTAGCCTGCCAAATAACCTTAATCATAGTTGCAGTTACTATAGGCCCACAGACGACTTCCAAGTTAAGAAATGTGCCAATTATTACATTTTTGTGAACCATCTCTTTCATTAAACAATCAGTTGACAATACTAAACTGACAATGAAATACAGTAAGCACAACAACCAACATGCTTAACAGTCTTCAATTAACAGAATAAGGAAATGCTGATTAGAATATGCCACCTTTGACTCCTAACCCAGGGGAGAACACCAATCATCACTATTGCGATTGTGCCATAAGGTCACTATGAATTCAAACCACTGTCTTTGCCAGTTGTCTAGAAAAGGGAAGTCACTCAATGACTTGAGATATTTCTGAAACAATGATATGCATTTAATAAGGGGCACAACACACTTTACAAGAATAAAAAAGAGGAACAAAAGAAAGTAGAAAGGGACGGGGGATATCTACAACAGTATAAAAACCAACCAGCAGTTTTGGCAATTCTACCTCTCATCAACCATAAAAAACACCTAGCAGTTTTGCGACTCTTAGAGCTGCTTGAAAGTTGTTTTGGGAACATCCATGTTGTAACCTTGTGTGGAACTGCAGACTTTAGGCATTTCTAAAGCCTGTGAGTTATGAGCTGTTATAAATGCTTGGCAAGTCTAATGTACTATGAAGCGATTAAGGACACTTTAAGTGCATTCATAATGCATTATAAATAGTTGACTCATAGAAGGTGTGGAAAAAGTAGGGCTGTCACGCTAAATTGCTCCAACACATAGGGGAAAGCGGGGTATGTTGAGCCATTTTTTACATTCTGCATTGCTACGTCAAGGGAAATATAGTATTCTTTCTAACAAAGAAATCTACATACACTACCGGTCAAAAGGTTTAGAACACCTACTCATTCAAGGGTTTTTCTTTATTTTTACTATTTTCTACATTATAGAATAATAGTGAAGACATCAAAACTATGAAATAACACATATGAAATCATGTAGTAACCAAAAAAGTGTTAAACAAATCAAAATATATTTTAGATTCTTCAAATAGCCACCCTTTGCCTTGATGACAGCTTTGCATATTCTTGGCATTCTCTCAACCAGCTTCACCTGGAATGCTTTTCCAACAGTCTTGAAGGAGTTCCCACATATGCTGAGCACTTGTTGGCTGCTTTTCCTTCACTCTGCGGTCCGACTCATCCCAAACCATCTCAATTTGGTTGAGGTCGGGGAATTGTGGAGGCCAGGTCATCTGATGCAGACTCCATCACTCTCCTTCTTGGTAAAATAGCCCTTCCACAGCCTGGAGGTGTGTTGGGTCATTGTCCTGTTGGAAAAACAAATGATAGTCCCACTAAGCCCAAACCTGATGGGTTGGTGAATCGCTGCAGAATGCTGTGGTAGCCATGCTGGTTAAGTGTGCCTTGATTTCTAAAAAAATCACTGACAGTGTCACCAGCAAAGCACCCCCACACCATAACACTTCCTCTTCCATGCTTTACGGTGGGAAATACACATGCCGAGATCATCCGTTCACCCACACCCCGTCTCACAAAGACACGGCGGTTGGAACCAAAAATCTCCAATTTGGACTCCAGAGCAAAGGACACATTTCCACCGGTCTAATGTCCATTGCTTGTGTTTTTGGCCCAAGCAGGTCTCTTCTTATTATTGGTGTCCTTTAGTAGTGGTTTCTTTACAGCAATTCGACCATGAAGGCCTGAGTCACACAGTCTCCTCTGAACAGTTGATGTTGAGCTGTGTCTGTTACTTGAACTCTGTGAAGCATTTATTTGGGCTGCAATTTCTGAGGCTGGTAACTCTAATGAACTTATCCTCTGCAGCAGAGGTAACTCTGTGTCTTCCATTCCTGTGGCGGTCCTCATGAGAGCAATTTCAATGTTCTTGACATCTTCTGTATTGACTGACCTTCATATCTTAAAGTAATGATGGACTGTCGTTTCTCTTTGCTTATTTGAGCTGTTCTTCCCATAATGGACTTGGTCTTTTACCAAATAGGGCTATCTTTTGTTAGTAGAAAATAGGAAAAATAAGGAAAAACCCTTGAATGAGTAGGTGTTCTAAAACTTTTGACCGGTAGTGTATATTTCCGGATGTTGTGTACTGTATCCCTGGAAATAATCAGAATTCATGTAAACATAACAGTTTTCAAAATAAAGCTTGTCCCAAAAAAGTGTTTTCTCTTGGCACAACTTACCCCGGGTATGGGGTAAGTTGAGCAGCCTTGAGGTAAATGGGTGATGGTGTCCTTTGATAGTGGGTGATGGTGCTGGTAGGCCAAAGTTTAATTAATGGAATGGGGGTGTGGTATATTGTTTATCTTAAATGTATGCCTATATTCAGATATAGATCTCTCTGTTCAATATCACTTACCCTTCCATTTCTTGACCAGTTGTTTGGGACAGGGATTTTGTTTCGATGTGCCAATTCGTAGGCAGGTTTTCTGCATTTGAGGCTACTAAACCCATGAAAATGGTCTGCGAGATTCTTGATATGTTTGGCAAGCTCAGACTCCATATCATCAGATAAGACCTTAAGTGCCTCTACTATCATAGCCTCTCTCTGGGACAGGAACATCCCACATGAAAAAATACTACAGTTTACTATAGTATACTACAGTACTTAACATAGAATTATGTAGTAAACTGTATTATACTGTAGAATACTATACCACACTGTAGTATCCCTCGATCATGTGTAGAACTTACTATAGAGTTTGGTAGTACAATGTAGAATACTATAGTAAATACTACAGTATTATATGCAATTTGTGCACCCCATAAGTGCTAACCCTACATGCCAAGAATATACCACATATTGTTTTCCCTACAGTTGTAGAAAAGAGCAGAAGCGCTGAACTATCCGTTCATAACCCAGTCCTACCTACAGGTTATGGAAAATGTTTTTTTAAATTATTTGTCTTGTAGGTTCCCACAAGGAGACAGCTATAGTAAATATAACAGTAATGTTTGCAAAAGCACTACAGAAAATACTACAGTATACTAAAGTCCACAAAGACTAATTACTATAGTATATACTAGGGCTGGGCATATATGGAATTAATTTGATTATTTCGAATGTATGTTTTAGAGCAATATTCCAAATACCGGTATCGCAAGAATCAAGTAAAGGTGCTTTTGGAAGATGGGCTGGGACTCTGCTGTCCTAGCTTCAGGGGGAAGCTGGCTCCACCATTGGGGAGCCAGGCCAGAGAAGAGCTTGGACTGGGCTGAGCGGGAGCTGCCCTCCCGTAGGGGTGGGAGGACAGAGAGACCCGAGGTGACAGAATGGAGTGCTCGGGTTGGGGTCTGGGGTTTGAGCATAGCTCTGAAGGTAGAGAGGGGCAGTTCCTCTTGCTGCTCTGTAGGAAAGCACAATGGTCTTGTAGTGGATGTGAGCTTCTACTAGAGGCCAGTGGAGTGTGCAGAGGAGAACATGGGAGAACTTGGGAAGGTTGAAAACCAGGCGGGCTGCAGCGTTCTGGATATGTTGCAGGGGTTTGATGTCACAAGCGGGGAGCCCAGCCAACAGTGAGTTGCAGTAGTCCAGATGGGAGATGACAAGTGCCTGGATTAGAATCTGTGCCACTTCCTGTGTGAGGTAGGGTCGTACTCTATGAATGTTGTAGCGCATGAACCTGCAGGAGCGAGTCACTTCTTTGATGTTTCCAGAGAATGACAGGGTGTTGTCCAGGGTCACGCCAAGGTTCTTTGCACTCTGGGTGGGCGACACTGTGGAGTTGTCAACCGTGATGGAGAGGTCTTTGAGCAGGCAGGCCTTCCTTGGGAGGAAGAGCAGCTCCGTCTTGTAGAGGTTGAGCTTGATGTGGTGGACAGACATCCAAGCTGAGCTATCTGCCAGGCACGCAGAGATGCGCGTCACCACCTGGGTGTCAGAAGGGGAGAAGTAGAAAAGTAGTTGAGTGTCATCCGCATAACAATGATAGGAGAGACCATGTGAGGATATGACGTAACCAAGTTACTTTGTGTATAGAGAGAAGAGGGCCTAGAACCGTGCTCTAGGGGACACCAGTAGTGAGAGTACGTGGTGTAGACACAGCTCCTCTCCACGTCACCTTGTAGGAGCGGCCTACCAGGTAGGATGCAATCCAAGAGTGTGCAGAGCCTGAGACGCCCAGCCCTGAGAGGGTGGAAACGAGGATCTGATGGTTCACAGTGTCGAAGGCAGCGGATAATTCAAGGAGGATGAGATCAGAGAGAGAGTCAACGTTGGCAGTGTGGAGAGCCTCCATGACAGAGAACAGCAGTCTCAGTTGAGTGACGATAGTTCTGAAAGATAACGAGAGAGTTGGTCAGAGACAGCACACTCAAGTGTTTTGGAAAGAAAATAAAGAAGGGATACAGGTCTATAGTGTTTGACGTCAGATGAGTCTAGTGGTGTTGGTATCTTGAGGAGGGGAGCGACTCGGGCCGTTTAGAAATTTGAGGGGACGCAGCCAGTGGTCAGGGATGAGTTGATGAGAGAAATGAGGAATAGGAGAAGGTCTCCAGAGACGGTCTGGAGAAGGGAGGAGAGGATGGGGTAGAATGGGCAGGTTGTCGGGCGGCCAGACCTCACTAGTCCCAGGATTTCATCTGGAGCGAGAGGGGAGAAAGAGGTCAAGGCGTAGGGTAGTTCTGTTTGACTGAGACCCGTTGACTCAATAGGCTGGGTAAATGAGGAGTGGCTGTCGCCAACCTTCTTTTCAAAGTGGTTGACAAAGTCGTCTGCAGAGAGGAAAGAGGGAGGGGGGTGGCGTATTAAGGAGGGAGGAGAAGGTGGATGATAGTTTTCTAGTGTTAGAGTCAGAAGCTTGACATTTAGAGTGATAGAAAGTGGCCTTAGCAGTGGATACAGAGGAAGAGAAGGTAGAGAGGGAGTGAAAGGATGATAGGTCCTCCGGAAGTTTAGTTTTCTTTAAGCCCTGTTCTGTAAGCTCGCAATGAGTCACTCAACCATTCACAACAACAAAGATGAGAGATCCCTTCTTCCTCTCTGACAAGCGGTTTCAACTCGCTATTTTCATTTGAGGTTTAGTCCAACAGAATTGGTCATATGGACACCGAAAGACATTGAGATATTATTTTACTGTAATAGAGGAGAAGTTGACCTTTCTAACGATATCCTTTTATGTCTCGACTGCTCAAATTGCGCGCAGAACAGACTACTAAAACGGGAGTATCAGAGAACATTGATTCGGGGAAATAAATGCTCAGTTTGTCACGCACTGAATTGCGTTACCACCACCAGCTGCATTTTAGCCAAGGACTGCCAAATACTAGCTGTCTAGTAAAATCAAATCACATTTTATTTGTCACATGCGCCGAATACTTACAAGCCCTTAACCAACAATGCAGTTCAAGAAATAGAGTTAAGAAAATATTTATTAAATAAACTAAAGTAAAAAATAAAATACATATCAACACATTAAAATAACAGGCTATATACATGGGGTACCGGTACCGAGTCAATGTGCGGGGGTACAGGTTAGTCGAGGTAATTTGTACATGTAGGTAGGGGTAAAGTGACTATGCATAGATAATAAACAGCGAGTAGCAGCAGTGTAAAAACAAAGGGGGGGAGGGTTGTCAATGTAAAAAGTCTGGGTGGCCATTTATAATAATAATAATAATAATATGCCATTTAGCAGACGCTTTTATCCAAAGTGACTTACAGTCATGTGTGCATACATTTTTTTAAGGTATGGGTGGTCCCGGGGATCGAACCCCGGGACCACCCATACCACCCGTTACAAGCGCCATGCTCTACCAATTGAGCTACAGAGGACCATTTGATTAATTGTTCAGCACTCTTATGGCTTGGGGGTAGAAGCTGTTAAGGAGTGTGATGGACATTTTTAAGTTTGTGCTTTTCTAAATAACCAATTTATGTGTTCTATTCATGTTCTTTTCTAATAACCAATTTCTGTATTCATGCAAATGACTGATTGAACGAATCCTCACTATCATTATCTGCAATTTGGCAGTATGCCCAGAACCTTCTTTAGAGAAAGGGATATCTCAGTTTCAAGGTCAGCTTAGAGAGAAGAAGCCTTGTGAGGTATTGGTCGGTCACATGAATGAGAAGCAAATATTAATGATGAATTAATTATGAATGATGAATAAGTTAAATCATGCAAATATAACTTGTCTGTATATAAGAGAACTAACGGTTCTGGTACTTGGTGCATTGAGTTGGTTGGAATCTCTCCAGTGCACTGATAATAAAGAATGATTCATTTAAGATTGACTTTGAGTGTCCCTGTGTAGAATTTCCACGACAATTTGGTGTCAACAAATAGGATGATTCTGCCTGGTGCATAGCAAGTAAGGACAAGAGAATCGTTGAAGATGCACATGGGGTAATATAGGAGATTACAGAGTGTGTTTGGGAATAGTACTAAGTGGATGTGAAAGTTATGTGATTGTGAGATATGCCATATTAAGCTGATTAAAAATTGGATAATAAATGGATTGAAATGATTACTATTAAGATTGACATTTCGATAATTAGCTGATTGATTGCAATTTGGATATTAAGCTGATTTGAAATTTGGATGACAAGAGATTGAAATATGGATAATAAGCTGATTGAAAATTGGATAATAAGAGATTGAAATTGTGCTATAACATACTGAGTGAATGAGAGCTGTCAGGGGACTAGCTCCAGTGTGAATGTGAGCTGAGTTTTCCAGTTCTGTGTGAGTTTTTCAATCTATAACGTTATCCAGGGGTTCCGTCCACCACCGCCCATCATAGTCTGGGACTACTAGCACAAGTGTTATTGAGCACGGGGTGTTTTATATGTATAGGAAGTAGCGGCAAGAGAACCATTGAAGATGCATATGGTGCATAGGATGTAACGTACCTCTCGGGCTGCTGCGGTGTGGACATGAATAACTAAAGATTTCTAACGTTATATAGGGATTATGTGTGGAGATATGAAAGAAGAGTATTATTCCCGAATATGCGTGTTAAATAGAACACTAGTGAATATTGTCACACTCTGGCTCCAGGACTTGTGTATTTGAGCCAGGGTGTATGTTGTTTTGTTGGGTTTTGGGTGATGTTTTATGGTTGCATGTCTGTCACGTTTATTTCTAGGTGGGGAGTTCTGTTGTGTCTATTTCTAGGTTGTGGTTGTGTTTCCTTGTTTGTATTCAATGACTCCCAATCGGAGGTAACGAGTGTCAGCTGTCTGCTCGTTATCTCTGATTGGGAGCCATATTTAAGATGTAGGTTTTCTTGTGTTAGTGGTGGGTTTTTGTTCTATGTTCAGTCGGTGTACTGAGGACGTTACGGATCGTGTTTTGTTTTGTCGTTATTTCACATTAAAGTCATCATGTTCACTCCCAACGCTGCGCTTTGGTCCTACTTTATTGGCGATCGTGACAGAAAAACCCACCACAACGAGACCAAGCAGCAGTTGGAATACGAGTGGTGGAGCCAGAAGAGCGAAGGTTGGGAGAGGACTATGGAGGCCTGGTCCACCGAGAGGAGAGACCCCCAGAAAATTTTTAGGGGGGGGCTCACGACGTCGGGGCAGAAGGTGTACGGCCCGGAGGAGTGCAAGAGGTTGGCAGATATGGCCGCCAGTTTAAGGGGGCCACTGGTTACGAAGGGGATGGAAAGTGTGGAGGCACGGCGAGAGGTACTGGGGGGTGTTTCCAGTCCGGTCCGGCCCGTTCCTGATCCCCGTGTAGGGCCAGGGGTGTGTGTCCCCAGTGCGGTTCTGCCTGTCCCTGCTCAACGCCCCGAGCCTACGGGGTGCGTCGTCAGCCCTGTCCAGCCAGAGCCGTCCGCCAGACAGGATCAGCCAGAGCCTTCCGCCAGACGGGATCAGCCAGAGCCTTCCGCCAGACGGGATCAGCCAGAGCCTTCCGCCAGACGGGATCAGCCAGAGCCTTCTGCCAGACAGGATCAGCCAGAGCCTTCCGCCAGCCAGGATCCGCCAGAGCCGTCCAGCCATGAGCAGCCAGATCCGTCAGCCGGCCATGAGCAGCCAGATCCGTCAGCCAGCCATGAGCAGCCAGATCCGTCAGCCAGCCATGAGCAGCCAGATCCGTCAGCCAGCCATGAGCAGCCAGATCCGTCAGCCAGCCATGAGCAGCCAGATCCGTCAGCCAGCCATGAGCAGCCAGATCCATCAGCCAGCCATGAGCCGTCCAGCCAGGATCCGCCAGAGCCGTCCAGCCAGGATCCGCCAGAGCCGTCCAGCCAGGATCCGCCAGAGCCGTCCAGCCGGGATCCGCCAGAGCTGTCCAGCCGGGATCCGCCAGAGCCGTCCAGCCGGGATCCGCCAGAGCCGTCCAGCCGGGATCCGCCAGAGCCGTCCAGCCAGGATCCGCCAGAGCCGACCAGCCAGGAGCCACCAGAGCCGTCCAGCCAGTATCCGCCATTCAGCCTGGTACTGCCCCTTAGTCCGGTACTGCCCCGTAGTCCGGTACTTCCCCGTAGTCCGGTGCTGCCCCTTAGTCCGGTGCCGCCCCTTAACCCAGTGGGGTGTAGTTGGGGGGTGGTAATGTGGAGGAGGCTAGGGAAGCGGGTGGTGACTAAGGTGGGATGGGGACCACGACCAGGGGCAGAACCGCCACCGTGGACAGACGCCCACCCAGACCCTCCCCTAGACTGTATGCTGGTGCGCCCGGAGTTCGCACCTTTAGGGGGGGGTACTGTCACACTCTGGCTCCAGGACTTGTGTATTTGAGCCAGGGTGTATGTTGTTTTGTTGGGTTTTGGGTGATGTTTTATGGTTGCATGTCTGTCACGTTTATTTCTAGGTGGGGAGTTCTGTTGTGTCTATTTCTAGGTTGTGGTTGTGTTTCCTTGTTTGTATTCAATGACTCCCAATCGGAGGTAACGAGTGTCAGCTGTCTGCTCGTTATCTCTGATTGGGAGCCATATTTAAGATGTAGGTTTTCTTGTGTTAGTGGTGGGTTTTTGTTCTATGTTCAGTCGGTGTACTGAGGACGTTACGGATCGTGTTTTGTTTTGTCGTTATTTCACATTAAAGTCATCATGTTCACTCCCAACGCTGCGCTTTGGTCCTACTTTATTGGCGATCGTGACAAATATATTTAAACGCCTGTATGAATAGAACACTGGTGTAGAGGAGGAATTTGTGATGTAACACAAATGTATAATGGGTTACTAGAGATAAAGTAACACAATATTGAGTATAATGGGTTACTAGAGATTTGATAAAGTAACAATAGAAAAATATATATATATATACAACTTGCACACCCACACGTAGTGTGTAAAAAGTGGTGTAAAAAGTATTATGGTCAGTGGTCCCTTTATGGATCATTTGAGAAAGATAAGATTAAAACATTGTACGGGACTTGATTTACCCCTCACCAATAAAACTAAACGCTTATGAGATTTCTTCCACCCTGCTAATACATGTTGAAATAAACCCCATACAAGGTTAAATAGAAACAATGATTTTCTGTATTCACCTACTCAACCGTTTAACGTGCTAGGTAGAGACTTATTATGGACAGAGCATGACATCTACAAGGGACTGATAGACAGTGCCAGCCCAGTTAATACATATTGATCCCGCCAAAGCATTACATATGAATCTTAAAATAATAGACATTTCGTAAGTGTGAAGTAACAAAGTGAATGGTAATTTGCTTTCAGATAGCACTCTAATAATGCAATGTCTTAGTAATTTGAAGAAGTAAATGTTTCAATACAAGGTCACATGATGAACAGAGGGATTGAGCATAGGGACTGATATTAAATTAGAGGCCGCCATCTGGTGTTTGGGTTAGAGATAAGCTTCCGGTGGAACAATAGATAGCTGCCAGTACTCACTGAACAAAAAACAGGCTGTAAGGGACACAGTGGGGAAATTTGGGACAGAGGTATCAATAATAAGGGTAAGAGACGTTTTTGACCATTTCCAATTATTATTACTCAGTTCTAGTTTGGGTAGCATCAGTGATTTAAGTAAGAATGTAATGTAATCTAATCCAATAATGTTTCCATTACGTGGAACTGTCCAGAATAAGTAGAACCAAGTAAGCGTTTAGGTACCAAATATTGAGCTGATGCCAGGTTTCCTACAGATGTGACGCTTGGCATTCAGGCCATAGAGTTCAATCTTGGTTTCATCAGACCAGAGAATCTTGTTTCTCATGGTCTGAGAGTCTTTAGGTGCCTTTTGGCAAACTCCAAGCGGGATGTAATGTGCCTTTTACTGAGGAGTGGCTTCCGTCTGGCCACTCTACCGTAAAGGCCTGATTGGAGGAGTGCTGCAGAGATGGTTATCCTTCTGGAAGTTTCTCCCATCTCCACAGAGGAACTCTAGAGCTCTGTCAGAGTGACCATCGGGTTCTTGGTCACCTCCATGACCACGGCCCTTCTCCCCAGATTGCTCAGTTTTGCCGGGCGCCAGCTCTAGGAAGAGCCTTGGTGATTACAAACTTCTTCCATTTAAGAATGATGGAGGCCACTGTGTTCTTGGGGACCTTCAATACTCCAGAAATATGTTGGTACCCTTCCCCAGATCTGTGCCTCGACACAATCCTGTCTCGGAGCTCTACGGACAATTCCTTCGACCTCAAGGCTTGGTTTTTGCGCTGACATGCACTGTCAACTGTGGGACCTTATATAGACAGGTGTGTGCCTTTCCAAATCATGTCCAATCAATTGAATTTACCACAGGTGGACTCCAATCGAGTTGTAGAAACATCTCAAGGATGATCATTGGAAACAGGATGAACCTGAGCTCAATTTCAAGTCTCATAGCAAAGGGTCTGAATACGTATGTACAGTTGAAATCGGAAGTTTACATACACTTAGGTTGGAGTCATTAAAACTTGTTTTTTCAACAACTACACAAATTTCTTGTTAACAATCTATAGTTTTGGCAAGTCGGTTAGGACATTTACTTTGTGCATGACACAAGTAATTTTTCCAACAATTGTTTACAGACAGATTATTTCACTTATAATTCACTATATCACAATTCCAGTGGGTCAGAAGTTTACATACACTAAGTTGACTGTGCCTTTAAACAGCTTGGAAAATTCCAGAAAATGATGTCATGGCTTTAGAAGCTTCTGATAGGCTAATTGACATCATTTGAGTCAATTGGAGGTGCACCTGTGGATGTATCGCAAGGCCTACCTTCAAACTCAGTGCCTCTTTACTTGACATCATGGGGTAAATCAAAAGAAATCAGCCAAGACCTCAGGAAAATAAATGGTAGACCTCCACAAGTCTGGTTCATCCTTGGGAGCAATTTCCAAATGCCTTAAGGTACCACGTTCATCTGTACAAACAATAGTACGCAAGAACCATGGGACCACGCAGCCGTCATACCGCTCAGGAAGGAGATGCGTTCTGTCTCCTAGAGATAAACGTACTTTGGTGCGAAAAGTGCAACTCCATCCCAGAACAACAGCAAAGGACCTTGTGAAGATGCTGGAGGAAACAGGTACAAAAGTATCTATATCCACAGTAAAACAAATCCTATATCGACAACCTGAAAGGCCGCTCAGCAAGGAAGAAGCCACTGCTCCAAAACCGCCATAAAAAAGCCAGACTACGGTTTGCAACTGCACATGGGGACAAAGATCGTACTTTTTGGAGAAATGATTAAACAAAAATAGAACTGTTTGGCCATAATGACCAACGTTATGTTTTGAGGAAAAAGGGGAATGCTTGCAAGCCGAAGAACACCATCCCAACCGTGAAGCACGGGGGTGGCAGCATCATGCTGTGGGGGTGCTTTGCTGCAGGAGGGACTGGTGCACTTCACAAAATAGATGGCATCATGAGGAAGGAAAATTATGTGGAAATATTGAAGCAACATCTCAAGACATCAGTCAGGAAGTTAAAGCTTGGTCGCAAATGGGTCTTCCAAATGGACAATGACCCAAAGCATACTTCCAAAGTTGTGGCAAAATGGCTTAAGGACAACAAAGTCAAGGTATTGGAGTGGCCATCACAAAGCCCTGACCTCAATCCTATAGAAAATTTGAGGGCAGAACTGAATAAGCGTGTGCGAGTAAGTAGGCCTACATACCTGACTCAGTTACACCAGCTCTGTCAGGAGGAATGGGCCAAAATTCACCCAACTTATTGTGGGAAGCTTGTGGAAGGCTACCTGAAATGTTTGACCCAAGTTAAACAATTTAAAAGGCAATACTACCAAATACTAATTGAGTGTATGTAAACTTCTGACCCCCTGGGAATGTGATGAAATAAATAAAAGCTGAAATAAATAATTCTCTCTACTATTATTCTAACATTTCACAGTCTTAAAATAAAGTGGTGATCCTAACTGACCTAAGACAGGTCATTTTTACTAGGATTAAATGTCAGGAATTGTGAAAAACTGAGTTTAAATGTATTTGGCTAAAGTGTATGTAAACTTCAGACTTCAACTGTAAATAAGATATTTCTGTTTTATTTTTAATACATTTGGTAAAATTTCTAAAAAACGGTTTTCACTTTGGTATTATGGGGTATTGTGTGTAGATGCTGAGGATTTGTATTTATTCCATTTTAGAATAAGGCTGTAACGTAACAAAATGTGGAAAAGGTCAAGGGGTCTGAATACTTTCAGAAGGCACTGTATGTGCTGTGTGCGCGCAATAGCCTGGGGATAACGTTACACCAAGAAACACTTACCTGGATGAAAGCCCTTAACGTAAGTTAATTGAATGTGGGTTTTTTCTGGAACCAAGTTACACGTTCCTCAGTACACAAACACACACGCAATAATATAACAACCCATACTGTGCAGTGCTGGGCCCAGTCAGGTCTTTGACACATTCACCCACTCCCCATCTGAAAGACCAGCCACAAAATGTTGGCACCATTGTAACAGATAATAATCCAGCCCTGGTCTCCAGCATGGGAACAGAAGAGGAATACCAATACTTAGTTTGAAGTGAGGCACCTTAGGTCATTCATAACACATCCATAAATACTCTATATCGCATGACACTGTACCTACTATAAAGTCAGACACCTTTGGCCATTCATAACACATACATAAAGGCTTAATAATGCAAACACAAATGTATTATCACTAACAGCTAAAACAAAGAAACATTAAAGGCATGTTTAAACCATCATTTCCTTTTATTACATTTCTAAAACGATATACATTACGTTTCAAAAAGTCCAACAATGCAATTACATTGAACATTACACAGGACTGTGAATAGTGTAGATTGTCCCTGAGCTGGCAGATGAATGGTTCTTGCCTCTCTTCCTGCTGGAGGTACTGCATGTTGGTTCCAACCTTAAAGTAACAACAAAGAAAGTTAGCAGGTCTGTTAGGAAATGCCTTTGTCTCACCATCTGGATAAGGGCATTTCTGTGCTGCACCAGAAATACTCTAAATGAGGAGATAGGGAAACTCCATTCGATTCATATTATTATATTCCTCTTTCATTTATAAATCTCATGACACGACTATGAGACGTGGCTGTATCTAAGGGGGGTTTTATTTAGCTGAGCCTGCTAGCTAGCTAAATTTAGTTAGCTAGCTAGCAATTGCTGTGAAGTCACCAAAATTATTTGAAATAACAATTGAAGAAGCTATGTAATCTAACGCAACACTTAAGTACTACAAACTAATCTAATTTACAATAAATAAAGGTTAACTTACTTGTTTTTCACTGTCCAGTGGCACAACATGTGGGCATTTGATTTGCAAACTCATCACGTGTGCTTATTGCACTAAAGAAACACTGCTAACTGAACAACAGTGCAGGGCATATGCAGTGAATTGAAGGGGAACTACAAAAACAAAAAAGTTTATTAGATTTTTCCCAGAACTCAAAAGTAGTCCCCTGATTTGGTTTAAGCATTGTTGTGAACACGGAGAATAAAATGTTGTTATTTTTCTATTAATAAAGTGTCAAAACCAGAAGAAATTTGGGAAGTCCGAAACATGGAAAAACAAAAAAGAGAAAACATCATTTGGAGGAAAAAAACTGAATTAGGCAAAAAATAACAGATTTTAAAATACCCTACATAAATGTTTTTGCTGTTCATGTGTAACCAGTGTGAAACCAGTGTTTCAATCGGTGACGTCACTCGCTCTGAGACCTTGAAGTAGTTGTTTCGACGGGTAACAATGCTTCGAGAGTGACTGTTATCGATGTGTGCATAGGGTCCATGGTTCAAGCCCAGGTAGGGGCGAGGAGAGGGACGGAAGCAACACTGTTACACATGATTGCACTTTAAATTGTGTTTCATCCTGCAACACAGCAATGTTTGGGGCAGGTCCAATATTGGCTATGCATCCAAGAGGGAAAGAGGTTGGGCTATCCTATAAATGTTTTAGAGTAATATAATATAATATGTACAATTTAGCAGACGCTTTTATCCAAAGCGACTTTATAGCCGAAAGGATATCTTAACTTTTTAAGACTTCCATTTTCCATGATCTACCCTGAATAAAGTATATGGGGCCAGGAGAGACTGTCATCTCCGGTTTAGTTTAGTTTCAAAAGCCACTGCCAACGTGAGCTAACTTAACACAAATAACGATGGATAGGGTCAAGCTTACCATGTTCAAAATTGCATGTACAAATCAACTCAAAGACTTGATTTGAAGTTACTTAGAGGTGACTTGGCCACAACTTTTGAACATGGTGAGCTTGCTCTGATCACTTCCATTGTGTTTTGGTTATTGTTAGCTATAGGTAGCTTCAGTTGGCAGTGGCTTTTTAAACAAATCTCAACCATGGATGACTGTTTCTCCTGGCCCCATAGATTACTTTCTGGGTAAATGACAAAACAGTATGAAAAAGTGAAGATATCCTTTAACCATATATTCATAGAAACTTGAAATATTGTTTGATTAATTACATTTGATGATGTTTGATATACAGGAAGTCTTTGAATATAGCTGTTTTAAGAGTTCTACATTTTTTAGGTGCAACACAATATTGATTATTGAATTACCTTTGCTCTAGTTTGGTATTTTACCATTCATTTAAACATGTTAAATAACAATCTCTTACCTAGCATGATGACTGAAGCCATTTTTGCTGTTAGAATAAAAAAAAACTGGTTAGAAGGGCCGTGGGTCATGTTACATTATGTTTAAAATGCAGGAAATTAGCTTTAAGTGGCAAAACGGACCCCCCCCCCCCCTCCACATCTTAAACCACAGTTACGCCCCTGGTTACACAATCATTCATGCATAGTGACACACTATTAATGACCATGCTCTTCTGTCTTTGGGATGTTTGTGGTGTTACGGCAACAGAATGGTGACAGTAGAGAAGCCTTATATCAAATGTTCTCTCTAAGCTGCACAAGATTGAATTTCACTCAACTTTATAGAATTTTCCCTGTTAGTTAACACTATCAATGTTGTGATTGAATCAACGCATATTGCTGGTGACACTGTCTGTGATTTAGTTAGAATTCAAGGCACACTTAACCAGCATGACTACCACAGCATTCTGCAGAGATATGCCATCCCATCTGGTTTGGGCTTAGTGGGACTATCATTTGTTTTTCAACAGGACAATGACCCAACACACCTCCAGGCTGTGTAAGGGCTATTTTACCAAGAAGGAGAGTGATGGAGTGCTGCATCAGATGACCTGGCCTCCACAATCCCCTGACCTCAACCCAATTGAGATGGTTTGGGATGAGTCGGACGGCAGAGTGAAGGAAAAGCAGCCAACAAGTGCTCAGCATATATGGGAACTCCCTCAAGGCTGTTGGAAAAGCATTCCAGGTGAAGCTGGTTGAGAGAATGCCAAGAGTGTGCAAAGCTGTCATCAAGGCAAAGGGTGGCTATTTGAAGAATCTCAAATATAGCATATATTTTGATTTGTTTAACACTTTTTTGGTTACTACATGATTCCATATGTGTTATTTCATCGTTTTGATGTCCCGTTACATGCCCGAGTGTTGCAAAATAAATGTACACATACAGTACCAGTCAAAAGTTACACCTACTCATTCAAGGGTTTTTCTTTATTTGTACAATTTTTTACATTGTGGTCAGCATTGCGGTCAGCATGTCAGTGTTCACAGTAAACGCACACCGGAAGTTGGACAGAATTTTCACAAAGTTGAAGTTTGCGCTCAGCAGACCTGATATTAGCTCAGTTCCGGAAAAAAATTAGAGGGAACATGCTGAAAGGTGTTGCCGGTATCAAAGCCAAAACGTTTATTTCCGCCTAACGACCTAGTAATAATTTCGTTAAAAGTTCTGCTTAGATGATCATTTCAGCACCATTTTGATTGGGACAGCGCCATCGCTCTGCTTTGATGTCAGTTATTATTTATTATTTATTTTTTAAATCTCCATTTGTATATTGGTTAGGCTACAGTCAGGCAAATGTTAGCTGAGGTGAGAGCTGTTCATGATCATCTTGTGTAGTCGGCTCGTTTATTAGAACATTTTGCCTGCATGTTATGTAGTTTAACAAGTGGATTATTTTGCTCTTCACTCACAGTCGCTTAGTAGCCTAGGCCTACTCCACACCAAAAGCCTGTGACTTCACTGACTTGTCTCAATCAATGGGAGTTTGTTTCACTGAATCTCTGTCTGTATAGGCTATTTGGTTAATGGGTTTCTGGCTGGGCAAATAAGTGGAGGTGGCATAGCTCATCTATTCGTTTGCTCATCTATCACTGATCGGAAACATTTAGCATGCAATAATGTAGCCCAAATCAAGCAGGCTTATTATTTTGCTCGATCGTGTATAGGCAACTCCAAAAGCCTGCAGAGGTTGTGAAATATGAACACGACACTCGCATGCTTTCGAAAAAAGGATTGCTATTATTTTCAATCGGCATCATTATGAAGATACTCTCAGTGTAAGACCCTACTCCTGTTCCCTAACAAAGTGGAGTGAGGGTAGGATAGAGATGGAACGTGGATCAATAAAGCTTGGGCTATGTTTCAAAATATCACTGTTTTATATGACAGCGGTTCCACACGTTCCCGTGACTTAAGTTGTGTGGGAAAAATATTATTTGTATTTGATTCTATTATATTCCATTATATTCTTACTATAACATGTACTGTATGTGTGATGACTGTGATCAGGTAGGTCTGTCTTGTCTGTTTAATGAACAAAATAATGAACTATTGATTTTATTCATTTGGACTAAACATAATTCAACTCAAAATATGTTGTTCTGTTGTTTTGAAAATACATTTTATTCGACTTATGTTTCTTAGGTCCTGCTTGAACAAATGAATCATGGATTTCTTTTTGATGGTGTATATTCAATGGATGTATGAAAATAGACGCCCACCCACATCTGCACACCACTACTACCACTCCTCACCGGCATGCGCACGGGAGGTTTAAAACGCATATGCAGGCAAGAATGTGATAAAAATGAGCCTGTTTGTAAGGGGGTAATATAAACACAGCCAAGTTGTTTTTACAGGCAAAAAGCAGTATTAGTGTGACTGTGTGGTTCTGTGGTGTATGATGTTCTGTGGGGTGTAGTCAGTCTCAATTCAACATTTTACATTTCGGACAGAATTGAGCTGAAATAACCTACCCCAACCCTGCAAACCTGCAGAGTTAGACTTTATGGGAAATGTTCATGTGTGGTTACACTGCTGCTTATTAAACTCAAAAACATTGATTGGTTCTGATCTTAGTGTCACAACTCAGTTCTTGACATCTGTAACCTGTTGATACTGATGAAGTGCAAATAAAGAGCTCAGATTGACAGGGTGGTTTTGACTTTACCTGAAAACAAAGAAATGTTTGTGGCAAAGGGCCAGTATCAGAAGAATGCTAATATTTGTCAGCAAGAGTTTAAGAAAAGCATGGGAAGTAAACAGCCAAGGAAGAAATTAAATCACTGGTCCCATTTAACATGCAATGTACATGGTAGCTGCATATACATTGTAAATGAAATACACTTGTACATCTGAGGGTTGCTTCAGCAGGTGCGTTGGAAATGGTCCAATTTATATTTAAAAGAAAAAAGCTACAGTACACTGCATTTGCAAAGAATCACTTTGATCAATTTAAAACATTTTAGCCTCACAGCCTTCGTTATATCTCTGATTTTAAGACCTTTGTAACTGAAGCCTGTGGAATCCCTACTAACCTAGTAGCATATTCTGGTTTTGATATTAGGGTCTTGTTATGGGCTGTGACCCATGAAAGGCATTTATTGTTCACTCAGAGACAGCTAAATGATAGAGCTTCTAATCCTGCAACAAAAACAACACTGTCATTGTCTGAACTAGATTGCTTCCCCTGAAAATGGCAGCAGTAGTGTGGTGCATGACGACGCTTGATAGTAGTTGCTATCTTTCAGTGAGCAGACTGACGGCAATATGCTATAAACCTGTAATCTTAGCCGATATGAGCTTTAAAAACGTATATTTGGCCACTGTAACATACTGTGTTACAGTGGCGCCCCTCACTGGGGCGTCACAAACTGCTTCACAGGTTTTTTACTTTTTTTATTAAACTTAGAAATACATAAGTACTGGGATTGATACATACAATACACTTTACAGACATCAAATTGGAAATGACAGAGATTGCATACAAATAAATACAAAATCAATTTAATAAGAAACTAAGCATTCACAGCAACTCTCTAACCAGATCAATAATAACCGTCCACAACCTGAGAGTCCTGCTTTGAGCTCTGCCGAGCCTAGCTGATGACGGTTCAAGTGCAGCAATAGACTAGAAGTTAGATAACCATGTACTCTTAAGTGGCAGATTGGGTGTAAACCATGCATGTAAAATGGTTTTATTTGCAGCTGTAATCGCAGCAAGCAAGAGCCTACGGTGAACAACAGACAACTGCAGAGGAGTATCATCATTTAAAATAAAAAGTGTCGGTAAAGCAATCATCTGAGTTCCAGTAACATCAAACATCACAGTTGCAATATCTGTCCAAAAACTAAGAATGGGGGGACATTCCCAAAACATATGCAGTGTAGTACCTGTTGAGTTATTACATACAGTTCGTCGTCAAACCCACTGGCTCCAGGCCATCTATAAATCACTGCTAGGCAAATCCCCGCCTTATCTTAGCTCATTGGTCACCATAGCAGCACCCACCCGTAGTCTACGCTCCAGCAGGTATATCTCACTGGTCATTCCCAAAGCCAACACCTCCTTTGGCCGCCATTCCTTCCAGTTCTCTGCTGCCAATGACTGGAACGAATTGCAAAAATCTCTGAAGCTGGAGACTCTTATCTCCCTTAATAACTTTAAGCATCAGTTGTCAGAGCACCTTACCGATCACTGCACCTGTACACAGCCCATCCGAAATTAGCCCACCCAACTACCTCATCCCTATATTATTTATTTTGCTCTTTTGCACCCCAGTATCTCTATTTGCACATAATCTCTTGCACATCTAGCATTCCAGTGTTAATACTATTGTAATTATTCTGCACTATAGCCTATTTATTGCCTTACCTCCATAACTTGCTACATTTGCACACACTGTATATATATTTTCTGTTGTATTTTCTGACTTTATGTTTTTTTTACCCCATATGTAACTCTGTTGTTTTTATTGCACTACTTTGCTTTATCTTGGCCAGGTCGCAGTTGTAAATGAGAACTTGTTCTCAACTGGCTTACCTGGTTAAATAAAGGTGAAATAAAAAAATAAAAAAGTATATGACAAAAAGGATGATTAGATAACTTCATTTGGAATCATTTAAGAGGTGTGGTGTAAGCCCTATCTATGAGTTTGAAATGGACGAGCTAGGTTTCTGGAGGAGAATAAAGTATTTTCCCATACCCTACACTATTAGAAAAAAACGGTTCCAAAAGGGGTCTTCGGCTGTCCCCAAAGAGCGGCGAGGTAGAAGGTTTCCGTAATGTCCTGGAAAGTATGCAGACTACAATTGTCAAAGAGGTCACCCAGTATATGCACACCTTCAGAAGACCATCCTAGATTACTTAAAGGTTGACCTACCAACATTAGGGCAGGGTTGTTCCATTTAGGAGATGATGCTGGAAGTGATGAACTTACGCTGCACCTTACGCAATACAGTTAAAGAATGGGTCATAATGGGGTCTAATACTACAAGCTTGTAGTAGTTGCTCTGCTGCAATTATAAGCATGTTAAAGGGTAAGTAGCATAAACATAACCATATGTAACATATGGATTTGCATTATTATACGCATCAAAAGTCCCAATGCAAAGTTACACCTCACTTTTCAATTTGTCGAGTTAATACGTAAGACCGATCAGAAAATGTTTTTGCTGGGTGTGACGTAATATGGAGGACCGGCAAGCCAGCCTATTCCCTATAATGTCAACTCCAAAAGAAATAACTTCAAATTGTTTGCACTCATGACTACTAGTTTCAATTTAATTTTCAGCCAACTTACAAGCAAATACTTTAGGAATTTATTGTCACAAATCAGTTTCACGATCGTTTATGGATGAGACGGACCAAGGCGCAGCGTGATAAGCGTACATATTTATTGAATACTTAACTCACGACAAAACAACAAACAAACGATACGTGAAGTCCTAGGTAGACTAAATAACATACCTATCCGGAACAAGATCCCATCCAGACTGGTGCCAAACGGCTGCCTAAGTATGGTCCCCAATCAGAGACAACGAGCTACAGCTGTCTCTGATTGGGAACCACCCTGGCCAACATAGATATACACGATCTATAAAACACAACATAGAAAATATGACATAGAAACTCCACACCCTGGCTCAACATTTAAGAGTCCCCAGAGCCAGGGCGTGACAGTACCCCCCCCAAAGGTGCGGACTGCGACCGCGCCACACAAACACAACAGGGTAGGGGCCGCGTGGGCATTCCGCCTCGGAGGTGGATCCGGCTCCGGGCGTGACCACCACTTTCTTTCCACCTCCCCGTTGCGCCCCTGGTCTGGTCTGGCACCGCTGACTGGAGCTGGACCCGACGACGGTGGATCGATCTGTACAGGCTCTGGACTGGAGCCGCTGGCCGGAGCTGGACTGGGCACCGGTGGAGCGGATTGATCTGGCTCCGGAGTGGATCCGCTGACAGGAGTTGGACCGGACCCCGGTGGAGCGGATTGCTCTGGCTCCGGAGTGGAGCAGCTGAGGGACAGGAACAGGCCGGGCTGGACTGGGAACACGCACCACTGGCTTGGTGCGGGGAGCAGGAACGGGCCGGAGCGGGCTGACGACGCGCACCACTGGCTTGGTGCAGGGAGCAGGAACAGGCCGGAGCGGGCTGACGACGCGCACCACTGGCTTGGTGCGGGGAGCAGGAACGGGCCGGACCAGGCTGACGACGCGCACCACTGGCTTGGCGCGGGGAGCAGGAACGGGCCGGACCGGGCTGACGACGCGCACCACTGGCTTGGCGCGGGGAGCAGGAACGGGCCGGACCGGGCTGACGACGCGCACCACTGGCTTGGCGCGGGGAGCAGGAACGAGCCGGACCGGGCTGGCGACGCGCACCACTGGCTTGGCGCAAGGGACAGGAACAGGCCGGACTGGGCTTGCAACGTGCACCACTGGCTTGGTGCGAGGGACAGGAACAGGCCGGGCTGGACTGGGAACACGCACCACTGGCTTGGTGCGGGGAGCAGGAACAGGCCGGACCGGGCTGGCGACGCGCACCACTGGCTTGGTGCGAGGGGCAGGAACAGGCCGGACCGGGCTGGCGACGCGCACCACTGGCTTGGTGCGAGGGACAGGAACAGGCTGGGCTGGACTGGGAACACGCACCACTGGCTTGGTGCGGGGAGCAGGAACAGGCCGGGCTGGACTGGGAACACGCACCACTGGCTTGGTGCAGGGAGCCGGAACGGGCCGGGCCGGACTGTGGAGGCGGTCTGGAGGTCTGGAGCGAAGAGCTGACACAACCCGTCCTGGCTGAATGCCTACTTCCACACAATACGTGTGAGGCATCAGCACAGGACGTACGGGGCTGTGCACTCGTACTGGCGCTACAGCACGTGGCACTGGCGCAGGATATACGGGACCGAGGAGGCGTACTGGAGACCACGAGCGTTGAGCCGGCACACCCCGTCCTGGCTGAATGCCCATCTTTGCACGACACGTGCGTGGTGCTAGCACAGGTCGTACAGGACACGGAGCCTGCCCAGTCACACGCTTCCTAGCCTGAGTACGGGGAGTTGGCTCTGCTCTAACCATAGGCTCCGCCAACCACACTTTTAGCCCCCCCAAAAAAATTATTGGGGCTGTCTCTCGGGCTTCCTCCTCGGCCGGTACCCTCTGCGTTGCCGCTGCTCCTCTCTATAGCGCGCCTCCACAGTCTCCTCCAAGTCCAGGATCCATTCCCGTCCAGGATCTCCTCCCAGGTCCAGGCTGTCTTTTCCTGGACACGCTGCTTGGTCTTCTTTTGGTGGGATCTTCTGTCACGATCGTTTATGGATGAGACAGACCAAGGCGCAGCGTGATAAGCGTACATATTTATTGAATACTTAACTCACGACAAAACAACAAACAAACGATACGTGAAGTCCTAGGTAGACTAAATAACATACCTATCCGGAACAAGATCCCACCCAGACTGGTGCCAAATGGCTGCCTAAGTATGGTCCCCAATCAGAGACAACGAGCTACAGCTGTCTCTGATTGGGAACCACCCTGGCCAACACAGATATACACAATCTAGAAAACACAAAATAGAAAATATGACATAGAAACTCCACATCCTGGCTCAACATTTAAGAGTCCCCAGAGCCAGGGCGTGACAATCAGCTTGCAAGGTTGCTTGCCAGCTAGCCTGCTAACGTTAGTCCTACCAACCTGCTAACATTACGTTAACACTGCAAAGCAACCTGACTCAGTTACACCAGCTCTGTCAGGAGGAATGGGCCTAAATACACCCAACTTATTGTGGGAAGCTTGTGGAAGGCTACGCGAAACGTTTGACCCAAGTTAAACAATTTAAAGGCAATGCTACCAAATACTAATTGAGTGTATGTAAACTTCTGACCCACTGGGAATGTGAAGAAAGAATTAAAAGCTGAAATAAATCATTCTCTCTACTATTATTCTGACATTTCACATTCTTAAAATAAAGTTGTGATCCTAACTGACCTAAGACAGGGAATTTTTAATAAGATTAAATGTCAGGAATTATGAAAAACTGAGTTTAAATGTATTTGGGTAAAGTGTATGTAATCTTCCGACTTCAACTATATATTTTAAATATTTTATCTTTCTCCCTCAACCCCTGTTTTCTCATTCTGGCTCTCCCCAATTCTCTCTATCTTCCTCTCTCTGTCACAGGCTCTGAACAGGGGTATTGCAGCTGTCAAAGAGGATGCGGTTGAGATGCTGGCCAGCTACGGCTTGGCTTACTCCCTTATGAAGTTCTTCACAGGGCCTATGAGTGACTTCAAGAATGTGGGCCTGGTGTTTGTCAACAGCAAACGCGACCGCTCCAAAGCCGTGCTGTGTATGGTCACCGCCGGGACGATAGCTCTTATCTTTCACGTTCTCATCGGTGAGCTGATTTATCACAAGTTATAATAAGGCAGGACAGTTGTTCTAAGTTCATGAGATGTATAATTCATATTTTTAATAAATCTATATATTTTATTAGTTCAATTACCAATGAGCTGCAGGGAATCTTCCATTATTCCATGCTTCTCTCTGCTTTCCTCTGTATTACTGTATTTATTTACACAAAGTATCAAGTCTGGATAAAATATAACCAAATATGACATTCTGCATCTATGTTAATATTTAGCCAGCTATACCAATGTTCTTAACACTAGAACCGCTGGGCCTCAAGAGATCCCCCTTCAAGCTAATGAGCAGTCATTCTGACTGTCATTAATACATTTCATATACAGTTGAAGTTGGAAGTTTACATACACCTTAGCCAAATACATTTAAACTCAGTTTTTCCCAATTCCTGACATTTAATCCAAGTAAAACTTCCCTGTTTTAGGTCAGTTAGGATCACCACTTTATTTTAAGAATGTGAAATGTCAGAATAATAGTAGAGAGAATGATTTATTTCAGCTTTTATTTATTTCATCACATTCCCAGTGGGTCAGAAGTTTACATACATTCAATTAGTATTTGGTAGCATTGCCTTTAAATTGTTTAACTTGGGTCTAACGTTTCGCGTAGCCTTCCACAAGCTTCCAACAATAAGTTGGGTGAATTTTGGCCCATTCCTCCTGACAGAGCTGGTGTAACTGAGTCAGGTTTGTAGGCCTCCTTGCTCGCACACGCTTTTTCAGTTCTGCCCACATATTTTGTATAGGATTGAGGTCAGGGCTTTGTGATGGCCACTCCAATACCTTGACTTTGTTGTCCTTAAGCCATTTTGCCACAACTTTGGAAGTATGCTTGGGGTCATTGTCCATTTGGGAGATCCATTTGCGACCAAGCTTTAACTTCCTGACTGATGTATTGAGATGTTGCTTCAATATATCCACCTAATTTTCCTTCCTCATGATGCCATCTATTTTGTGAAGTGCACCAGTCCCTCCTGCAGCAAAGCACCCTCACAGCATGATGCTGCCACCCCTGTGCTTCAAGGTTGGGATGGTGTTCCCTCCTTTTTCCTCCAAACATAACGAAGGTCATTATGGCCAAACAGTTCTATTTTTGTTTCATCAGACCAGAGGACATTTCTGATTTGCACTTTTTGCACCAAAGTACGTTCATCTCTAGGAGACAGAACGTGTCTCCATCCTGAGCGGTATGACAGCTGCGTGGTCCCATGGTGTTTATACTTGCGTACTATTGTTTGTACAGATGAACGTGGTACCAGTCAACTTAGTGTATGTAAACTTCTGACCCACTGGAATTGTGATACAGTGAATTATAAGTGAAATAATCTGTCTGTAAACAATTGTTGGAAAAATTACTTGTGTCATGCACAAAGTAGATATCCTAAATGACTTGCCAAAACTATAGTTTGTTAACAAGAAATTTGTGGAGTGGTTGAAAAACGAGTTTTAATGACTCCAACCTAAATGTATGTAAAAGCCAAACTTCAACTCTATGCTATCACAAAAATAATAATTTGTTTGTGTTTATTAATGTCTTAGGTAAGATTAGATTACAATTATAATAATTTTTTAATAACACAATAGCATTTTCTTTAGTTTATGTTACTGTAGGCTTTATGTAAAAACTATAAACCACTAAAAACACCAACATTCAAGTGTTCAATCAATGTTATTCTTGGAGTGCCTTTTTTACAACTATGAAACAGAAAGCATATGTGTTGGAATATGGTAACAGCTTCTTTTTATAACAACAAAATAAAATAAATACCTCAACCACCAAGAAGCACAGTCAGCAAGAACCACGGTCAAATGATGAAAACTTCAGTAGCCTAAACATCACCATAAGCGCCAAGTGTGCTTGATAAATAGTGAAAATCAACACAAAAGCAATAATGGCATTACAATGAATTTGTCGATATGACAAAAGTTTAAAATAGTCCGTTATTGTCAGTGCTTGCTGTTCTGTACAAACTTGTTCCAAATGTCGGATACCATGGCGAATTTGTCTTTTTCCAGGCGTCGCGTTCTCATTTCTTTATCATCAAAATGGAAGTAACGCATGATTTCTCTGAAGCGATCCCGTAACATGGTTTCTCCAAAGAAAGGTATCCCATACATTTGTGTGCTGATAGTCGGCCCGTAGCATTGTCACCGGCTTGTTCTATCCAAACGATGCTGTCCCTTCCTTGCTCCTGTCTCACACAGCAAAATCAATGGTGTACGTTTAACTCTGAAAGTGTTAAATGTACAATATTTTCATTGGACACCACTGAACTGGTGTTAAAATAACACTTTTGAAAGTCTTAAAGATTTAACTCGGTTGTAGTGTTCAAATTAACTTGATTGTGGTGTTTGCATATCTCTGCTGTAGAGTAATACTCAACACCTACAGTGTAAAACATAATACTTGATTTAGAGTAAACTGGACTCACTTTGCTTAGTGCTGACGGTGTTACACTTTCAAAATTTTTCTGTAGTGTTACAGTAATAATAGTAATAATAATGTTTGGGTGTTGTTTTAACACTGTATGGTGTAAAGCCTAATTAGCTAATTTCCCATGGTGCCTTTTCTTTTCAAGTGAAATGTAGAGTTACCACCCATTACTATATTTGTTTGTAACAAAGACAATTTTATTGAATTCTTTCCTTTTAAAGGCCTGTGACTTTCACCAAGTGAGTGCCTAGGTGAATGCTAAAATTAAAATTAAACTTTATGATAATACATACACTATATGACCAAAAGTATGTGGACACCTGCTCGTCGAACATCTCATTCCAAAGTCATGGGCAATAATATGGGGGTTGTCTACCCTTTGCTGCTATAACAGCATCCACTCTTCTGTGAAGGCTATCCACTAGATGTTGGAACATTGCTGCGGGGATTTGCTTCCATTCAGCCACGAGCATTAGTGAGGTCGGGCACTGATGTTGGGCGATTAGGCCGGGCTCGCAGTCGGCATTCCAATTCATCCCAAAGGTGTTCGATGGGGTTGGGGTCAGGGCTCTGTGCAGGCCAGTCAAGTTCTTCCACACCAATCTCGACAAATCATTTCTGTATGGACCTTGCACCAAACTTTACAGTTGGCACTATGCATTGGGGCAGGTAGCGTTCTCCTGGCATCCGCCAAACCCAGATTCGTCCGTCGGACTACCAGATGTGAAACGATATTCATCACTCCAGAGAACATGTTCCCACTGCTCTAGAGTCCAATGGAGGTGAGCTTTACACCACTCCAGCCGACACTTGGCATTGCTCATGCTGATCTTCGGCTTGTGTGCGGCTGTTCGGCCATGGAAACCTATTTCATGAAGCTCCCAACAAACACTTCTTATGCTGACGTTCCTTCCAGAGGCAGTTTGTAACTCGGTAGTGAGTGTTGCAACCGAGAACAGACACATTTTACGTGCTTCAGCTCTCAGTGGTCCCGTTCTGTGAGCTTGTGTGGCCTAACTCTTTGCGGCTGAGCAATTGTTGCTCCTAGACGTTTCCACTTCACAATAACAGCACTTACAGTTGACCTGGGCAACACAGTGGTGTTAGGAAACTCCTGGTTTACAGGCCACATCAGGCCTGCAAGTCACATTATGCTGGGTTGGAAAGTGATGTGTAATTCTTATTGGAATCCAACCAGAGTTAGGATATCCAACTGTTGGATTCTTTATTCACCCCGCAACCTGCATTCAGAATGACTGTCAGGGTTAGAAAAGTTTATACGAAGGCTACCTAAACCATTTAACCTTGAACAACCATTTCAGTAACAGGTGCAATAAATCTATCTAACTGATTTGGATTAGTTTACAAAAATGTGTAGCATAAGATTAATCAATCAATCAAAGTACATGCAAAAACACAGATATTAAAAACATCTACATACAGCTGGGAAATATGATAATGATGGGCGTGTTTTTGATGGGACTGTTTTACTCTCCAAAGTGTAAAACAATAACTCTGGCTATTAACACCAACACTGTGGGGTATTTTACACCGCTGAGTGTTAATTTCACCCTTACATAGTGTATTTAACTCCTGAATCAACACTAGAAATGTTAGTCTGAAAAATCAACACTGGCCAATTTGCTGTGCACCGTTTCATTTGGTGGTTGCCCAGTGGGCCTTTTTGCTCAATAGCCCTCGGAGGAGTAGGCTGGGGCTCAGAATCAGAAGAATAATCATCAGAGATCTCATGATTAATTTCTTCCCCACAATCTGATTTGTTTTTATTCCGATTTTGTAAATGACGCATGCTCTCACTGTGTACTCCAAGTAGGCCAGAGTAGACTGATAAGAGAAGGAGCAGAACAGGCCCTACTGCGGTCCTCTGTAGCACAGCTGGTAGAGCACGGCGCTTGTAACGCCAAGGTAGTGGGTTCGATCCCCGGGACCACCCATACACAAAAAAAATGATGCACGCATGACTGTAAGTCGCTTTGGGTAAAAGTGTCTGCTAAATGGCATATTATTATTATATTAGGAGAAGGAGGGGCAACGGGGGGAAATCATTTTTAAAAAAGACATGCCCTCCTAAAACTCCAGTTCTGTTTGTGATATTAAGATTCTAACAACGATGTTGTGCTAAAAAATGGCAGAGTAATAAAATAAATACATTCATGAGCACTCCAAATGACTGCTCTAGCGGTTCTAGTGTTAAACTACTTATCTCTCTGCATGACCAATGTTGACATAACTTCACACTGAAAGAAACCCACTGTTGCAAATGCTCCACACAGTACTCATCAGGCTTCCTTCTAGAGTCTCCATTATGTGAAAGAATGTTTCCCCCATGATAAGACTGAAACGCTCTCTTTTTTTAAGCTGAACACATTTTAATAAGAATGAGAGCAGATGTGACATAGGTTGTACTTTTCATCCACAAACACAAACTCTGGTTATAAGCACTCCACAAAGGAACAGTGTGTACAGAGCATGATGTGAATAGACACCATGTTTACATTGAGATTCTTCCCATGTGACGATATTATTTGTGTTTCTTCTCATGGAAAGGGGCCATGTAACTAAATGCCATTTGTAATCACAAAACGTTAACAGAAAAAGGTGCCTCTAATTATAATGTAATTTTAACATTGAGCTCTCAGCAGTATTTATTTTAATCAACATTGATACCATGCTGTAAGTCTTTCAAACTCAACTCTGGACCTCAACCCTTTTTTCATTGTTCCCCTCTAATCCGGGACTGATTTAGACCTGGGACACCGTGTGTGCAATTAATTATCAGGTAGAACAGAAAACAGGCAGGCTCCGGACCTCGTAGGTTAAGAGTTGAATACCCCTGCTGTAGGTGGTTTCAATGGAGCACACACATATATTTTGGAGCTGAACTTCCAGATTTGGCCTCATTTTTTAGCTTGCTCATTAAGAAATGCAGCGGCCATAACTGAAGCCAATTAATAGTTGTCATGGAGGTGGTGATTTGATGTGGGTGTTTCTTGGGTGCCTTTGCCATTCAATAACAACAAACAAGGGTACTGAGTAGTGACAGCGAGATAAGCTTAGGTAGCTTTGCTATGGAGAGAAGTTTTGCAGTGGAGGACTTCTCCCCTAGAGCTCTGCACAGGCATTCATTTTAAAGGGACATTTCAGAATTGTTCAACTTCATATTCAGCACCATCCCAACATCAACATATGTGAAAATTGCAAGTTTCTATGTTTTGTAATAAAAAGGATCGGGAGAAGATATGTGTTTCCAATGACATCATCAGTGTACAACGTGTGATATTAATCGAGTATGAGTAGGTATTGCCTACTAATTGTCTACTAATTGGTTGATGATGTCATTGGAAACACTTATCGTCCTCTGTCTTTTTTTACTACAAAACATAGAAACGCGCCATTTTCACATTGTGGCCGACCGAAATTTGAAATTTTGTTTTTTTACAAGTTTTGATGCACCTGTACTGACCTCGCCTTCTGGATGATAGCGGGGTGAACAGGCAGTGGCTCGGGTGGTAGTTGTCCTTGATTATCTTTTTGGCCTTCCTGTGACATCGGTTACTGTAGGTGTCCTGGAGGGCAGGTAGTTTGCCCCCGGTGATGTGTTGTGCAGACCGCACTACTCTCTGGAGAGCCCTGCGGTTGTGGGCGGTGCCGTTGCCGTACCAGGTCGGTGATACAGCCCGACAGGATGCTCTCAATTGTGCATCTGTAAAAGTTTGTGATGGTTTTAGGTGACAGGCCAAATGTCTTCAGCCTCCTGAGGTTGCGCCTTCTTCACCACACTATTTGTGTGGGTGGACCATTTCAGTTTGTCAGTGATATGTATGCAGAGGAACTTAAAACGTTCCACTTTCTCCACTGCTGTCCCGCTGAGGTGGATAGGGGGGTACTCCCACCGCTGTTTCCTGAAGTCCACGATCATCTCCTTTGTTTTGTTGACTTTGAGTGAGAGGTTATTTTCCTGACACAACACTCCGAGAGCCCTCACCTCCTCCCTGTAGGCTGTCTCATCGTTGTTGGTAATTAAGCCTACTACTGTTGTGTCGTCTGCAAACTTGATGATTGAGTTGGAGGCGTGCATGGCTATGCAGTCATGGGTGAACAGGGAGTACAGGAGGGGGCTGAGCACACACCCTTGTGGGGCCCCATTGTTGAGGATCAGCGAAGTGGAGATGTTGCTTCCTACCTTCACCACCTGGGGGCGGCCCGACAGGAAGTCCAGGACCCAATTGCACAGGTTGAGACCCAGGGCCTCAAGCTTCATGATGAGCTTGGAGGGTACTATGGTGTTGAATGCTGAGCTATAGTCAATGAACAGCATTCTTACATAGGTATTCCTCTTGTCCAGATGGGATAGGGCAGTGTGCAGTGTGATGGCGATTGCATCGTCTGTGGACTTATTGGGGCGTTAAGCAAATTGAAGTGGGTCTAGGGTGTTGGCTAAGGTGGAGGTGATATGATCCATGACTAGTCTCTCAAAGCACTTCATGATGACAGAAGTGAGTGCTACGGGGCGATAGTCATTTAGTTCAGTTACCTTTGCATTCTTGGGTACAGGAACAATGGTGGCCATCTTGAAGCATGTGGGGACAGCAGACTGGGATAGGGAGAGATTGAATATGTCCGTAAACACACCAGCCAGCTGGTCTACACATGCTCTGCGGACGCGGCTAGGAATACCGTCTGGGCTGGCAGCCTTGCGAGGGTTAACGCGTTAAATGTCTTACTCAAGTCGGCCACGGAGAAGGAGAGCCCACAGTCTTTGGTAGCTGACCGTGTCGGTGGCACTGTGTTTTCCTCAAAGCGGGCAAATAACTTGTTTAGCTTGTCTGGCAGCAAGACGTCGGTGTCCGCTAAGTGGCTGGTTTTCCTATTGTAGTCTGTGATTGTCTGTAGACCCTGCCACATCTCGTGTCTGAGCCGTTGAATTGCGACTCCACTTTTTTTCGATATTGACGTTTTGCCTGTTTGATTGCCTTGCGGAGGGAACGACCACTCTGTTTGTATTCTGCCATATTCCCTGTCACCTTGCTATGGTTAAATGCGGTAGTTCGTGCTTTCAGTTTTTCACGAATGCTGCCATCTTTCCACAGTTTCTGGTTAGGGTAGGTTTTAATAGTCACAGTGGGTACGACATCTCCTATACACTTCCTTATGAACCCACTTATCAAATCAGCGTATACGTCTATATTATTCTCAGAGGCTACCCGGAACACATCTTAATCTGTGTGATCAAAATAATCTTGAAGTGTGGATTCCGATTGGTCAGACCAGCGTTGAATAGTCCTAAGCACGGGTGCTTCCTGTTTGAGTTTCTGCCTATAGGAAGGGAGGAGCAAAATGGAGTCGTGGTCAGATTTGCTGAAAAGAGGGTGGGGGAGGGCCTTGTATGCCTCGCGGAAATTTGTGTAACAATGGTCCAGTGTTTTTCCAGTGCGAGTGCTACAGTCAATATGCTGATAGAATTTAGGTAGCCTTTTTCTCAAATTTGCTTTGTTAAAATCCCCAGCTACAATAAATGCAGCCTCAGGATATATGGTTTCCAGTTTGCATAAAGTCCATTGAAGTTCCTTGAGGGCCGTTGTGTCATCGGCTTGAGGGGGGATATACACGACTGTAACAATAACCGAAGAGAATTATCTTGGGAGATAATACGGTCTGCATTCTCTTGCGATGTGGAGTCTTTTGTTTAGGCATTTAGCTAGCTAGCTAGCTAAACAATTAACCATAATCCCAACCCATAGTTACAGTACAAACGGATTGTCATAGCTAGCCACCATGCATGAAATTCTGGAGTATGAATCTGCAGGTAGCTAAAGCTAACCAACAAGTTTCAATTTTAGCTAGCTAGCTAACATTAGGCTATAACTAGCAATCCAAATGGCTTTCTGAGATACTAATAATATTACTACACAGATCATACACGTAACGTTAGCTAGTGAGCCAGCAAGCCATGTATCAGTACGTTTACATGCACTAGTCAGATTAATATAATAGTTCAATTTCAACATTCTTTGCAAGAAGAACCAGTTTACATGGACACATCTGAAATCAGGCTACTTGATGGGACTTTGATAAATACAGAAAATAGCCAAAATCGCCAATCAAAATAAATTTGTACCACAGCGACCATGTTATTTTTGGGAAGCCTATTTGATTTGAGTTCGGACATATAAAGTTTGTACAGTACCAGTCAAAAGTTTTTCTTAATTGTTACTATTTTCTACATTGTAGAATAATAGTGAAGACATCAAGACTATGAAATAACACATATGGAATCATGTAGTAACCAAAAAAGTGTTAAACAAATCAAAATAAATATATTTTATATTTGAGATTCTTCAAAGTAGCCACCCTTTGCCTTGCTGACAGCTTTGCACACTCTTGGCATTCTCTCAAACAGCTTCACCAGGAATGCTTTTCCAACAGTCTTGAAGGAGTTCCAACATATGCTGAGCACTTGTTGGCTGCTTTTACTTCACTCTGCAGTCCAACTCATCCCAAACCATCTCAATTGGGTTGAGGTCGGGTGATTGAGGAGGCCAGGACATCTGATGCAGCACTCCATCACTCTCCCTCTTGGTCAAATAACCATCCTGGATATGACAGAGTTTGCCTCCACCCATGGGTCCAGCAGGCAGAGTTCAATAACTACAGCCATATGAGAGATGCAGGAGGATGGCACTCTTCTCATACCACTGTAGTGTAGGCCAGGGTTTCTAAACACTTGTGATGTAGTGTTATTATATAGTAATCACCTTTTGTCCCTTCTGAGGTGTTTGCCAATGCCTGATGGGCATGGCAGCATAGATCAGCTTACAATCCGACCCAGCTCCTATCACAGAGAAAGAGAGGGAGGGAGAGAGAGAAAGACTGTCACCATACAGTCATGGAAGCCAACAGTTAATACACGATTGAACATAGCCAATCAGAGATTGTGATTCACAGCTAATTCACAAGGGACATGTGCCAGCATGGCACTGACTGGTTGGCATTACTCTCTCAGGCCCAGGAGTAGACCATTGGCACAGTGGAAGAGGGCACCTCCTTACAACATACAAGACACAATATCAATGGTGGTTATGATAGGTGAATTCCAGGACAGACAAGTGATAGTATTTTCACCTTTGACCAGATCAAATATGACCAACCTGATTCAAGTGACCTCCATTACTCTGAAACAGGACTGGTGTCTAGCCACTGCCTCCTTGTATGGTGATCGGCCATCATTCTTTTTGCCCTAGAAAATACACAATAATGTTGTTGGAATCTTGTTTTGGGTTAGCTAAAGCCCTCAAATGCTAGTGACCACCTAGCTTCTGTAGCTAGCTTGAAACATGATTAAAAACAACTTGGACATCGAACATGTCGTCAGGTTTGCTTGATTATTGGAGATAGTTAGCTAGCAGGGATCTTAGCTAGCCAGTTTGAGTTGAAACATTATTGAATACAAGCTGGCTACATGCATCAAACATGTTGTGAGGTTTGCTTGATTATTTGAGCTAGCTAACATTAGCTAGCCAGTTAAAGTTTAAACAATATCGATAGCAAGCTGGCTAATATTGCATCCTATCAAACCTGTCGTCAGGTACAACATTAGCTATGCAAATCTTCCTCTCTCTGACATATCACATTACATATATTTAGTTAGTTACATCACAGTAACATAGCTTGCCTGCCTCACTAACATTATCAAATAATGTAGCTAGCTAGCTAGCTAGCTATAACCAAAACGTACTCATTAACAACAACACACCAGTCTCAGGTTTGATGGTTGACAGTCCGCAGAAGTAGTAGCTAGCGTCAGATGTACCCTAATCCGTATCCTGGCCATCTGCCCAAGATTGTTCAACAACTTTATGGAAGCCTATTTTCAATCGTATTTGCAGAGCGGAATGTGCATTGAACCACAATACTGCTGCCGTAGACTTGAGAACATGATCCACATGTTTCTGGGCAGGGGGCTTTAACACACTGTGTTTTCTGTGGGCAATTGGCCATCATTGGCAAAAGTGGGCACGTAAGTAATCCAAACCCAACCCCTCACAAAAACTGCGGCGTATCCTTCAGATTTCTCATTATTTCGTTTTGGGACGAAACTGACTTTGTAGTCAGTTTTGACACTAGAATAAATGTTTCTGGCTCATATTGACACCAGATAGGCCGTTTCAAAAGAAGAAGTTGCTTTTTTGGTTCAAATTCCTTTAAAGAAGATCAAATATTTATATTCTGCATTTCAAGAACAGTGGGAAAGTGGAGAGGGTGGTAGCAGAAAGAAGAAGGCCACAGACAGGAAAGTGACAGAGGCAGGGCTCAAACTAACGTCGCCAAGGGTGTAGCCTATACTGTAAGTGGTTCATAGTCTAGACCAGACTCCGGCACACCAGACACCTATATCTGATATAACTACAGACTCGAGCAAATAAAGCCCTTAAAATAATCCAAATTATCTTAACTCTTGGGAACAAATAGATATAAGTAATTGTTTTCTCAAAATAGCTGTCGTTGTAGGTTGATAAAGTGGGCAGAATAGTGCCTTGAGTTGCATGATTTGGCCTTTTGCCTCTATCTTAGTCATACTCACAAGAACTGGCTGGACAGAAAGTGGGTTATATGCAGGGTCACTTATAGTAAGGATGGACTGTTATCACATTTCCTCTTACTCATTCAACAGTGGTGCCCTGCTTTGCAGAATTGATAACGATTCAAGTTAAAAACTAGTAAAATGGCAGAGCAGTTTTTTAACCATTGTCCTTGTATGTAATTTATGTTGTATATCAGTTAAAGTGCTAGATCTCGGTTTGAAGTGCTATTCATCATCATTACCAGCCTGTTCTGAGGAAATACGGTAAAGCACATAACCATAGCATGCCCAATTCCCGTACACCAAGCAAACTGTTACTTGAGTCATTATGGTTCCACATAGAACCATTACCCTTCCCAAAGAACCCTTGAGGAACCCTCTTTTCTTAGTGTATATCTGCAACGCTCACTATGTTGCACATTCCTGAATACCCTGTTTCCAGCTGTCTGCGAACCATTCCTGGGGAACCTTTTTATTCCCCTAGTGACAATAAATCAGCAGTCTGTTAATGACTTAAGCCCCTAAAGTGCTCCGATGTTTATCTCCATTTCCTTGTCCCATTAGCCTACACAGAACTGGGCTACTACATCATCAATAAGCTCCATCATGTGGACGATTCTGTCGGAAACAAGACCAGGCGGGCTTTCCTCTACTTGGCAGTGTTCCCTCTACTCGATGCCATGGTGAGTCACGGCCTGCTGCCCGCTGGATTCTAGTCCCCTTTTAGCTTGGGAAATGCTTGACAGAGAGGTGGTGTTCTGACATTCTGACCTACTACACAGAATGCTCTGGGGTTTCCCAGAAGTACAGATCTAGAAACACCTTTCCTTCTCCCAATCCTAATCTTAATCATTAGTGGGTGAAATGCAAAACTGACCCAAGATCAGCGCCCAGGGGCAACTTCACCATACTCCTTTAGTCTCTGGCTTGGGAAATGCTTGACAAAGAGGATGGTGTTTTGTTTGACATTCTGATCTATCGCTCAGAACGTGCTACCTAGACAAAATATGCATGCTTTATCTTAACCACTCATGCTTTTAATGAGCATATCTGTGTTACATTGTATAGTGTGTGTAGCGTTTCTGGTGTAGTGTATCTAACAGCATTGTTGGTGTAGGACTACGTGTACTGTTATTTGCTATTTTCTCTCTATTTATCCCAGTAGTATTAGTTATTTACCAACTGTGCAGTGAGTGTTTGGTCATTGGTTTGTGAGTATTTAGCTGTTTTTGTGCTACACTGTAATTATTTTTTATTGTATATGTCATGGTAAATTACTGTTTAATCAAAAGTAACATACTGTATAAACTGAATACAGTAGATTACATCAATTACATTGCATTGTGGGAAAAAATGTAACGGGCGGAAAATATTTGATGTATTTTGGACATTACCGTAGAAAATGCTACTTGAAACACAGTAACAGTTTACTTACTGTATTTGTGAATATTCAAAATAGAATGCCACACTTAAAGAACACGGGCAACAAAATCAAAGCACATCCTCTGAAGTAAGAGAGAAAATGTTTTAGCAAATTGGTTAATTTGTTCCTGTTTTGTTATTTACATGTATTGCTTTGTTTGTGGCTGTGCTGTTTTATATTATATGAAAAATATACAGTCAGAAAGGCACATCATACAAATAAATCATTTTCCATGGTTAAAGGCCCAGTGCAGTCAAAATGTGATTTTCCTGTTTTATATACACTGAGTGTACAAAACATTAGGAACACATTTTAGTGTAAGAGCTGTTTGAAAAGACCGCCTGAAATTTCTGCCTGTTTTTTTGGGATGGATTTTTGCCCTGCCTGGTGACATCACCACTCCCAGACAGTCCTAATTCCTTGAGAAATTGCTAATTTTAATTGAAAACAATCACAGTAAGGTACTTAATTCTTACCCAGAAATTATTTGATACCAGTATGAAAATGTATGCACTCACTAACTGTAAGTCGCTCTGGATAAGAGCGTCTGCTAAATGACTAAAATGTAAAATGTAAATATTGAGATAAAAACAGCTGCATTGGACCATTAAAAGTCAACCAAGCACACACAACATAGGCGCTACATGTTACATCCCCTTGTGGAAACCCTCACTTAGCCTGAATTCAAACAACGCCCACTACGTCTTCTGTGTTTTTAGCTGACTAGAAATTGAGTAATTGTTGTTGCAAGCAAGCGCCGTATGATTAGCCAGTTTGAAAATAATCTAGTTAGCTTGCGTTGTTAGTGGACCACTTAATGAATATCGGCTCCTACAGCTATTCGTTGACTACTTGTTGATAATACGATGCTTGTCATTGTTGTTACATGATATAATAATGCATCAAATTTGAGATAATTCAATGTTTCACTGTTTTAATTGTATCTGTCCCTATTGAAATAGATAACAATGAGTAAAATATTTGATCCATGGACTGTTTGTCCCCTGTTTCAGGCCTGGACACATGCCGGTATTCTACTTAAGCACAAACACAGCCTGTTAGTGGGCTGTGCCTCCATCTCTGATGTCATAGCTCAGGTAAGAATCAGTTATCAATGGGTCTATTGATGAATTGCATTTCATTTACATATGGCGATAGTGATTCAGGAGGGTGCAAAGCAGAGGATAGGGAGAGGTATGGACATTAGTTAATTTTGTACCGCATTATGCAGTCTATTAGCATTTGTTTTTACTATTTGCATTTGCTTGACTCTATGTGCCTCAAGTAAACAAATCCTTATTTTATCATTGCAACTTAAAATTAAGACTTGCAACACATCCAAAAAAGACTTATATTAGCACATCCTTCCGAGATGGCTTTGAGAAGTTGTACAGTGATCAAAAGTGAATGTGTCATTCTGATTCTCTGGTTAGGACATGTCAACAGATCTATCTTTCTCCTTGTCTTCCTCTTGCACCAACATTTTCTCTGCCTCTTCTTTCTGCACTTCCTGCCATTCTCCCTCTCTCTTCCTATCCCTTCATGTCTCTCTCTCTCTCTCTCTCTCTCTCTCTCTCTCTCTCTCTCTCCCTCTCTCTCGCCCTCTCTCTCGCCCTCTCTCCCTCTCTCTCTCTCACCCTCTCCCTCTCCCCCCCCCCCAGATTGTCTTTGTGGCCATCTTGCTTCACAGTCATTTGGAGTGTCTGGAGCCTATGTTGATCCCTATCTTGTCCCTCTACATGGGGGCCCTGGTGCGCTTCACTATTGTAGGACTGGGCTACTACCGCAACATCCACTACAACATCCCAGAGTCCAGCGGACCTGAAGTGGGGGTAGGTTATCTCAGGTCAAATGGGGTCAGGATATTCACTTTGTATTTCTACAGTGGTCTGTTTGGATGGTAGAGATGCTTTGTGTAGAACATATATGATTGTCCATTATGTAGAATGGTGAATTGTGTCAGCTCTATGTATTACATTTCTATCTGCAACATTCTGAACGTTTCACCTCACTGAACACACCCCAGGTGTCAAAGTTAACCGTGTGGAGCTTCTATATAAATTAACTACCTGAGGATGCATGATCTGTTAAAAATCTTTACAGTAAGTCATATTGCATGTCAACGCTCTATGGGTGTGATTGAAGACAGTGACACATTATAAACAGGCGGGTCATTCAGTTAATTGACTGTTGGGTCATCAGTGATATAATTAGTAGAATATCCAATTAATTTCAATATTACTTTTATAATCCCCAAGGTAAATTAAAATGGAAGGATTGAATTGAATAGAATTGTAAAAAAGGCTGTCCTGCTCCTCTCCTCTCTACCTAACTTCCCCTCACAGTCCCCTCAGTTTTCCTTAAGTCCCATTAGTTTGGCTGCTCAGCCTACCTTAGTTATCCCTCACCCATCATAGCCCTGCCATTCCCAACCAATTAGAGCGCTTGGAAATGCGCATCTGGACATTGCACCCACCCACTCAGGTCAGTGTGTTATCGCCGTCCAAAGGGAGAAGACGCATGTTTCTGAGGACTCTTTATTGTTGACAGTAACACGAATGACTGAATGTTGTGCGTGCATCGAAATAACCACAACAATAAGATTCCAAGTCATTCGGATTACCAAAATCATATAAACATCTTCAAAGGAAACAGCTGTGTGTGTGTGGTGGTGACTATCAAGAGGACAGTGATGGGCCTCAACATCATGTTCTAACCGGACAGCACTATAGAAGACAGAACCAAACCAATCAGTTATTCGTATATAGTGGGTGAGGGCATTCACAGCCAACTACTCAGACGGGTGAGGGCATACCAGCCAAACTTTTTTTACGTGGTCCTTCTAGCCGGATTTAGTGACCAACAGTTTTTAACATGGTCCGTCATTTCTCCGGATTTATCGAACAATAGTTTTTACAAGAATAGATTTTGTTGTCCACCCTGAGATCAAATCCAATTGTATTTGTCACATGCTTTGTAAACAACAGGTGTAGACTAACAGTGACATGCCTACTTATGGGCCCTTCCCAACAATGCTGAGAGAAAAAAAGAGAAATTATAGAAAAATAGCAAAATTATAACACAAGGAATAAATACACAATGAGTAATGATAACTTGGCTATATACACAGGGTACCAGTAACTTGGCTATATACACTGGGTACCAGAGATATAACTTTAGTTACAATAGAATATTACTTAATTGTCCACCATATGATGGAACTGTAGTTACAATAAAATATAACTTTATTGTCCTCCATGAGATGGACATTTAGTTATAATATAATTATTTCATTGCACAGTTGCATTTGGGAATACTCATCACTCCTTCCCATGTCTCCCTCCGTCTTTCCCCATCTCCCGCAGGGAGACGCTACCATCAAGAAGATGCTGAGTTTCTGGTGGCCCCTGGCCCTGATCCTGGCCATGCAGAGAATCAGCAGGCCTATCGTCAACCTCTTTGTCTCCCGGGACCTCAAGGGAAGCTCGGCTGCCACCGAGGCAAGTATCCTACCGACCTCATATGAGGATTTGAAGCACACAACACATAAAAGCCGAGTCCCAATTCTCCAACCTTTCCAGAAGTGTTCTCTTGCAACGGACAGCCGAGGTAATCAGGAAAGTGATATAGTCCAGGTGAATCTCATAATACCACACAGGTGCGTGTAATGATGGTGGCAACTGTGCGTAATGAACAGTCAACTGGCGACCTTGAGCGCCGAAGAGGGGGAGCGGGAGTAGACGTGACAGGGGGGTGTCAATGTAAATAGTCCGGGTGGCTATTGGATTAATTGTTTAGCAGTTGTATGGCTTGGAGATAGAAACTGTTAAGGAGCCTTTTGGACCTAGACTTGGCGCTCTGGTACCACTTGCCATGCGGTAGCAGAGAGAACAGTCTATGACTTGGGTGACTGGAGTGTTTGACAATTTTTTGGGCCTTCCTCTGACACCGCCTAATATATAGGTCCTGGATGGCAGGAAGCTTGGCCCCAGTGATGTACCAGATTACCAGATCTCACAGTGCCTGGAGAGTGTGTTTAACATCCCAGAAACCACATTAGTATGATATAGCAATCTTATAAGATGCACTTCAACTGGACTTCAAGAAAGACAAACAGGAACTCTTACTTCTGACGTGGTGGAGTGGTCTATTGCTCTAAGTGTTTGGTTTCTGTGCTTTGGCCAGGCGGTGGCAGTACTGACCGCAACCTATCCTGTGGGTCACATGCCGTACGGCTGGCTGACAGAACTACGTGCAGTCTACCCCGCCTTCGACAAGGTAAGACGTGGTTGTTTACAGTACCTAGTAAGTAAGGCCGCTGAGAGTGGCCAGGTACCTCAACTTGGCTGTTGATTTAACTGTTAAATCAGTAATGACTGTTCAAGATTATATTAACAATGTGGGTAGCACAGAAATGCCTTGGGATTTACTTGCATTGTAAAATTGTAAAACTACAAGGCCAGCTTTGTTGAATTCTTTCAATAAAGTAAAAGTGCATTGATACCACATATTTTCAAGTAAATACCAGGTAAATAGCAGTGGAAACAATATCGTAAAATAAAGTGCTGCCTTAATGTTTTTATGTAGCAGATCCTCCTCTAGGATGCAGTTTACAATGATTTGGGCACAGTATGGGCTTATTGCAGTGGTGCAGATACTTAGACCAGAATTCAATCAAAGGTGCGTTGTCAACAAGCACATTGCATTTTACTTTTAAAGGTAATTTACGCTTCAGCCGACATCCGCAGTGTTTACCATGAATGTGATCTCCGCAAACATTGGGAAAATTGGCTTTAAAAGCCGCATTGTTGGTAGTGCACTGAATAGCTTTGCAACGCACTTTTGAATGAATCCCTGCTTCAGTTCAGTGAATTTATTGTTAGTTTGTGCAAAGTTCAGCAGACTTCGATGCCTAGCTGTCCCCTTAACTCAACTGTCACTGTTCTTCATTGCTCTGTTTATACCAATATGACATTACTGAACCTGCAGAAAAGTACACACAGAAATATGATACACATAATTCCACTGCACCATGTATTTTGGGGGAGTCTGAATTCTTAGCGGACAACTAGAATTACTGCGGCTCTCGCTGACATTTCATAATATTTATAGGTAAACAAAGGCGTGCTGAGGAAAGACAAACCTGCTCCAGGATGTTTGAGGGCTGCGGTTAGGAAAGTCACTGTGTGGTTTACTTGTGCTGAGTCCTACAATGTCACAGTGATGAAAGATTAACTGTGCCAAGGTGGTTTCAAATAGTAAGGTAGTTGCCTCTCCAGCCATGATTGAGCACAATATCAGTCCATGTTTTAACAATACATTTTTAGGGGAGAGTACATTTTGTTGAGACATTGTTCTCATAACAATGTCATAGTTGGTTTTGATATGGTATTACCTGTGTTAACTGTAGTTGTAAAGCCTGTTGTTTACTGAACTAAACCAAAATCACACAATGATTCTAGATGTCATTTGTAAAGCAATTATATGGTTTATGTGAAGATTTAAGTTGGGATTCAATCAAACGCTCATTGTCGACAAGCGCATTCGACTTGACTTGTAAAGGTAATTTAAACATGAGCCGATATCCACAACGTACCATGACTCCGATCTTCGTGAATGTTGAGAAATTGTCAACAATGCACCTTTGATTGAATCCCAGCCTTAGCCAACAGAGCGCACTCACACCTGTCCTTTTTGTTTGTTCTTCTTTGCCCCCAGAACAACCCCAGTAACAAACTAACCAACATCAATACCACAATCTCCAAATCCCACATCAAGAAGTTCACATTTGTCTGCTTTGCACTTTCTATTACGGTACGTTCAACCTCGCAATCATCTTTTGTGGATTGGAGAGAATTTGTCTGTGTTTGTATTGCTTTTAGGTCTTTAAAAAGCTTAATAACATTGTTATAACATGAGTGTCCTGATGCGGGCCAGAATTCAATGATTGAAGATAGTAGGTTTCTTGCATTGTGCTTTCAGCTTTCAGAAATGTGTTTGATGGAGTAGGGTTCTTGCATTGTGCTTTCAACTTTCAGAAATGTGTTTGATGGAGTAGGGTTCTTGCATTGTGCTTTCAGCTTTCAGAAATGTATTTGATGGAGTTGCCCTTAGACACTGATCTTGGGTCAGTTTTGCATTTCCCCAACTACAACAGATCCTAGATCTGTACTAAGGGGAAACTTCACCCCAGAGTGAGTTTGATTGCATAGCAGCATATCCTGGATGGAGGAGTTGTCGTTGTTGTAAGATAGAAATTAGCAGTGTCTTTTTCAGATGATTTCTGTATTAAACAATAATACGCATCAAAATATAATATAGACATCAAACTACACATCCATATACACATGAATATACACGTTAATATACACAACCACACACAAAAAGCAAAACACAATCTTTCATGAGGTTATAAGCAAGATGAGTTGAAATGTAAAATGAGTTCACAGCCAGATATGCTGTCAGTACTGAACGGGTCATACCATGAGATTGACGCCTTCATGAAGCCTTTCTAAGTCAGGAATACTGTAGATGCCTCACAATCCTTTATAAAGGCTACATAAAGCCTCAATAAAACATACTTAGTTTTCCGAACGAAAGCTCATTGTGTGACCAAAACCTTGTTTAGCCACCAAACATCAGCAGTCAAATCTGCATCGTTCACTCAACCATCAGGGGCTGGAGAAATGTGCTGGCATTTTGCCTCTTCAAATCAATTTTTCCATCACCAAAAACAGTGTTTTCCATCAGCAAGGTTAACCACTGAGTTAGCCACTTTTTTTCTTATTTATGTCGACAGTTTTCTGTGAAGCTGAGTTGGTAATACAGTTTTATCAACTGTTTACAAGGTGACACAACAGACCTTAGGAGATACTTTTTTTCTTGGTTATTATTCAATGTACCTTCATGCGGTCCTGAATTCAGGGAAGCGTTTATGAGCAGAATATATTCAAACATGCCTTTTTACTTGAAATAGTATCCTAAATAGTAATAGTATCTTCGCTGTCCTACTATGATTGTTTATCAAAAGTGCTTGAGCAATGGAAGCAATATAGTTCCCATTCCATCTGCAAGTGATTAGGGTTAGGGTTAGTGTGTGTGGACGTTGATTCTGAGTTGAGATTAATAAGCCCTTTACAAATTAACAATAACAAAAAAATTATTAAAGAGCAGTAGTAAAATAACAGTAGCGAGGCTAAATACAGGGGGTACCGGTACAGAGTCAATGTGCGGGGGCACAGGTTAGTCGAGGTAATTGAGGTAATATGTACATGTAGGTAGAGTTAAAGTGACTATGCATAGATAATAAACAGAGAGGAGTAGCAGCTTAAAAGAGGGGGGGGGGGGTCTTATGGCTTGGGGGTAGAAGCTGTTAAGAAGCCTTTTGGACCTAGACTTAGCATTCCGGTACCGCTTGCTGTGCGGTAGCAGAGAGAACAGTCTTTGACTAGGGTGGATGAAGTCTTTGACAATTTTTAGGGCCTTGCTCTGACAAAGCCTGGTATAGAGGTCCTGGATGGCAGGAAGCTTGGCCCCAGTCATGTACTGGGCCGTACGCCCTACACTCTGTAGTGCCTTGCGGTCGGAGGCCGAGCAGTTGCCATACCAGGCAGTGATGCAACCAGGCAGGATGCTCTCGATGGTGCAGCTGTAAAACATTTTGAGGATCTGAGGACGCATGCCAAATCTGTTCAGTCTCCTGACGGGAAATAGGCTTTGTCGTGCCCTCTTCACAACCGTCTTGGTGTGTTTGGACCATGATAGTTTGTTGGTGACGTGGACACCAAGGAACTTGAAGCGCTCAACCTGCTCCACTACAGCCCTGTCGATGAGAATGGGGGCGTGCTCAGTCTTCTTTTTCCTGTAGTCCACAATCATCTCCTTTGTCTTGATCACGTTGGGGGAGAGGTTGTTATCCTGGCACCACATGGCCAGGTCTCTGACCTCCTCCCTATAGGCTGTCTCATTGTTGTCGGTGATCAGGCCTACTACTGTTGTGTCGTCTGCAAACTTAATGATGGTGTTGGAGTCGTGCCTGGCAATGCAGTCATGGGTGAACAGGGAGTAGAGGAGGGGACTGAGCACGCACCCCTGAGGAGTCTCCATGTTGAGGATCAGCGTGGCAGATGTGTTGTTACCTACCCTTACCACCTGGGGGCGGCCCGTCAGGAAGTCCAGAATCCAGTTGCAGAGGGAGGTGTTTAGTCCCAGGGTCCTTAGCTTAGTGATGAGCTTTGAGGGCACTATGGTGTTGAACGCTGAGCTGTAGTCAATGAATAGTATTCTCACGTAGGTGTTCCTTTTGTCCAGGTGGGAAAGGGCAGTGTGGAGTGCAATAGAGATTGCATAATCTGTGGATCTGTTGGGGTGGTATGAAAATTGGAGTGGGTCTAGGGTTTCTGGGATAATGTTGTTTATGTGATCAGCCTTTCAAAGCACTTCATGGCTACATACGTGAGTGCTACGGGTCGGTAGTCATTTAGGCAGGTTACCTTAGTGTTCTTGGGCACAGGGACTATGGTGGTCTGCTTGAAACATGTAGGTATTACAGACTCAGTCAGGGACAGGTTGAAAATGTCAGTGAAGACACTTGCCAGTTGGTCAGCGGATGCTCGGAGTACACGTCCTGGTAATCCGTCTGGCCCTGCGGCCTTGTGAATGTAGACCTGTTTAAAGGTCTTACTCACATCGGATACGGAGAGCGTGATCACACAGTCGTCCGGAACAGCCGATGCTCTCATACATGCTTCAGTGTTGCTTGCCTCGAAGCGAGCATAGAAGTAATTTCGCTCGTCTGGTAGGCTCTTGTCACTGGGCAGCATGTGGCTTTGCTTCCCATTGTAGTCTGTAATAGTTTGCAAGCCCTGCCACATCCGACGAGCATTGGACCTGGTGTAGTACAATTAAATCTTAGTCCTGTATTGACGCTTTGCCTGTTTGATGGTTCGTCAGAGGCCATAGTGGGATTTCTTATAAGCGTCCGGGTTAGAGTCCCAATCCTTGAAAGCAGCAGCTCTACCCTTTAGCTCAGTGCGGATGTTTCCTGTAATCCATGGCTTCTGGTTGGGGTATGTACGTACGGTCACTGTGGGGACGACGTCGTCGATGCACTTATTGATGAAGCCAGTGACTGATGTTGTGTAGTCCTCAATGCTATCGGAAGAATCCCGTAACATATTCCAGTCTGTGCTAGCAAAACAGTCCTGTAGCTCAGCATCTGTGTCATCTGACCACTTCCTTATTAACCGAGTCAATGGGGCCTCCTGCTTTAGTTTTTGCTTATAAGCAGCAATCAGGAGGATATAATTATGGTTAGATTTGCCAAATGGAGGGCGAGGGAGAGCTTTGTGCACAGACTAAAGGTGGTCTAGAGTTTTTTTTCCTCTGGTTGCACATTTAACATGCTGGTAGAAATTAGGTAGAACGAATGTAAGTTTCCCTGCATAAAAAAGTCCCTGGCCACTAGGAGCGCTGCCTCTGGATGAGCGTTTTCCTGTTTGCTTATGGCCTTATACAGCTAATTGGATGCAGTCTTATTGCCAGCATTGGTTTGTAGTGGTAAATAGAGAGCTACGAAAAATATAGATGAAAACTCTCTTGGTAAATAGTGTGGGATACAGCTTATCATGAGATACTCTACCTCAGGCGAGCAAATCCTTGAGCTGTTGTTTACAAATATACACAGACCGCCACCCCTTGTCTTACTGGAGGCAGCTGTTCTATCTTGCCGATGCAGGATATCCGTGATCGTAGTTAGTCTATTTTGTTATCCTATGATTGTACGTTGGCTAATAGGACTGATGGTAGAGGCAGATTACCCACTCGCCGTCTGATCCCTACAAGGCACCCCGACATACGTCCCGATATCTCCGTCTCTTTCTCATGCGATTGACGGGGATTTGGGCCTTGTCGGATGTCTGAAGAAAATCCTTTGCGTCCGACTCGTTAAAGAAGAAGTCTTCGTCCAGTACAAGGTCAGTAATCTCTGTCCTGATATCCAGAAGCTCTTTTCGGTCGTAAGAGACGGTGGCAGAAACCTTATGTACAAAAAAGTTACAAATAACATGAAAAAACACACACAATATCTGTCAGGGGTGCTGAAGGTGGGTGTGGTGAATGAATCAAGCGCAGGAGGCAGAGGTACAGTCCAAAAGACTTTAGTGCAATATCCACAAGAGAAAAGCACATAATAGCCCGAAGGCGAAAATCACGGCGCACACAGGCGTCAAATAAACGGCGCACAAACATGTGCAAACAAACCTCTCCAAAACACTGGAGGGAGGAACAAAGCTCCAACACAAAAACAGAATGGGCAATCACACACAAACACAGACACACACAACGAGAACTAAATAGAACACTAACGAGGACTAACTAGACACAGGTGTACAACATCAAGACAAAACCAAACAAACATGAAACATAGATCGGTGGCAGCTAGTACTCCGGGGACGACGACCGCCGAAGCCTGCCCGAACCAGGAGGAGGAGCAGCCTCGGCCGAAACCGTGACAGTACCCCCCCCCCTTGAGCCGTGCGCCGACCCCGGCCTCGAGGACGACCAGGAGGACGCGGAGCAGGGCGCGCGGGATGGTCCCGGTGGAACTCCGACAGGAGAGATGGGTCTAGGATGTCCCTCCGCGGCACCCAGCACCGCTCCTCCGGGCCGTACCCCTCCCACTCCACGAGATACTGGAGACCCCCCATCCGGCGTCTGGAGTCCAAGATGGACCGAACGGTGTACGCCGGAGCCCCCTCGATGTCCAATGGGGGTGGAGGAGTCTCTCCTATCTCATTGTCCTGGAGTGGACCAGCTACCACCGGCCTGAGAAGAGACACATGGAACGAGGGGTTAATATTCTTATATTCAACAGGTAGATGTAACTTATAACACACCTCGTTCAATCTTCTCAGGACATTAAAGGGCCCGACAAACCGCCGACCCAGCTTCCGGCAGGGCAGGCGGAGGGGTAGGTTTCTGGTAGAGAGCCAGACTCGATCTCCGGGTGCGTACACCGGCCCCTCACTGCGGTGGAGATCGGCGCTCGCCTTGTGACGAAGGACGGCCCGCTGCAGGTGGACGTGGGCAGCGTTCCACGTCTCTTCCGAGCGCCTCATCCAATCATCCACCGCAGGGGCCTCGATCTGGCTCTGCTGCCACGGTGCCAGAACCGGCTGGTAACCTAATACACATTGGAAAGGGGTTAGGTTGGTAGAGGAGTGGCGGAGAGAGTTCTGGGCCATCTCGGCCCAGGGAATGTAACGCGCCCACTCCTCAGGCCGGTCCTGGCAATACAACCTCAGAAACCTACCCACATCCTGGTTGACACGTTCTACCTGCCCGTTACTCTCCGGGTGGTACCCCGAGGTAAGGCTAACCGAGACCCCCAAACGCTCCATAAACTCTCTCCACACCCGGGAGGTAAACTGGGGGCCTCGATCAGACACTATATCCTCGGGGACCCCGTAATGCCGGAAGACGTGGGTAAATAGGGCCTCAGCGGTCTGTAGGGCAGTAGGAAGACCCGACATAGGGAGAAGACGACAGGCCTTAGAGAACCGGTCCACAACGACCAGGATGGTGGTATTCCCCTGAGAGAGGGAAAGGTCTGTCACAAAATCCACCGAGAGGTGGGACCATGGTCGTTGTGGAACGGGCAGGGGTTGTAACTTACCCCTGGGCAGGTGTCTGGGCGCCTTACATTGGGCGCACACCGAGCAGAAGGAGACATAAACCCTCACATCCCTGGCTAACGTGGGCCACCAGTATTTAGTGCTACGACAATGCACTGTCCGGCCAATACCCGGATGTCCAGAGGAGGGTGACGTGTGAGCCCAGTAAATGAGTCGATCCCGAATCTCGAGCGGAACGTACTTCCGACCCTCAGGACACTGTGGAGGGCTGGGGTCGGTACGCAACGCTCGCTCGATTTCGGCATCGACCTCCCACACCACCGGTGCCACAAGACAAGACTCCGGTAGTATGGGAGTAGGCTCAACGGACCTCTCCTCCGTGTCATACCGCCGGGACAGCGCATCTGCCTTACCATTCTGGGACCCAGGGATGTACGTGATTTTAAATACGAACCTGGCGAGAAACATACTCCATCGAGCCTGGCGAGGGTTCAGTCTCCTCGCTGCCCGGATGTACTCCAGGTTCCGATGGTCAGTCAAAATGAGGAAAGGGTGTTGAGCCCCCTCAAGCCAATGCCTCCACACCTTAAGGGCCTGAACTACAGCTAACAGCTCCCTGTCCCCGACGTCATAATTTCGCTCCGCCAGGCTGAGCTTTTTTGAGTAAAAAGCACAGGGGCGGAGTTTAGGTGGCGAGCCGGACCGTTGAGAGAGAACGACCCCTATACCAGCCTCAGACGCGTCCACCTCAACCTGAAAGGGAATTGTGGGATCCGGATGCGCCAGCACCGGAGCCGACGTAAACAGGTCCTTCAGTCTCCCAAAGGCCCTGTCCGCATCAGCTGACCACTGCAGGCGCACCGGACCCCCCTTCAGAAGTGACGTGATGGGAGCTGCCACCTGTCCAAAACCCCGGATAAACCTCCGGTAGTAATTCGCAAAGCCCAAGAACTGCTGCACCTCTTTTACAGTGGTTGGAGTTTGCCAATTACGCACAGCGGACACACAATCCACCTCCATTCTCACCCCTGACGCGGACAACCGATACCCCAAAAAGGAGACCGACTCCTGGAAAAACAGACATTTCTCTGCCTTGACATATAGGTCATGCTCCAACAGCCTCCTCAATACACGTCACACCAGGGTTACATGCTCGGCTCGGGTAGACGAGTACACCAGAATATCATCAATGTACACGACCACCCCTTGTCCCTGCATATCCCGGAAAATGTCGTCTACGAAGGATTGGAAGACTGATGGAGCATTCATCAACCCATATGGCATGACAAGATACTCGAAATGACCCGACGTGGTACTAAACGCTGTTTTCCATTCATCGCCCTCCCTAATGCGCACCAAGTTAACGCGCTCCTGAGATCCAATTTTGTGAAAAACCGCGCTCCATGCAATGACTCCGTCATGGTCGCAATCAGAGGGAGTGGATAACTGTATTTCACAGTAATCTGATTGAGACCACGGTAATCAATGCACGGGCGCAACCCTCCATCTTTCTTTTTCACAAAAAAGAAACTTGAAGAGGCGGGGGAAGTGGAAGGCCGAATGTATCCCTGTCTCAAAGATTTGGTTATGTACGTCTCCATAGCTTTTCTCTCCTCTTGAGACAAAGGATACACATGGCTCCGTGGGAGCGCTGCTCCTGCCTGGAGATCAATCGCACAATCCCCCTGTCTATGGGGAGGCAACTGCGTCGCCCTAGTCTTGCTAAACACGAGAGCTAAATCCCCATATTCAGGCGGAATGTGCAATGCGGGCACTTGGTTTGGACTTTCCACCGAAGTCGCCCCCACGGAAACACCCAGACATCGCCCCTCACACTGAGCAGACCACCCATCGAGAGCCCTCTGTTGCCACGAAATAGCAGGGTTATGGGTGCTTAACCAGGGAATTCCCAGCACTACTGGGTACGCAGGAGAGTCGATCAGATACAGCTGTATAGTCTCTTCATGACCCCCCTGCGCACACATCCTAAGTGGCGCTGTGACTTCCCTGATCAACCCCGACCCCAACGGGCGGCTATCTAAGGCATGAACGGGAAAAGGTTTGTCAACAGGTAGGAGAGGGATCCCTAACTCTAAACAAAACTTTCGATCAACAAAATTCCCAGCTGCGCCTGAATCTACTAGCGCCTTATGCTGGGAATGAGGTGCGACCTGTGGAAAACCAACAGGTATACAAAAGTGCGCAACAGAAAGCTCTGGGTAAGTGGGGCGTCTACTCACCTGGGAGGCCCCCCCAGTGTGTGGCCTGTTGTCTTCTCCCCCGGAGAACCCTCCCCAGCACCTGGCCGCAGTGTGCCCTCCACGACCGCACTTGGTGCAGGAGACAGGCCCCCTCGGGCTCTTCCTCCTCCGTTCTCTAGCGCCGGCACCCCCGAGCTCCATAGGGCTCGGCTCGGAGATGCCGGAGGGCGGAATGGACGGACCCCCCTCGGGACGTCCACGGGTGGCCAGCAGGGTTTCTAAACGGATGGACATATCGACCAACTGGTCGAAAGTCAGATGGGTATCCCTGCAGGCCAACTCCCGTTGAACGTCCTCCCGGAGGCTACACCGAAAATGGTCGATGAGAGCCCGTTCATTCCACCCTGCATCCGCCGCTAGAGTCCGGTACTCCAAAGCAAACGCCTGTGCGCTCCTCCTCCCCTGTCTTAAGTGGACTAGCCGCTCCCCCGCCGCTTTGCCCTCAGGTGGATGGTCAAACACGGCCTTGAAGCGGCGGGAGAACTCGGCGTAGGAGATGGTGTTGGCGTCCATCTTCCTCCACTCAGCGTTAGCCCACTCCAACGCCTTAACGGTGAGACAGGAGATGAGGGCGGAAATGCTCTCGTGTCCCGAGGGCGCCGGGTGTACGGTGGCAAGGTAGAGTTCCACTTGTAACAGGAACCCCTGACACCCGGCAGCGGTGCCGTCGTATGCCCTCGGGAGCGAGAGCCAAATCCCACTGGGTTCCGGTAGTTGGACGTGCGGGCTGACCGATGGTGATGGTGCGGTAGGTGGGGGTGTGGGTACCCCGCTGGTCTCCCATCTATGGAGGGTGTTCATCACTCGGTCCAGGTTTGGTTGATACGATCCTCCTGACCACGAAGGCGCTCCTCCATGATCTGAGTGGGTACGGGTGCTCCTGCTGATTCCATAAGGTGGTGTGTGATTCTGTCACGGGTGCTGAAGGTGGGTGTGGTGAATGAATCAAGCGCAGGAGGCAGAGGTACAGTCCAAAATACTTTAGTGCAAACAAGAGAAAAGCACATAATAGCCCGAAGGCGAAAATCACGGCGCACACAGGCGTCAAATAAACGGCGCACAAACATGTGCAAACAAACCTCTCCAAAACACTGGAGGGAGGAACAAAGCTCCAACACGAAAACAGAATGGGCAATCACACACAAACACAGACACACACAACGAGAACTAAATAGAACACTAACGAGGACTAACTAGACACAGGTGTACAACATCAAGACAAAACCAAACGAACATGAAACATAGATCGGTGGCAGCTAGTACTCCGGGGACGACGACTGCCGAAGCCTGCCCGAACCAGGAGGAGGAGCAGCCTCGGCCGAAACCGTGACAATAGCACAATTGGTTAGGTGTCCGTAAAACGGCAGCCATCTCCTCCGGCGGCATTCTTTACACTCAACACATTTGGCACAAAGGTTGTGATACAATGGAGAGGCACTAGCATTTTGGAGGCGCCACAAACTTTTTGTGTACATTTGTTTATGCAGATAAACTCTCACTAAAAATATCTGTTAATGGGGATCCATAATAAATACAAATACAAATGTGTGTCTAACTACCTCCGGAGTTGGGCAGGATGATCTAATCACAATGTGTATTTTGATTGTCTACACCTTTCAAAAAATGTGGCCACAATCAGAATGTGGACAAGATCAGGACAAAGGACGCAAGTTAGAACCAAGTATAAAGAGGACTTTTGGAAACAAAGTGTGGTCAGTGATGAACTGCTGGCTCCGTATTAGACTTTGCCCCATTTAGGTGTTGTGGTCTAAGTAATGGAGGGCTGTCTTTCCAGATCAGTTTTTACCACACTCATTCACTGTGGTCAAGGTAATGACATGGTGCCTCGACAAACCTTTGCCCTAGATAAGGTATGTGCACGATGCTAGGATTCTAAGGTGCTAGGATTCTAGCCCTACCTAAGGTTGGGCTCCTGAATTAGTTTGTTTGAATCTACAATCTACAAGAAAAACTGACAGAAGTGCACATTTTAATTGGAAAATACAGGAAGAGAGAATGTTTTAGACAAATGTAAATCCTTTTCAATTGAATGGTTTGGGGTTAGTTTTGATATTTTCACCTATTGCTTCCTGATTGGGTCTCATGTGGACATACACTGCATTCGGAAAGTATTCAGACCCCTTCCCTTTTTCCACATTTTGTTACATTAAAGCCTTATCCTAAAATGGATAAAATTACTTTTTCATTTGCAAAAATTTATAAAAACCTGTTTTTACTTTGTCATTATGGGGCATTGTGTGTAGATTGATGAGGGGGGGAAACAATTTAATCCATTTTAAAATAAGGCTGTAACGTAACAAAATGTGGAAAAAGTTAAGGGGTCTGAATACTTTCCGAATGCACTGTACAAATGTAACAGAGGTCCATTCATGTGTCGCTAGCGCTCACTCTCTGGCGCGCTATTTAATCTGGGGAGCACGTTGCCCTCCCCAAATCCTAACCTTACCTTCACAATGAAACCATGGAACTGACCATTGATCTGCGTTTAGGCCAGGGTAATTTAACCCTAATCCTAACTCCCTGGGGCTTCAGACAGTGTTAACCCTGTGTTTGGTTTTGGTTGTCCAGCTATGCTTTTTGGTGTTCTGGACGCCTCACATCTCGGAGAGGATCCTAGTAGACATCATTGGTGTGGACAACGCCTTCGCAGAGCTCTGTGTCCCTCCACTGCTAATCTTCTCCTTCTTCCCTGTTCCAGGTAAGATCCAAGTAGGGAATCAGTGGAAATGGAATGTTTGAATTTAGCACAGCAGGGAAACGTCCTGCTTACAGATGTAAAAAAAAAAAAAAAAAACTCATTTATAAGTGACAATTTATTTTACTATGACAGTGACCATCCGGGCTCACCTGACGGGCTGGCTCATGACTTTGAAGAAGACCTTCGTCCTTGCTCCCAGCTCTGTCCTGCGCATCATCGTACTGATCACCAGTCTCATTGTACTCCCTTACATGGGGTAAGTCAAGTGCACACTTCTGCTTTCACGGGTCTCACAAGTATTCACTTCACTTCTCGCCAATCTCTTGAGCATGGAGCTAGTGTCATTAGAATGACTGTGCACATAGCACTGAGATGTGAAAACCTCAACGCTGTGAGTGTGCACTCAAAAGCTCCGAACAAGTGTTCAATTTATCATTCACTAGGCTCAAAATTGCCCACTTCACCTCTTATCACTTTTATCTTACTCCCACGCATGGGCTAAGTGTTCACTCCGTTACTCACTAGTTTCAAATCTGTCAATTTTACCACCACTCATGGATTTAGTGTGCAATGTACCCCTCAGTCCTATTGTTTTCTTTTAGTGGGAGAAGTGTTCACTACTCACTAATCTAAAAAATGTAAACTTTTTGGGCCAGTTTATCGGACACAGATTAAGCCTAGTCCAGGAGTGAAACATTTTTCGATGGAGATTCTGCCATTGAGCTTGGTTTTTATGGTCCTTTTTTGTGGTTATTTGTGACTCAGTTGGTAGAGCATGGCGCTTGCAACGCCACGATCGTGGATTTGCTTCCCACTGGGGTCACCCATATAAAATGTGTACGCACGCATGACTGTAAATCGCTTTGGTTAAAGTGTCTGCTGAATGACATACATTTGTGGCCTAATATATTGCCACCCTTGCACTTTTCTTAAAAAATCACAATTTATTCTAAGTTAAGTTGAAATCGAAAATAACTTTTAGTCTCCACACCTTGTTATTGGATTTTCAACATTGCAGAACCAATTTTATTTTCCAGCTTCCCCGCCTTCAATCCTCACCTTAATAACAATTAGGGAAAATGCTAAACCGACCCAAGATCAGTGTTTAGGGGCGACTTCACCCTACACCAGGGCTCTCCAACCCCGTTCCTGGAGAGCTATTGTCCTGTAGGTTTTCGTTCCAACCCTAATCTAGCTCACCTGATTCTAATAATTAGCTGTTGATAAGCTGAACCAGGTTAGTTACAACTGGGGTTGAAGCGAAAACCTACAGGAGGGTAGATCTCCAGGTACATGGTTGGAGAGCCCTGACCTACACCAATCGGAGGCACCATTGCAATCATTGGCGCCACCTCCTGGATGTGAAGTGTTTTTGTGCAGACACGTGGAAAGGTTGTGGGAAAATGCATTGTACATCTGTGTGTGAACTGAGCACTAGTTTGAAAAGTCACAAATCTACTTTTGGTCACGCTTCAGTTGCTCTTCAGTGGACCTTGGACATTCCTCTCATAACTTTGTGAAACAGTGGGACTACGTCCCAAATGGCACAGTAATCCTTACATAGAGTACTAGTTTTGACCAGGGCCCATAGAGCTCTGGTCAAAACTAGGTCACTATATAGGAAATATGGTGCAATTTGGGACACAGTGTGGGTCAGTATGAAATAATTCCTGCATTGAAAGTGACCATGAGTTAAATATACTGTATTTCTTCCACAAAATAGTTAACTTTGCTTACATGAGGTTATCTGACGGTCTTTACCGGGATGCATCATTCAAGCATTTGGTTTATTTTCAGTAAAACATATAGTAATAATATAGTAATACATAAGAAGTGCGAAATAGCCTCATGCTGGCTAATTGAAGGTGTATGAAAAGAGTGAGTGTGGCGGCAGGTAGCTTAGTGGTTAAGAGCGTTGTGCCAGTAACCGAAAGGTCCCTGGTTCTAATCCCCAAGCCGACTAGGTGAAAAATCTGCCGATGTGCCCTTGAGCAAGGCACTTAACCCTAATTGCTCCTGTAAGTCGCTCTGGATAAGAGCGTCTGCTAAATGACTAAAATGTAAATGTAAATGAGATGACGTAGATGCACCAAGTTAACAGTAGTAGTGGGTCAATTTTCACAATAACCAGGAGTGTTGAAGCGCGAGGCTAAACCTGTCCTCTGTTTTGGTTCTGTAGCTACCACGTTGTAGCAGCATGAAGAGTACACGTGCACATGCGCAGATACTCTGTGTGACTGTGAGTCTTGCATCACGCTCATCTCAATATCTGTGGTGCTGCTCATGGCAACGTCATCTCGCTGAGTCTACCATTTAAATGATAGAGTCAATCTCATTGTGACTCGCCAGATTCAGAAGCTTGAAAACCCCATGGAAAAAGCTTGAAAATCCCATTGAAAACCCCATTCATTTTTATTTATTTTTTACTGAAACTGAACATAATTCATGATCGTTTTTATTTTAGTTAGTTTTGGAATCAAAGATAATCGTTTCAGTATAGTTTTAGTTTTTCAAACAGGTTTGTTAATTATTTTATTTCTGTTTACTAAATAGTTTTTTCACGATTAGTTTTAGTTTCAGTTTTAGTATACTATATTAACCTTGGTGTGGGCACGTGCCTGCGTGCGCACATGTCCTTGGTTTACATTGTAAGTTGTGTATTTCAGGGTGCATGGAGCCAGTCTGGGAGTTGGGTCTCTCCTTGCCGGATTCCTTGGAGAGTCGACAATGGTGGCAATAGCTGCCTGCTATGTCTATCGAAAACAGGTAAGGTAAACAGCATAAACCGCATGGCAATCTGGGGCCTAATTTCTAACACATTCGTAAGCACATATTTGATAGTAAATTGTGTGTACAACGATATCCACAGCAACAATCTGATTGATAAAAATATGCCATTTATATAGATTGTGCATGAAAATGTGGGATTTATAAATGAAACATGCTTATTTGTGACTAACACTTTATGGGTGTAGATGATACTTAAACCACATTTTCACATATTTTAAGAAATTATTGTATGCAGAAATCTACTATATAAACGTAAGAACATTTTAGAAATGAGCCCCTGATCTGCTAATGTTGCACCATGAAGGAATATAGGTATGCCATAAACTTACCAGCAAATGCCTACTTTTGTGATTCAGTTGCAGTAAACCGTAGGAACCCAACCTGATTCAGGACTCCACATAGACACTAAATGAAGATGTTTCATAACAATAATAAAGATATTTGTGTATTAGTCCTCAAACTTGGAAAAGGCAATAGCATGGGAAATATCTGTTATACTATATGTGGCTTGACTGCAATAAGTCAAGTTATTGTTACAATTATCCAGTTGCAAACCCTCCTAAGAGAACCAAGTAAGAAAGAAAGTCATCATTATCAGCTATCACATAAAAGAAAGGTTAAATAAAAAATCTAAAATATATTTCTGGCACTCATAGGTGATAAAACACATTTTTCCTCCATGTAGAAAAAAAAGGAAGACACGGAAGTTGAAGAGGCTGGGGAAAGGGAAGAAGACTCTGCCCCAATGAATGATGTGCAGCCCCGGAGACAAATGGACGATATCGTGGAGGAAGATGAGTGAGCCAAGGACGCTGAAGGAACGTTGAAGGACATGCTGGGGGATAGCACAAGGGAGTTCCCTTCTTTTACTGGGACAGTTTTTCAATCGCTTTTGGCAGCCTGTTGATGCCCCCCTTTTAACCGTACACGGTTTATGAGGATTGGAGAGTACCCAAACAACAATCTGATTGCTACCAAGCCAGTGAAGCATGGTAAAGATGCTAACTTGTACCAAAGCAAATGTTGCGCATTTAACTCCATATCTTCGCCAAACTTTTCTGTGCTGCCGTCCTCTACTTTTATGAGCTATTATGAGGAAACTTTTTACTGTACTGTATAACTTCAACCGCTTGGAAAACATATATTTTGTTTTACTTTGAATGTACAAGATAAAAAATGTATAAGAATTAATGATGCTGAGGTAGGTCCTTGTGTTGTGACCTTTTAACTTGATTTAAATTGGCTGTACACCAGTTGGGGAATAGTTTATGGTTCCCAATAATAAACAATAAAATGAGAATTATGATATATTAACCACAGATTTCTATCAAAGTTGAGAATGAAAAAGGGAGATTTAAGTGGTTTCCTGGTGTGCGTGCGAGTGATGGTTTGGTGCCGTTATAAAACATTTATATTATAATGTTGTCGATGTAAGAAAACATGGTCAATTTCTGTATAAGTGATGTTAACTGAAATGGCAGGTTGGGGGGGGGGGGGGGTTGACTGGCCAACACTTATTTCTTGTTTTTCTATCAACTCTGTTGTAGTATTCTTATTTAATTTCTATCTCAGGATGTAACTCCATGACACATACCGTATGGTGGTGTCCAGTTGTTGATTCCTCCCCCCCACACCCATTCTGCATTATGAACTCTCTCCATTGCCGATTATGCACAAGTATTTAAAGGTGTCTGAAGCTTCTGTAAGTTTTCTATATAATGTAGTGGAAAGTCTTGCCAGGCTCATTGGGCCTTTTGTATTTCAAATATGACTGCTAAAGCCCTGTCCAGTATAAAAAGAGCAAATATATGACCTCTCTTGTTATTGTCTATCAACACAAAGGGACAGCTCTATTCTACAATGATTAAAGGGTGATTCAGTCGTTTAATGTCCCTCTGAGAGTGTTTTTTACTGTAGGCTAGATTTTGTCCCCCTACATTCAGCGGCTGCTAAACGTTTTTAGCAAGACATTCAAAAGTTCCTTTCTAACCAAGGGCATCCACACTTTTGGGACTGAATTGCCGTAGCATGGGTAAGAATGGTCAGGGAACTCACCATAGTTGGTTTTAGATCTGTACCTCATTTACATTTTTACATTTTACACCAGAATTTAGATAGGAAGCTATTGCAAACAAGGCTTATAAGTAATCTATATTATAATACCGTAAAACACAAACTCGCGGTTTTGCGTCCTATACATTTTGAACAGATTTTCTTCATTTTGGCCTCAAAAGGGCACATAAACCAGAACCATGGGGTAGGCTACTTTAGATTCCACTGTTTGGTATTTTGGTTTATTTTACCTGGTTTTGGTGTGGTCGGTAACTGGAGATAGATTCTCTGAAGTGTCAGGAGACACTTCAGAGTCAGTCTCCAACCAATCTATCCCAGAGTCAGAGTCACTCTCCACCACAGGAGGTTGGTGGCACCTTAATTGGGGAGGACGGGCTCGTAGTAATGGCTGGAACAGAAAAATTGAATGGTATCGAACTCATCAAACACATGGTTTCCATGTGTTTGATACCATTCCATTCACTCCATTCCAGCCATTATTATGAGCTGTCCTCCACTCAGCAGCCTCCTGTGCTCTCCACTAATCTATCATAGTAAGAGTCAGTCTCCACCAATCTATCAGTCAATCATTCTCCACCAATCTATCAGTCAATCATTCTCCACCAATTTATTAAGTCACAGACAGACCGGTAGGGTTGTCTAGCGTCTGCCGGCCGAGGGTACCTCTTGTACAGACGGCCGGCCATCATTTGCAAACCGATTCTACATGTAGAAACAGGCGAAAATTACGTCCGTCAGTCGTTATAACACACAGCGCCGACAGCAAGTGAACGTCGAACGAACAGCCCCTTACTGTGCAGACCAACAATCAATCTGGTGAGTTTTCTCCTTTGGAGTCATTCTCCAATAATCTAGCCCGGAGTCAGAGTCAGTCTCCACAAATCTGAGTCAGTCAGTCTCCACCAATCTATCCTAGAGTCATAGACAGTCTCCACCATAGAGTTAGATAGAGGACATATTTTTGCATTTGTACCATTATCTGTGACAGCATGGGCAGCGCCAATCTCCATTTAAAGTAGTCCATTTTCTTATTTTGTGTTTGAAAAAAGCGTAAACCTAATATATGTGATGTACCGCCACCTGCAGTCCTGGAGTCCTGAAGCAAATCTTGTGTGTAATTAATTTATTGTCGCCACTAGATGGCGGTGATATAGCCACTTAAAGACAATGCTCGTAAGTATTGGCTGATCGCTTCCAACCCATAGGAATCTCCACCCAGTTGACTACTTTAAAATGTTGGAAGCCCTCAATGGCAAAGTCCACCTAAAACGGGTTATATCCATCTATCTAACTCTATGGTCTCCACCAATCCACCAAGAGTCAGTCAGTCTCCACCAACACTGGCGTAGCGGAACCCCACACCTATGTGCTGGCTGCATCTAGCCTCGGCCTCCTCGCCTAATTGGCTATCAAGTTCAAAAAAGTTAGGTGAATATGGTCGGACTGGGATGGAGAGTGAGTGCGTTGTTCAAGATGGATAAACAAATGGTAAGACCAAGTGGTGCACAAAGACGCAGCAAATAAGCTTTAACTGATCAAGCTCTTGACAAATTACTCAAGATAAGCAGATCAGCAAAGCTACCACCTTGCCCTAGACTGAGGAAACGCCAGCGCAGGTGGAAGCTAGTAGGCCTATTTATGCAGCAGCTAGCACTATCAGCCTCCCAGTCCCGACAGAGCCCTCACAGCCTGGGCCCATTCATGACAGTGGCCTTGCTCCTCCTCTTCTTCCTCCCCTCCAGAAGAGTGCCGGCCCTCCTTCTCCTCCTCCTCTCCTTCTCCTCCTCCTCTCCCAGAAAACCAAACTGATGACTGCCAGAGAACCAGCAGCGTTAATGAGAGGGATGAAAACATAGCCCCGACAGCGTGGAGTCTGAGTTCCAATGGGAAATATAAATAGGCTACCAGCTAAATACTGTATGTATGGTGCCTTCAGAAAGTATTCATACCCCTTGACTTATTTTACATTTTGTTGTGTTACAGCCTGAATTCAAAATGGATTTTTAAAAAAAAAATCACCCATCTACACACAATACCCCATAATGACAAAGTGAAAATATGTTTTTTGACATTTTTGCAAATGTATTGAAAATGAAATACAGAAATATCTAATTTACATAAGTATTCACACCCCTTAGTCAATACATGTTAGAATCACCTTTGGCAGCGATTAAAGCTGTGAGTCTTTCTGGGTAAGTCTCTAAGAGCTTTGCACAACTGGATTGTACAATATCTGCACATTATTCTTTAAAAATTCTTCAAGCTCTGTCAAGTTGGTTGTTGATCAATGCTAGACAGCCATTTTCACGTCTTGCCATAGATTTTCAAGCCGATTTAAGTCAAAACTGTATCTAGGCCACTCAGGAACATTCACTGTTGTCTTGGTAAGCAACTACAGTATATATTTGGCCTTGTGTTTTTGGTTATTGTCCTGCTGAAAGGTGAATTCATCTCCCAGTGTCTGTTGGAAAGCAGACTGAAACAGGTTTTCCTTTAGGATTTTGCCTGTGCTTAGCTCTATTTAATTTCTATTTATCCCAAAAAACTCCCAAGTCCATGCCGATGACAAGCATACCCATAACATGATGCAGCCACCACCATGCTTGAAAATATGAAGAGTGGTACGCAGTGATGTGTTGTGTTGGATTTGCCCCAAACAGGGGAGGGAATGGCCAGCAGGGATGTAGCTCAGTTGGTAGAGCATGGCGTTTGCAACGCCAGGGTTGTGGGTTTGATTCCCACGGGGGGCCAGTATTAAAAAATAATTGTATGCACTCTGGATAAGAGCGTCTGCTAAATGACTAAAATGTAAATGTTGTATTATCATTTAACAAGGTTTAATAAGTATTACATGGTTAATTCCCATAGCTGTCAGCTAAGCTATCTATTAACTAGCCTATCCGTCTCAGTCCGGATCTTAATGTTACTTCCGTTAATGAACATTGGTAATTGTAGTCCTATAACTAATCTATGAACTATGTAGTCAGCAGGTAGCCTTCTTTCACGAGCTGGTCGTGCCTCTGCTTGATGTTCTTCTTGTGCTCTTGCTTCTGGCACATATCCATGAACAACTTCTTGTCTTTGACATTGAATGTTGTGCTCTTTTGAATTGAATTGAATTTATTTTGGGTAACAGACATATACAACAAAATGTACAATGTGGACCCAGAGGATATCACTTCAAAGTATTAATTAAAACACTTGTTTCCAAAGTGGTCCTCGATGGTAAAAACAATAACACATATAATGATTAAAATACACAATTACAAACAACCATAAATACATTCATTTATAATGACATGCTAGAAAGTGGCATTATTCACTGCACTTTTCCCTAACCTTAAATATCAACCATATTATTTTCACATTTCGACCTTAAAAAACGATCTATTCATTGCACATCATACCTATCATTCATATAAATACACCTGACCAGCAGTAGGGGGCACAAAGGGCAGTGGAGTGGTTTCTCTTACTTAGATAACCTTGTCCAAATGAAAACCTATTTCTACTTTTTCTTTGCTTGATCTCCAAGGGCAAAGACAAATGCCTGTACAGAAAAATGTGCTCCTTGCAGTACTGTTTACTGTTTCCATGCTCTTAACCTTGTATATGGTCAGGTTGTGGAATGAACACAACAGCGTTCTTGAGTTTCAGAAGATTCAATCTTGAAGCTGGAAAGTGTATCTGCCAGGTCGTGCAATGATTCGATAAGTGCCAGACAAACTGGTTTTCAGCTTGTGTCCTCTGTGGTCTCTTTACCCAGACACAATCTCCAACTTGTAGTGAGGAATCGTCCTTGACATTGTTTCTTTTGTCATAGTATTTATTTTGAGCATCCTGACATTTCTGTACTTCTACCCGTAGCTTTGCGTCGTCAGGTGGCTTGTCAGCTGTAAAAGGTGGACGGAATGTGTCCAGCGGGACTCTCAAGGTTCTTCCAATCATGAGCTCCGCAGGTGATATTCCTGTCACCTTGTGAGGCGTTGATCTGTAGCTCAACAATAGTGTTTTCAATGCATCAGAGAACTGTTCCCTTCTTGCAGCAGGGCACGAAGACCATACTTCAGGACTTTGTTAAACCTTTCCACACCTGCGTTGGCTAGTAGATGGTACAACAGGGTCTTCTGGTGCACGATTCCTTTCTTCTCCAAGTAAGACGTAAAGTCCGCTTGAAATTACGGGCCATTATTAGTCACTAGAACTTGAGGCTGACCCCATCGTGTGAACAGATCTGAAAGTTCATTGATCACTGTTGCTGTGGTCACGTTGCTTGTGGCTATGACTTCAGGCCATTTGCTGTACAGGTCTGTCACAATGATCAGGTACTTCTGCTTGTAGTTCTCCAAAGAAGTCCACTTGGATCTTCTCCCAAGGTCCTTTAGGCCATGGTGTAGGTTATAGAGCTGGTTTTCCTGGTATGAGTGATTTTTTACTTGGTGCGCAGGGCACACAGTTTTCAAAAAGTTGGTGACGTCCAACAAGGAACTTGTTCCTGGGTCTCTTGTAGTGTTTCTCTTGCTAGCTCTTCCGGTGTGATGGCTGCTTGTAGCTCATCAATTAAGGTCTGTTGAATGAAGAGCTTATCTTCTTCCTCGTCAAAGTAAGACTCCTCTGTGCCATTGTCTTGTGGCACCAGTCTTGAAAGGGTGTCAGTAACATTGTTTGACTTTCCTGGGCGAAACTCAGTTTTTTACGTGTACTGGGCAAGCCGATCTGACCATCTGGAGATTCTAATGGGCCGTCTTCCTGTTCCTGAGGCAAACAGAAGAGTGGTCAAGGCCTGATGATCTGTTCTTAGTGTAAACTGTCGTCCGATCAAGTACACATGCCATTTCTCCATGCTCCATACACAAGCCAGCGCTTCAATTCCTCCTACTAAGTATCTCTGTTCAGTGGCTGACAGAGTCTTTGATGCGTAAGCAACTGGTCGTTCTTCTTCATCCATGATCTGCGACTGCGCCTAATCCAACTGCTGAAGCATCATAGGTAAGAAACATTGTATGATCTGGGTGGATGTAAGCCAGAACAGGTGGTTCTGCTATTGCATGCTTCAGTTCAGCAAAGGCTTGGTCTTGCACTGACACCCATTTCCATTCTGCATCCTGGCGTAGCAACTGCCTTAGGGATTCCTGTCGTCATTGCGTAGTCCGGAATGAACTAAGAAGGTTTGAAGCTCTTTCACTGACTTTGGTGCTGGAATCTTCTCAATTGCCATCACGTTGGACTGACACACACTACTCCAGCAGCGCTCACTTTGTAGCCAAGGAACTCGATTGTATCTGTGCTGAAGACACATTTCTCTCTGTTCAGCGTCATGTTGAACTTTGCAAGGCGTGCGAACACTTTTTTTAGTCTCTCGTTGTGTTTATTTCGATCCTTTCTGTTTGACCGTGATATCGTCAAGGTAGTGTGGCGCCCTCTTCAGGCCGGACAGCATGATTTCCATGATCTTACATTTACGTCATTTAGCAGACGCTCTTATCCAGAGCGACTTACAGTTAGTGAGTGCATACATTATTTTATTTTTTCATACTGGCCCCCCGTGGGAATCGAACCCACATCCCTGCCGGCCATTCCCTACCCTACCCTGGACGACGCTGGGCCAATTGTGCGCCGCCCCATGGGTCTCCCGGCTACGACAGAGCCTGGATTCTAACCAGGATCTCTAGTGGCACAGCTAGCACTGCGATGTAGTGCCTTAGACCACTACGCCACTCGGGAGTCATCTTCTGGAAAGCACTTGGCACGGAAGCCAATCCTAAGGGTAATCGTTTATACTGGAACACGCCCTCATGCGTGATAAACGTGGTGATGTGACGAGACTCAGGGGCAAGCGGAACTTGGTGATATCCACTCCTCAGGTATCGCTTGGAAAAAACTGTGGCTCTGGCAAACTCATCAATCGAAGGAAGTGGGTGTTTTCCCACTATGATCGCCTTGTTGACTTCTCGTAAGTCACAGCATGTGCGAATGTCTCCTGATTTCTTCCTGGCAACTGTAATGTTCGAAATCCATTCTGGAGCGTCGACTGATTCGATTATGTTCTCGTGTTGCAGTCTTTTCAGATCAGCTGCTACCTCTTCCCTGACAGACAACAGAAGTCTTCTCAGTGGTTGCACCACTGGCCGAGCATCTTCTCTCACTCTAGGTGCATGTCCAAAGCCTTTAATACAGCCTAGACCTGTGAAGAGCTGTGTATTTTCTTTTACACGCTCTGGGTCTGATTCCGTAGCAATATGAAGAGCAGGCTGTCGGGGTGCAATGGTACCAAGTGAAAGTTCTCCCTGAACCAAGTGAAAGTTCAGTGCCTGTAGGAGAGGTCGTCCCATCAGACAGTCACCATTACGTGCAACATACAGCGTAGCTTGAACTGTTTTACCTTTGTGAGACACTGGCACAAAGATATATCCATCAACAGGCACACTAGATCCATCATACTTACTGATTTTAGCATCCAGTGGCCGAAGGGGAAACCTATGTGCTAGTTTTGCATGGTAAACATCAGAGTTCAGCAAAGACATCTGGGCTCCAGCATCCAGTGTCATTTTCATTTGTATGAAAGGACTTCTCAATGTTGCGCCATCGCCACCCACTGTCATCAACAAGCCAGGTAGTCAATTGTTTAAGTTGAGCTGCCCAATAGTAATACTTAAGGTTGGGCACAGTTAGGCCACCTGACTCTTTATAGAGTTGCATTGTTTTTAATCGCACTCTTGGGCGTTTTCCTTTCCTTGCCATATAAAACATGAGATCAATAGGTCAAAAGTAGAAGTAGCTACAGCATAGGGATAGGTAGCATCCGAAATGGGTATAGTAATCTTGGCAGGATGTTCATTTGGACTGAATCTACTCTCCCTATGTCACGCCCTGGCTCTGGGGACTCTTGTATGTTGAGCCAGGGTGTTCGTTTCTTTGTGTAGTTCTAGGTTTCGTTTTCTATGTTCACGATCTAGTTTATGTGTTTCTATGTTGGCCGGGGTGGTTCTCAATCAGAGGCAACGTGAATCAGCTGTTGCTTGTTGTCTCTGATTGGGAACCATACTTAGGCAGCCTGTTGTGCACTTGTGTTTTGTGAGATCTTGTTCCGTGTTGGTTTGTATTGTATAACCGAGGACTTCACGTTTCGTTTGGTTGTTTTGTGTATTTGAAAGTACTAAAATAAAAGTATGTACTCGTATCACGCCTATGGTGCGCGTCGCCAGCCCGGCCCGGCCTGTTCCTGCCCCTCGCACCAAGCCAATGGTGTGCGTCGCCAGCCCGGCCCGGCCTGTTCCTGCCCCTTGCACCAAGCAAATGGTGCGCGTCGCCAGCCCAGCCCGGCCTGTTCCTGCTCCCCACACCAAGCCTATGGTGCGCGTCGCCAGCCCGGCCCGGCCCGTTCCTGCCCCTCGCACCAAGCCAATGGTGCGCGTCGCCAGCCCGGCCCGGCCTGTTCCTGCCCCTCGCACCAAGCAAATGGTGCGCGTCGCTAGCCCGGCCCGGCCTGTTCCTGCTCCCCGCATCAAGCCTATGGTGCGCGTCGCCAGCCCGGTCCGGCCTGTTCCTGCTCCCCGCACCAAGCCTGTGGTGCGCGTCGCCAGCCTGGTCCGGCCCGTTCCTGCTCCCCGCACCAAGTCAGTGGTGCGCGTCGTCAGCCCGGTCCGGCCCATTCCTGCTCCCCGCACCAAGCCTGTGGTGCGCGTCGTCAGTCTGGCACAGCCCGTGCCCGTTTCACCGGTGCCTGGTCAGGTACCGGTCAGCTGCTCCACACCGGAGCCTAAGCAATCCGCTCCACCGATGTCCAGTCCAGCCCCAGCCAGCGGGGCCAGACCAGACCAGGGGCGCTACAGGGGGGTTGTTAGAGGGTGGTGGTCACGCCCAGAGCCGGATCCGCCTCCGAGGAGGAATGCCCACCCAGCCCCTCCCCTGTTGGGTTTATGTTGGCGCGGTCGCAGTCCGCGCCTTTGGGGGGGGGGGGTACTGTCACGCCCTGGCTCTGGGGATTCTTGTATGTTGAGCCAGGGTGTTAGTTTCTTTGTGTAGTTCTAGGTTTCGTTTTCTATGTTCACGATCTAGTTTATGTTTCTATGTTGGCCGGGGTGGTTCTCAATCAGAGGCAACGTGAATCAGCTGTTGGTTGTTGTCTCTGATTGGGAACCATACTTAGGCAGCCTGTTGTGCACTTGTGTTTTGTGGGATCTTGTTCCGTGTTGGTTTGTATTGTATAACCGAGGACTTCACGTTTCGTTTTGGTTGTTTTGTGTATTTGAAAGTACTCAAATAAAAGTATGTACTTGTATCACGCTGCGCCTTGGTCCGCTCCTTTTGACGATCGTGACACCCTACTAGAGAGGGGGGAAGAATGTTCCATCTGTCCATATTTGCTCTAATTCCATTGATACGTTTAGTGTAATTTGCTTCATACAATTTGCTTCATACAGTAAAGATGAGTAGGTAGTGAAATTCCTAGATATCTAATACCACAGTTTGGCCAATTAAATGACAGCAAGGCCTTTGTTTGCTTTGAAATATTGCCTCCTATTTCTATGGTCTCTGTTTTGTCAACATTGGCTTTGTACCCTGAGTAATGACCAAACAATTTAATACTCTTCATGAGACATGGGATTGTTGCCTGTGACTCAGATAATAGAGGAGAACATCATCTGCATATAGTGAAATCTTATGTTACTCTCCACCAATCTTAATGCCTTTAATGTTCTCTTCATACCTTATAATTTGGCCTAAAGGTTCAATAAAGATATCAAACAGTAGGTGGCTCAATCCACAATCTTGTCTTGTCCCTCTCTCCAGAATAAAATAATGAGATATTGCACCATTTGCACAAACTGAGGCTTTTGGATTTGAGTAAAGTATTCTTATCCAACTTAGAAACCTTGGCCCGAAACCAAACTTGATCAACGTCTGGGCTGGAAACTCACAGGAAACCTGATCAAAGGCCTTTTCTGCATCCAGAGAGAGGACCCCTGCTTCATCTCCTCCTCTCCGGGAGTGCGCCATGATGTTGAGAAGCCTGCAAATATTATTTCCTGAGTACCGCCCTGTTATGAACCCTATTAGGTCCGGGTGTATGATAGTGCAAATAAATTGCTTCAGTTTATGGGACAGTATGGTTGTTAAGATGTGGTTGTCACAATTCAGCAACGGAATAGGTCTATAACATCCGCATTCTGTAGGGGTTTTTCCTTCCTTGTGGATAACAGTAATTAATGCATCACCCTACGTGGGAATGATCATATGCATCTAATAGTATAGGAGAGACTATTTCAGCAAATTTCTTGTAGAATTCATTTGTAAATCCATCCGGTCCAGGACTCATATCGTTTTTTAGCTTCGTCATCACTTCCTTAATTTACAATTCTGTAGTAGGTGCGTCCATTTCTTCCTTCGCCTCCTCTGAATAGTAGGCAATTTAACGTTCTGAAGGAAGCCCTTAATCTGCTCCACATTGTCGCACGTGTCAGTGTTTTTATAAAGTGTTTTATAGAAGTCTGCAAATGCATCACAAATATGCCCAGGTTTTGTTAGAAAAGTATCGCTGCCGTTTACGTTTTATTTTCTGTATAGGAGATGCAGCCTGTTGTTTTTCAGCTGGTATGCCAGTAGGCGACCAGTCCTATTTCCACTTTCGTAATATTTAAATCTTACATGATATTTTTCCAGACATCAGGCTCCTCTCTTGCCACTTTCATCTCATTTAAGATGCTGTGGGATTGTTGTTGTTTGTGCAGCCGCTCTAATTCACATATTTATTTTCAAGCATGACTAATTTTTGTAATTTTTTGCAGATGAGAAGGCAATTACACAACCTCTCAGCTACGCTTTTGCATACTCCCAGAGAGTAACAGGCATTATTTCAGGCGAAGCATTGAATTCAAGGTATTGCTTTATCTTTGATTCAACAAAGACCTTAAATTCTATATCATTCAGTAATCTGTTATTCATGAGCGATCTTTTAGACATTCTTTTATTACCTATGTCCCATTGGCGACTCACTGGTCCATGGTCAGACAGTGATGGGTAGTATGTCGCACTTAGTTACTCTATGAGCTTCCGATTTGTATGTGAAAAAGTAGTCAATTCTAGAATAAGTGTTGTGTGGGTTAGAATAAAAAGTAAAGTTCTTCTCCCGAGGATGCACATGGTGCCAGATATCCACCAATCCAGCCTCAACACAGCTATTCTTAAGTGCTTTACACATTTTGGAGAGAAGAATGTTGGTTGCAGGAAGCTTGTCTAGATTCTGTGACATTACACAATTAAAATCACCTCCCATTATAAGCACCCCAGTTGCCTTATCTAGAATTAAATTAAATATATTTTTAACAAACTGTGGGTTGTTATCATTGGGAGCATAAACATTACAGTGGGGAAAAAAGTATTTAGTCAGCCACCAATTGTGCAAGTTCTCCCACTTAAAAAGATGAGAGAGGCCTGTAATTTTCATCATAGGTACACGTCAACTATGACAGACAAATTGAGATTTTTTTTCTCCAGAAAATCACATTGTAGGATTTTTAATGAATTTATTTGCAAATTATGGTGGAAAATAAGTATTTGGTCACCTACAAACAAGCAAGACTTCTGGCTCTCACAGACCTGTAACTTCTTCTTTAAGAGGCTCCTCTGTCCTCCACTCGTTACCTGTATTAATGGCACCTGTTTGAAATTGTTATCAGTGTAAAAGACACCTGTCCACAACCTCAAACAGTCACACTCCAAACTCCACTATGGCCAAGACCAAAGAGCTGTCAAAGGACACCAGAAACAAAATTGTAGACCTGCACCAGGCTGGGAAGACTGAATCTGCAATAGGTAAGCAGCTTGGTTTGAAGAAATCAACTGTGGGAGCAATTATTAGGAAATGGAAGACATACAAGACCACTGATAATCTCCCTCGATCTGGGGCTCCACGCAAGATCTCACCCCGTGGGGTCAAATTGATCACAAGAACGGTGAGCAAAAATCCCAGAACCACACGGGGGGACCTAGTGAATGACCTGCAGAGAGCTGGGACCAAAGTAACAAAGCCTACCATCAGTAACACACGACGCCGCCAGGGACTCAAATCCTGCAGTGCCAGACGTGTCCTCCTGCTTAAGCCAGTACATGTCCAGGCCCGTCTGAAGTTTGCTAGAGTGCATTTGGATGATCCAGAAGAGGATTGGGAGAATGTCATATGGTCAGATGAAACCAAAATATAACTTTTTGGTAAAAACTCAACTCGTCGTGTTTGGAGGACAAAGAATGCTGAGTTGCATCCAAAGAACACCATACCTACTGTGAAGCATTTCAAGGTCCTGGAGTGGCCTAGCCAGTCTCCAGATCTCAACCCCATAGAAAATCTTTGGAGGGAGTTGAAAGTCCGTGTTGCCCAGCGACAGCCCCAAAACATCACTGCTCTAGAGAAGATCTGCATGAAGGAATGGGCCAAAATACCAGCAACAGTGTGTGAAAACCTTGTGAAGACTTACAGAAAACGTTTGACCTGTGTCATTGCCAACAAAGGGTATATAACAATGTATTGAGAAACTTTTGTTGTTGACCAAATACTTATTTTCCACCATCATTTGCAAATAAATTCATAAAAAATCCTACAATGTGATTTTCTGGATTTTTCTTTCTCATTTTGTCTGTCATAGTTGACGTGTACCTATGATGAAAATTACAGGCCTCTCTCATCTTTTTAAGTGGGAGAGCTTGCACAATTGGTGGCTGACTAAATACTTTTTTCCCCCACTGTAAGTAAGGAGACATCTGTTTCCGCTATAGAGCCATTCATCAAAATAAATATTCATTCAGTATCTTGGAGTTGAGAGGAGAGAGAAAATGTAATAATCCTGTGTATTAGAAAGGCCACCCCACACCTTCTACCTGAATAATGGGAAGGAAAAAAATGTGGTTAGCCCATGACCTACTAAGTTTCCGGTGTTCTATATCAGATAAATGTGTTTCTTGTAGAAAGGCTACTTGGCAGCGTAGATGTTTCAACTGCATTAGTATTTTCTTCCTCTTGATTTGACTATGAAGGCCCTTCACATTATAACTTACAACTTTAAGTGAAGTCATTTTGAAAACGAAATGGAGCATAGGGAATTCTGTGTGGGCAAAAAAGTAAAAGAATACAAATACGGAGGGGGGATGGACAATACTGAAAACTGTAATAAAGCAAAACAGTGTCACATAAGATTAATTTGGATAGTGAAACAAACTGTACAACAGGACAATGTACATCAGAAATGTTTTTTGTCTTCCACACAACTGACCTTTCTCTGTCGAGTCTCTCTGCTAAACCTAGACACATTACTCCGGCTTAACCTAGACACATTACCCGGAAAACGTGTCGCATTCTGCCTGAGAGGATGAGGAGCAGCCAGACTACCCATAAAAGCGTCTGGGCCTCAGTACGCTCAGTACGAGTAATACAAATACATCAAATAAAATATAAAATAAAAAAACAGACCTTAGTCGAAAATGAAATGGAGGTCTTTGGCGCTTCACTAAACCAAATACCACCTCCACTCGAACCCTGTCTATTGTTATTACTAGTCAGATCGTATGATGGCAACAGATTGTGCATTCGGAAAGTATTCAGACCCCTTGACTTTTTCAACATTTTGTTACGTTACAGCCTTATTCTAAAATGTATTTATTTTATTTTATTCTCATCAATACCCCAAAATGACGAAGTGAAAACAGGTTTTTAGAAATTTTAGCAAAGTTATTAAAAATTAAAAACAGAAATACCTTATTTACATAAGTATTCAGACCCTTTGCTATGAGACTCGAAATAGAACTCAGGTGCATCCTGTTTCCATTGATCATCCTTGAGATGTTTCTACAACTTGATTGGAGTTCACCTGTGGTCAATTCAATTGATTGGACATGATTTGGAAAGGCACACACATGTTTATATAAGGTCCCACAGTTGACAGTGCATGTCAGAGCAAAAACCAAGAGCTCCGAGACAGGATTTTGTCAAGGCAAAGATCTAGGGAAGGGTACCAAAACATTTCTGCAGCATTGAAGGTCCCCAAGAACACAGTGGCCTCCATCATTCTTAAATGGAAGAAGTTTAGAACCACCAATACTTTTCCAAGAGCTGGCCGCCCAGCCAAACTGAGCAATCGGGGGAGAAGGGCCTTGGACAGGAACCCGATGGTCACTCTGACAGAACTCCAGAATTCCTCTGTGGAGATGGGAGAACCTTCCAGAAGAACAACCATCCCTGCAGCCCTCCACCAATCAGGCCTTTATGGTAGAGTGGCCAGACTGAAGCCCCTCCTCAGTAAAAGGCACATGAAAGCCCACTTGGAGTTTGCAAAAGGCACCTAAAGACTCTCAGACCATGAGAAACAAAATTATCTGGTCTGATGAAACCAGGATTGAACTCTTTGGCCTGAATGCCAAGCGTCACATCTGGAGGAAACCTGGCACCATCCCTACGGTGAAGCGTGGTGGCAGCATCATGCTGTGGGGATGTTTTTCAGCGGCAGGGACTGGTAGACTAGTCAGGATCAAGGGAAAGATGAACAGAGCAAAGTACAGAGAGATCCTTGATGAAAACGTGCTCCAGAGCGTTCAGGACCTCAGACTGGGGGGAAGGTTCATCTTCCAACATGACAAGAACCCTAAGCACACAGCCAAGAAAATGCAGGAGTGGCTTCGGGACAAGCCTCTGAATGTCCTTGAGTGGCCCAACCAGAGCCCGGACTTGAACCCGATTAGAATATCTCTGGAGAGACCTGAAAATAGCTGTGCAGCGATGCTCCCCATCCAACCTGACAGAGCTTGAGATGATCTGCAGATAAGAATGTACTGAGTAAAGGATCTGAGTACTTATGTAAATGTGATATTTCAGTTTTTTATTTTTAATACATTTGCAAAAAATTCTAAAACCTGTTTTTGCTTTGTCATTATGGGGTATTGTGTGTAGATTGATGAGGAAAAAACAAGCAACGTTATCCATTTTAGAATAAGGGGTCTGAATACTTTCCGAATGCACTGTACTTTTCACAGAGTCGTGACGGAACGACGACATGGATAATATACAGTTGGCAGGGTTTTACGTGCATCGGTAAGACAGAACAGCGACCTCCGGTAAGACGAGGGGTGGTGGTGTGTGTCTATTTGTCAATAACAGCTGGTGCGTGATGTCTAATATTAAGGAAGTCTCAAGGTTCTCATGATAAGCTGTGCACCACACTATTTACCAAGAGTTTTCATCTATACTTTTTGTAGCTGTCTATTTACTCCCACAAAGCGATGCTGACACTAAGACCACACTCAACGAGCTGTATAAGGCCATAAGCAAACAAGAAAATGTTCATCCAGAGGCGGCGCTCCTAGTGTCCGGGGACTTTAATGCAGGTTAACTTATATCCATTTTACCTCATTTCTACCAGCATGTCACATGTGCAACCAGAGGAAAAAAACTCTGGACCACCTTTACTCCACACACAGAGACGCATACAAAGCTCTCCCTTGCCCTCCATTTCGCGAATCTGACCATATTTCTATCCTCCTGATTCCTGCTTAAAAGCAAAAACTAAAGTAGGAATTACAAGTGACTCGCTCAATAGGGAAGTGGTCAGATGACGCAGATACTAAGCTACAGGACTGTTTTGCTAGCACAGACTGGAATATGTTCCGGGATTCATCCGATGGCATTGAGGAGTACACCACCTCAGTCACCGGCTTCATCAATAAGTGCATCGATGACGTCGTCCCCACAGTGACCGTACGTACATACCCCAACCAGAAGCCATGGATTACAGGCAACATCCGCATCGAGCTAAAGGGTAGAGCTGCCGCTTTCAAGGAGTGGGTCTCTAACTCGGACGCTTAATAGAAATCGTGATATGCCCTCTGTCTTGTTTTGTATGCTTTGTACAAAATAATAAAATGCAGGATGACGGGATCTTTATAAACATAGCTCTTTATTAACTAGCTATAACATTTGAAAGTGCATGTGCCTTTTACTGGGAGCTGTTCACCACCATAACCAGTCAGTCTGCGCGTGGTGGGCTGTAGCTCGCACTCAGATGTCAAGCTTCTGTACTTATTCAAATGAATAATGTTTACTTGTGCACCAGTGTCTAGTTTGAATTTGAGCTCTGTGCCTTGTGTTCCTATCTCAATGTCAGCAAAGGCTTGCTCTGTCTCTGATATCTGACTTTTCTGTGTCACTGAATCAACAAACAGTTCATCAGCATTTGACTCTTTGATTGACATTTCATCTTCACTCACTGTATGTACTGTTTTTCCACGGTAAGCTCTGCACACCTTTGCAAAGGGATTCCATTTTCCACATATAGTACACTGTTTGCCTTTAGCTGGACAATTTCCTTGTTTGCCATGCACTTTGTATCCACAATATTCCCTTGTTTTGGGGCGTTTGGAGTCTGTGTCGCTCTGTTTTGGAGTTCTGTCTCTCTCCGTTCTGAAACATGTCCTCTGGGCACCGGAGGTGTGCTTTGATGTCTGCCTGACTGCGTGCACTGCTTGTTCACGTGATGCGCTCGTGCTGCCACCGAAATGGTTTTCATCTGAACCTGTGCTAGCTTGTGAGATCTGGCTATGTCGATAGCGTTGTCCAGCGTTAGCTCAGACCCAACATTCAAAAGTTTCTCTCTCACTCGCGATGAGTGTATTCCAAATACAATACGGTCCCTGACCATCTCATCCTTGTTTGCATAATCACAGTCTTTCACAAGCAGACGCAGCTCAGTGACAAACTGTTCAAACGATTCGCTAGCTCCCTGTACTTTCTCATGGAATTTGTACCTAGCGAAAATTGTATTGGTCTTTGGCATAACATATGCTTCAAAACAATCGTAGTATGTTTTCAGTACCTTTGATTCAGCCTCGGTAAGTGTCCATTCCCGGGGTAAGTTGTGCCAAGAGACCACTTTTTTGTACAAGCTATGTTTTCAGTCTTGCATTATCATCTCATCTAAGTAACGGAATTCGCCAGTCTTCCTTAGCCACTTATGTAGTTTAGTCTCTCGCAAAAATAGGTTTCTAACCTTTTCAAAGGTAATTTCCTGGTTAAATAAAACATTTAAATAAATATTAGGCTTTGGACAGTTTGCTTTTGCTTGCAAAATGAACAGACCTTTATCAACAAGCATCAAATACAGCAACAATACAGGCGTTTGTACGAATACTTAAAAAAAAAATACAATATTTCATTAACATCTGACCGTACAAATGACAGAACCAGTGTACTCACATAGTACATACCAACAGAGCAGAGCCTTGGAATAGGCTGGACTATGGAACTGAGAAAGAAGGTGTAGCGGAGGTGAGCCGAACTCACGCTCTTGTGATGAAGTAGCCCTGTCTGACTTTGGTTTCCCAAGTGGGAGGCCGGGGTTCAGATCCCACCCGTGACGTGTGTGTGTATATTTCTGAATTAGAGACATCTCTGCAGTGGCAAGTCATATGAAGTGTCACACTAATTGTCTTCATCGTCGGTGTTGTCGATCTCCAACTCTGGTCGTGGTCTTGTTTGTGTGTGCGGTTGGTGGGATGTCTCTAAATTGGAGTCTGCAGTTCGTGGGGCAGAGAAAGCTCATCTATCTGCACCACAGCCAAAGGACTCAACACATCCCTGCTCCGCAGCCTGCAGAGGTGAGAGAGAGAGGGAACACACTCTACATAAACACACGCGCACCATTATTTTTCCCAGTGGTTGAATGCACGTGTTATTACTTTTCCTCCAGCCTGGAACCAATCACACACAGCAGGACATTGAGTGGGACTAATCAATATCAGCTGACAAAATCAACATCCAGGAGGCTGGCAAGTGAGGAGCAGAGGTAGCTAAATGCAATATGAATGCCATACATGCGCATATAGTACATGTATTACAGCATTATCATGTAGCACACAGCATTAAACACAAGACATTCTCTCTGTGTGTGTGTGTGTGTGTGTGTCTGTCTGTCTTACATATTAGGCCGAAGCAGTAGCGAGGGCTCCAGTCCTGCCTGCAGTGGCGAGTGCTCCAGTCCTGCCTGCAGTGGCGAGGGCTCCAGTCCTGCCTGCAGTGGCGAGGGCTCCAGTCATGCCTGCAGTGGCGAGGGCTCCAGTCCTGCCTACAGTGGCGAGGGCTCCAGTCCTGCCTGCAGTGGCGAGGGCTCCAGTCCTGCCAGCAGTGGCGAGGGCTCCAGTCCTGCCAGCAGTGGCGAGGGCTCCAGTCCTGCCTGCAGTGGCGAGGGCTCCAGTCCTGCCTACAGTGGCGAGGGCTCCAGTCCTGCCTGCAGTGGCGAGGGCTCCAGTCCTGCCTGCAGTGGCGAGGGCTCCAGTCCTGCCTGCAGTGGCGAGGGCTCCAGTCCTGCCTGCAGTGGCGAGGGCTCCAGTCCTGCCTGCAGTGGCGAGGGCTCCAGTCCTGCCTGCAGTGGCGAGGGCTCCAGTCATGCCTGCAGTGGCGAGGGCTCCAGTCATGCCTGAGCCCTCGCCAGTGTAGATTTAAATAATATTACACTTTTAAAATTATTTAATTCAATTGATATAATATAAATGTCTATTAGGTTCAATGTTATTATATTGAAGCGGAAAAACTGACATTCATTAAACTGGTGCTTATTTTGTTTCCTGCAGCTTACTCTGGGACTAGGAGAAGTGGGCACATAATGGGATTCTACTAGGACAACCCCCATTCGGGATTCTGCAGTCCATTTGGCATGACTGTGGATGGGTTCTGGGATTTACAAGCTCTCGCTCTCAAACTACCATAATTCTAATGGATATGTAGAGCAGGATATGAGTGGGTGTAATGGATGAAAACCAGTGTGGGGATGTGGACTATTTACTACAAGATGAAGATTCATTAATAGAAGGGGTCAGCAACCCAATCCTGATTGTGGTAGTTCTGAGTGTCACGTTTTTAATTGGACTAACACTGCTCTGCAGAGAAGATCAACCAAACCACCACCCAGAGAACCAGGAGCATGTGTATGCTGTTCGGGAGCAGCTTCAGCAAACCCCTGCCGAGCCCAGGTTGCAGTACTACACTGATATGTTATGTCCAGTGTGTTTACATCAGGCTGCACTGCCGGTAGAAACCAACTGTGGCCACCTCTTCCGTGGTTCTTGTATAATTGCATATTGGAGGTCTGGGACTTGGCTTGGTGCTATTAACTGTCCCATCTGTAGACAAATGGTTACATTGCTTTTCCTGCTCTTCCAAGACTACGCCTCACTGCAGCAGGTCCAGGATGGGCAGGCTGAGCCGATACTCATCTTGCAGGATCTCAACCACTACAACCAGTGATTCTCAGGCCAGCCCAGATCTCTCATGGATCATCTGTGGGAGGTCCCAACTCTGCTGTGCCACTCCTTCAGGGAGATGTTCTCCATTGGCAGCCCCTTCTGGATGTTCTGTATTCGTATCCCGTGTCAGGTGGCGCCTCCCTGCTGGACTTCATCCCCAAGGCCCTGTTCAGCCTGCTAGGCATCATGGATGACTCCTTTGTCGTCTTGCTCATCTGCATCTCCATCATGAAGTGGTGACTCAGAGACTGGCAGGTTGATGAACAGCCACAGGACAGGAGAATGCAATCAATCCCATACCTCTTTACATCATGTCAGGTCAAAGACACTGTGAAGGTCAGTGCTCTTAATCTATTGGTTTGGACTTCCATGAGGCCCTGATAACAGTCTCTTGGTGCACTGTAGTGGGGACTATGGCTGGACCTGGAAATGGAACATACACTACATGACCAAAAGTATGTGGACACCTGCTCGTCGTAAATCTCATTCCAAAATCATGGGCATTAATATGGAATTGGTCCCCCATTTGCTGCTATAACAGCCTCCACTCTTCTGGGAAGGCCTTCCACTAGATGTTGGAACATTGCTTCCATTCAGCCATAAGAGCATTAGTGAGGTCGGGCACTGATGGAGTACGATTAGGCCTGGCTCGCAGTCGGCATTCCAATTCATCCCAAAGGTGTTCGATGGGGTTAATATCAGGGCTCTGTGCAGGCCAGTCAAGCTCTTCCACACTGATCTCAACAAACCATTTCTGTATGGACCTCACTTTGTGCACGGGGGCATTGTCATGTTGAAACATGAAAGGGCCTTCTCCAAACTGTCGCCACAAAGTTGGAAGCACAGAATTGTCTAGAATGTAATTGTATGCTGTAGCATTAAGATTTCCCTTCGCTGGAACTAAGAGGCCTAGCCCGGACCATGAAAAGCAGCCCCAGATCATTATTCCGCCTCCACCAAACTTTACAGTTGGCACTATGCATTCGGGCAGGTAGCGTTCTCCTGGCATCCGCCAAACCCAGATTCGTCCATCGGACTGCCAGATGGTGAAGCGGGATTCATCACTCCAGAGAACGAGTTTCCACTGCTCCAGAGGCCAATGGCGGCGAGCTTTACACCACCCCAGCCGATGCTTGGCATTGCGCATGGTGATCTTAGGCTTGTGTGCGGTTGCTCGGCCATGGAAACCCATTTCATGAAGCTCCCGACGAACAGTTCTCATGCTGACGTTGCTTCCAGAGGCAGTTTGGAACTCGGTAGTGAGTGTTGCAACCGAGGACAGACGATTTTCACGCTTCAGCACTCGCCGGTCCCGTTCTGTGAGCTTGTGTGGCCTACCACTTCGCGGCTGAGCCGTTGTTTGACAAACTGACTTGTTGGAAAGGTGGCATCCTATGACGGTGTCACGTTGAAAGTCACTGAGCTCTTCAGTACGGACCATTCTACTGCCATTTTTTGTCTATGGAGATTTCATGGCTGTGTGCTCGATTTTATACACCTGTCAGCAACGGGTGTGGCTGAAATAGCCGAATCCATTAAGTTGAAGGGATGTCCACATACTTTAGTGTACCAGTATATAACAATAGTTGTCCAGTGAGGGGTGGGTGGAATATCAACAAAAAAAGTATACTTCTTTTGGTAAGGGTATTACAGCAATACACAAATATCATCACCTGATCTGATCAGATGTAATCCTGTTGAACTGGCTGATCTGAAGTTAACATGTTGTTCGTGCTTGCAACTATAGTTTTTTTGTGCATTGCGGTGTGTTTGAGAAGTACAATGCTATCTCTCTCTCGAATTCTAATAATAATAATAAAAAACATCACAAAACAGTCAGTTCTGTTGAACTTTGTCACCACACAGTAGTTGACGCTTTGCATTGCATTGTTTGATTTGGTATAGATGTATTGCTATGTTAAGGAAGCAATAGCTAAATGGTATATATCATCATTGATTATTATTACAGCTGTGGTAATTGGATAACACACTGGTAATAAAAACAAATGTATATTGTGTTGATTAAGTATAACAAAAAAATTTATTCAATCTCTCTTCCCCCTTCAACCAGTGCTAGTATGGTTGGAGTATATAGATTACATGAGCTGATGGTAACAAATAATGTACCGTATTTTCACGAAAAATCTATTATATATATAAATGCATCTAGTGGCTGGCAGCGATTCTCATACTCCCATATTTGATTAGGAACAGATCTACATTTACTGGGGAGGAGGGGCTGGTCCAACTCATAAAAAAAGAAATGCGCCCCCTTCCCTAACATTAAAATATTTTCACATGACCCTCCCCTTGTACTGTAAAATACATTTCACACCCTCCCCTCTCATAGAATTAACTCAAATAACGTTTACGACCAAAAATAACAATAACTGTGTTTATAAACGTGGATATACTTTGCCAATTCAGCACCCTTTTGTGGCACAGTTGATGCCAAGCAGGACTACGGGTCAGAAGGATAAGGGTTTGCCAACCACCACAGACAAGCTCACTCTCCCTGCCTGTTTCCTTACACTACGATCAGAGCTGGCTGCAGACAATGATCAGCTAAGGGTAAATCAGATTTTCAACATTTTGATGCCATATTTATAATTATATAAAATGTATGCAACGAATTTTCCACCAACAGGTTTCTGTGCCAATGCACCACACAACCAATAAACAAAGCCTATGGACTTTGGGCACTTCAATATCATGGTTTGCATTTTCAACACCACAATAAATAGACTATGTCAATCTCGACAAACATAAAATGCATCCCTCCCTACCATGTAGGCTTACCCTGTATCAAAGGCTTGGCAATCTCGGAATGTATTAATATTTTTGGTGTTTTGTAACAGATGTCTCTCTCTTATTTTTTTACCACCCTCTTCGGAGAACACAAATTGATTTGTTATTTTTACAGCTTTTTTGTTACATATAAATACATTTGACATATTTACATATTACATTTGACATATATATTTGACATAATACATACATGATACTTTTATATACAGCATTCACATGAAAAATAAATAAAATAAAAGATCCCAGATATTTTCTATATGCACAAAAATCTTATTTCTCTCAAATGTTGTGCACAAATTTGTTTATATCACTGTACTGAGCATTTTATCCTTTGTCAAGATAATCCATCCAACTGACAGGTGTGGCATATCAAGAAGCTGATTAAATAGCATGATCATTACACAGGTGCACCTTGTGCTGGGGACAGGTTCTCCCATCTCATCAGAGGAACTCTAGAGCTCTGTCAGAGTGACCATCGGGTTCTTGGTCACCTCCCTGACTAAGGCCCTTCTCCCCAGATTGCTCAGTTTGGCCGGGTGGCCAGCTCTAGGAAGAGTCTTGATGGTTCCAAACTTATTCCATTTAATAATGATTGAAGCCTCTCTGTTCTTGGGGACCTTTAATGCTGTAGAAATGTTTTGGTACCCTTCCCCAGATCTGTGCCTCAACAAAATCCTGTCTCGTAGCTCTACGGACAATTCCTTTGACCTCATGGCTTGGTTTTTGCTCTGACAACTGTGGGACCTTTTATATAGTTGGGTGTGTTCCTTTCCAAATCATGTAGAAACATCTGAAGGATGATCAATGGAAACAGGATGCACCTGATCTCAATTTCGAGTCTCGTAGCAAAGGGTCTGAATACTTATGTAAATAAGGTATTTCTGTTTTTACAATTTTTTGATAATAATAGTGAAGACATCAAAACTATGAAATAACACATATGGAATCATGTAGTAACAAAAAAGTGTAAAATAAATCAAAATATATTTTCTATTTGAGATTCTTCAAGTAGCCACGCTTTTTCTTGATGACAGCTTTGCACACTCTTGGCATTCTCTCAACCAGCTTCATGAGGTAGTCACCTGGAATACATTTCAATTAACAGGTGTGCCTTCTTAAAATATAATTTGTGGAATTTCTTTCCTTCTTAATGCGTTTGAGCCAATCAGTTGTGTTGTGACAAGGTAGCGGGGTTATACAGAAGATAGCCCTATTTGGTAAAAGACCAAGTCCATATTATGGCAAGAACAGCTCAAATAAGCAAAGAGAAATGACAGTCCTTCATTGCTTTAAGACATGAAGGTCAGTCAATACGGAAACTTTCAAGAACTTTGAAAGTTTCTTCAAGTGCTGTCGCAAAAACCATCAAGCGCTATGATGAAACTGGCTCTCATGAGGACCGCCACAGGAATTGAAGGCCCAGAGTTACCGCTGCTGCAGAGGATAAGTTCATTAGAGTTACCAGCCTCAGAAATTGCAGCCCAAATAAATGCTTCACAGAGTTCAAGTAACAGACACATCTCAACATCAACTGTTCAGAGGCGACTGTGTGAATCAGGCCTTCATGGTCAAATTGCTGCAAAGAAACCACTGCTAAAGGACACCAATAAGAAGAAGAGACCTGCTTGGGCCAAGAAACACAAGCAATGGACAATAGACCGGTGGAAATTTGTCCAGCATTCTGCAGCGATACGCCATCCCATCTGGTTTGGGCTTAGTGGGACTATCATTTGTTTTTCAACAGGACAATGACCCAACAGACCTCCAGGCTGTGTAAGGGCTACTTTACCAATAAGGAGAGTGATGGAGTGCTGCATCAGATGACCTGGCCTCCACAATCCCCCGACCTCAACCCAATTGAGATGGTTTGGGATGAGTTGAATGGCAGAGTGAAGGAAAAGCGGCCAGCATGTGCTCAGCATATGTGGGAACTCCTTCAAGACTTTTGGAAAAGCATTCCAGGTGAAGCTGGTTGAGGGAATGCCAAGAGTGTGCAAAGCTGTCATCAAGGCAAAGGGTGACTTTTTGAAGAATCTCAAATACAAAATATATTTTGATTTGTTTAACACTTTTTTTGGTGACTACATGATTCCATATGTGTTATTTCATAGTTTTGATGTGTTCACTATCATTCTACAATGTAAACAATAGTACAAATAAAGAAAAACCCTTGAATGAGTAGATGTGTCCAAACTTTTGACTGGTAGTGTGTGTGTGTGTGTGTGTGTGTGTGTGTGTGTGTGTGTGTGTGTATACCTCTTTCCATTCATTAATTGTTCGCTGCACAGTTTGGATTGGTTGATTTTATTTGTCAGTTAAAAAAATACACAAAGATTTTAAAAAGTGACCGGGATTGCACAATAAAGTCAGAGACTTATTTCCATTGTGGTCCCTATTTCTTTACATAAATAAATATTAAATTACGTAGATAGAGATGAAAAAATGCCTCCAGATGAGGGTGGGGGGGGGTTTCACTACAATTCGAAAACAAAGTTTGACAACCCTCCCGTATTGTGAAAACGTAATTACTTTTTATTTTTCAGTAACACACGGACAACATTACCATAGACCAATCAATAACAGTGCATATTAGAATGACCTTTAGTTTCCCCGGAACGAGCAAAGCGGGGTTTAGCTATAATTATGACTTTGTGGCTGTGGTAACTAGTGATGTTCATTTACACAAGCTCCAGCTGATTCTTGTTTATTTTCTTGTAGAGAGCAATAGTAACGGAGTCTTTCTGTAGGCGCTAACTCCGCCATTGTTCGTTGGGTAAAGCCTATGGGAAACACTGGCTTAGGAGATCTTATATGTTTTGTTCTATGGGATAATCTTCATCAGCTAACGTCACTTTTTGTGAATTCTGAAGCATTTATATAATTTTTAAAAAGCACATAAAGCACATAAAAGGCTTGATAATTCATAAAGGTCATGTTAACTGACTGATATTATCTCATAGAACAAAACGTATAAGATCTCCTAAGCCTGTGTTAACCTCAGACCTTATTTTCGGCGTTTATCCCAAAACCCTATTATTTCCCCATTCATTTTCCCCATAGCAATGGCTGAACAAACCAGACGTAACTCATTTCCGGTTTTTAGGACTACAAGCTGGCGAGCTCTATTAAGCACGACAAGCAATGTCAAACACTTGTGAGAAGGGTCCGTAATGGAGGCATAGTGTAGTTAAAGAAGAAAGGGGCAAAGACACGACAGCTAGCGAGGTGCCAATGAGAAGAAAGAAAGGGCTTTGTCTGGGAATGAACCCTTGTTATGGACCGCCCACTTGTCAGGGAACGCCCCCTGGACACTTGCCGCATTCAGACCACATTCAAGGGGGCCGACCGCAGGCGTGGGGGAAATTGGAAGAGTAGGGAGAGTCGGAGGAGAAATGTCGTCCCTAGACAAGGCAAGAAGTAGATGTATGTCAGGGGAAGTGCAGTACTATCGCAAGGAGTTATACTTGGAATACGGAGGAGGTATGGAGGGGAAAAAGAGGCAGAGGAGGTCTGAGAGAGGGAGGAAGAGGGTGAGCTTGAGTCAGTTAAAAATGGCAGGAAAAAGGGAGCTGGTTTGTTAAAGAAGAATGGTAGAAAGTGTAAACAGAGTGAGTTGAAGACAGGAGGAGAAATTGAAGTGAATGAAGGCAAAGTATCGGAGGTGGTAGATGTGGTGAAGTTCTCGGAGCCCAAGGGTCAGGATAAAGATGAGTCTGTGACAGTAGGAGTGAAGTTTTTGGAAAAAGTGGGCCCTTGCCTTTTGGCTGATACATTTGTGGTTTCAGGGTGGGTGAAAACAGAGTTGGGTGCTGTGAAATCGGTGAGGGTAACCAGAAGTGGTCTAGTGATAATTGTTTGTGTTTCTGCTGGTCAGAGGGGGCAGGCGCTCCATGTTAAACAAATGGGGGCAAGAAATGTGAATTGTTTTGCTCTCAAGAAAAGGGTGCCATTGAAAGGTGTGATTTACTGGGGTAGCGGTAAATGTGAAAGCTGACCAATTGAAGGGGAAGATTCCCGGTGTTTGTGATGCTCGTTGTTTGGTGTGATGCAGAAAGGTTGGCGTGAGTGGAGAAACAGAAGAGTCATTGTCTGTTCTTTTGAGTTTTGATGTTGAGTCTTTGCCCGACAAAGTGATGTTAGGAAATACAAGTTATCCGGTACGAGCTTTTGTGCCGAATACATGACGTTGTTACAGGTGTCAAGCTTATGGGCATGTGGCAGCAGTGTGTTGGAGGGAGGTTCCTAGGTGTGAGAAGTGTGCAGAAGGGCATGAGACAAAGGAAAGTGTAGCATTGGGGAAAGTAGTGGTATGTGTTAATTGTAGGGGTGCCCATGGGGCTGGAGATCTGAAATGTCCAGTGCACGTTGAGGTTTCCAGGGTTAGAGTAGTGCAGAAGTTGTCTGAGGCAGTGAAGAAAGTAGAGGAAGATGGGTCAAGGGGGAGGGATCCTGAGAGGAATGGTGTGAGTAGTAAATATGTACCAGTACAGAGGGATACACCAACATAGTGATATCTGTTTCAATAAGATTGGATTTTTGGCATTTATAGCAATGGTTATCAACTGTACTGCAGGGATGGAATGTAAGTCGCAGAAAATAGAGGTGGTGGCAGCTGCAGCGAGGTATTTGGGTGTGCGAGACTTGACATCAGAAGAGTTACAGGGTGTGTTAAGTGGTGGTGTCCCATCCTTTCAGGCTGTTGGCCTGAAGTAGGAATAAATATATTTAAATAGTGGAGTATGGTTATTATTATAATAATTTTTTTATGTTGTGAGAGTAGTATGAGATGGTATCGTATTTGTTGATTTTTTAAATTTTAAAGCAAAGTATAAGGGATTTATACTCCAGTCTATTAGGTGGCGGTAATTCAACATTTATTGGATGCCAACCGCCGTTAAACCTAATAGGAGAGGAAGAAGAAGAAACCGAGCGCACCCACTGTCACCTTGCAGACAGTGTTGGTTTCTAGTAGCAACGCCTGCCAAACAGAAGAGAAGAAAGATGGTCCTGAGTAAGTAGAAAGCTGGTTGGCTAATCCCGATAATTAAACCAATTTGTCACCAATGCACGAAAGCAATATGGCTAGCGAGTCGTTATGAGACAAAATGAAATAACGTTACGGTGCTGTCTTATTTTGTATTTTTCAAATAGCTTGTTAACTTGTGATACAGGCAACCGAGGAAACTAGCTAGCTAGATAGGTAGCCTAGCTAGCATCAACGTGTCACTTGTTGCTATTTTTGCCTACTACCGTAGCTATAACATTTGCTACACCCTTTTTCCATAATCTACAGTCACAGAAGACATGGTCCGACGTCGGGCAGAGCATAACAACTGCGAGATCCTTTCCTTAGAGGAGGTGTCTTTGCATCAACAAGATATTGAGAAAATAGAACACATTGATAAATGGTGCAGGGACCTCAAAATTCTGTATCTTCAAAACAATCTCATTCCCAGAATAGGTGATTCAAATTTCTTTCCCCTTCCTCTTTTTTATATAATTGCAATTCAATTATATATTTCAAAATCTAACTACCCTATCTATATTTTATGTATATTTCATTGGCCATCAATGCTATTTCAATATTTTGAAATATGAATTAATTTGCTCTCCATAGAAAATGTATATAGACTGAAAAAGTTGGAGTATCTAAACCTTGCTTTGAACAACGTTGAACTGATTGAAAACCTGGAAGGTTAGTATTTTGTGCACATAGCCACTTCTACTATTTTACAACCTTGTCCTATCTGTTTGTGTTAATGTAGGCTAAGGAAATGACCAAAAGTCTCTGTTTTGTAATAGCATTTCTCCTCCTGTGCTTTGACTCTAAAAATAGCAATTTCATTGTGGCTTTAGAGAATCAAATAGGCCAAATAGATCTCTTCTTGCCTCCTCATCCGTTACAACAGGATGTGAGAGTCTCCAGAAGCTGGACTTGACAGTGAACTTTGTGGGCCGGTTGAGCAGTGTGGAGTCATTGAAGCACAACCTCCATCTCCGAGAGCTTTTCCTGGTGGGGAACCCCTGCACTGAGTTTGAGGGCTACAGGCAATACGTTGTGGCTTCACTGCCCCAACTGAAGGTATCAGGAGGGATAGAGAACAGAAGTTTCAAGTTTTAATGTCACATGCACAAGTACAGTGAAATTAAGATCATATGTTCAAATCTCACTGACGCTGTGCCACAATAAAAAAGAAATGTGTCTTATCATTTACATGTGTCTTATCTGTGCTTGGAGTTCCAAACAATTAACCCAAACTAAGCTAGCAGTGTTATTAAAACTTTTAATGAAAAGTGTTCTCAGAACTTTATTTAATTACCTTCAAATAACCTATAATTGCCATTCTCAGAACCTCTCAGGAAAACTTTCAGGGAACCATAGTAAAATGTCCTCAGAACCTCCCAACAACCTAAAAAAGAATGTTCCCAGAACAGGCTAAATGTTCACTTCCTTTCTCTAAAAACATTCAGTTTTATGCAGTTCTTGCACTTGCTACCATACCCCGTTCAAAGGCACTTAAATATTTTGTCTTGCCCATTCACCCTCTGAATGGCACACATGCACAATCCATGTCTCCGTTGTCGCAAGGCTTAAAAATCCTTATTTAACCTGTTTCTTCCTCTTCATCTTCACTGATTTGAAGTGGATTTAACAAGTGACATCATAGTATCCCTGCACATTGTAAATATGGTACTGGAACTGACCCTGTATATAGTATGCTTACTTACTTTATTTATCCTGTTCATCTTCTTATTTTTATATCTTGTGTGTTTTTGTTCTACCTTGTTAGTTTTAGTATTATGTTGTTATTGATTACTGTATTGTTGGGGTTAGCACTTGCAAGAAAGGCATTTCACTGTACTTGTGCATGTGACATTGAAACTTGAAACCTGGATTCATCTGGTAAGTCTGTCATGGAAAAAGCAGGTGTCCTTAATGTTTTGTACACTCAGTGTATGCCATTTAACAGATACTTTTATCCAAAGCGACTCACAGTAGTGTGTGCATACATTTTCCTAAAAGATATACGCGCACACACACTCAAAATCACTAGTCTAGCATGCACTTGCTCGCCTGAAGATAGCCTAGCGTGGTAGGGGAAATAATGTTTTATTTTTTGCAGTATCTGGATGGGAAAGAGATTGGCAGGTCGGAGAGGATCCGGGCCGGACAAGGCCTAGATGAGGTGAGGAGGCGGATTCGGCAGCAGGAGCAGGATTACCTGAGGAAGAGAGTGAGTGAGAAAGAGGAGGCCAAGAGAGAGGGAGGAGAGGCGCAGCGGGGGCCGAGAAAGGAAAGCAGCTCCTCTGCTAAAGAGAAGAAGCCTGGCTTTGATGGTCGCTGGTACACTGACATCAACAACACCATGTATGTTCACGCTTTCCACCTTGATTTTATTTTATGTAGAACAGCAAGGATAACTGGTGCATCTGTGGAGTAACCCTAACCCTAACCTCATCTGCGGTTCTCGAATTCAGTTGGCCCGATACAGTATTTCAGTTCACTGTCAATCACTCCGTTTATTTCAGTGTTTTTAATAACTCTGAAGAGTTCTGTTTATTGATCTTTAGCCCTGTGCCTGAAGAAAACAAAGAGATCCAAGGGAGAGAGGAGAAAGTGAAGACAAGCTGCCTTTCTTCAGAAGACCAGGAAAGGGAGTTTTGGGAGAAACCTTGTGCCTTTACTCCAGAGTCACGCCTGGAAGCTCACCGCCACCTTAACGAGAAGAAAAAGGCTAAAGAAAGGTAGGTAAACAGCTAGCAATTCTAGGGAGAGTGAATGTAATGGTACTCGTAATGTTCCCCTATTGTTTGAGTGTATAGTTTTCCCTTAGTTAGGGGAACATTCTATCTATGTTATCAAAAACCTTAGCATGTTTTGCTGTTAGTTAGGAGAACATTCCCTTAATATCAAGCAGAACTTTTCTAGAATGTAGTTACAATGTTCTTAGAATATACAACATGAATGTTCTAGATGCATTTTATGGGTTCGTTGCAAGAACATTAACATGTCGTTTTCTGAGGGTTATGAGAATATTCCATCAAAGTCCCACCAAACATACACAGAACATGGTTGCCATGTTCTCAGAATATAAGATACAGTGAGGGAAGAAAGTATTTGATCCCCTGCTGATTTTGTACATTTGCCCACTGACAAAGAAATGATCAGTCTATAATTTTAATGGTAGGTTTATTTGAACAGTGAGAGACAGAATAACAACAAAAAAATCCAGGAAAACGCATGTCAAAAATGTTATAAATTGATTTGCATTTTAATGAGGGAAATAAGTATTTGACCCCTCTGCAAAACATGATTTAGTACTTGGTGGCAAAACCCTTGTTGGCAATCACAGAGGTCAGACGTTTTTTGTAGTTGGCCACCAGGTTTGCACACATCTCAGGAGGGAAGAAGCAGTCAGCTGGTATTCTGTCTATAATGGAGTGGCTAGCACAGTCACCGTATATCAACCCTATTGAGCTGTTGTGGGAGCAGCTTGACCGTATGGTATGTAAGAAGTGCCCATCAAGCCAATCCAACTTGTGGGAGGTGCTTCAGGAAGCATGGGGTGAAATCTCTTCAGATTACCTCAACAAATTGACAACTAGAATGCCAAAGGTCTGCAAGGCTGTAATTGCTGCAAATTGAGGATTCTTTGACGAAAGCAAAGTTTGAAGGACACAATTATTATTTCAATTAAAGTCATTATTTCTATGACTATATTTCCTATTAATTTTGCTATATTTCCTATTCAAACTCATTTCATGTATGTTTTCATGGAAACAAGGACATTTCTAAGTGACCCCAAACTTTTGAACGGTAATGTATGTATGTATGTACAGTTGAAGTCAGAAGTTTACATACACCTTAGCCAAATACACAGTGAATTATAAGTGAAATAATCTGTCTGTAAACAATTGTTGGAAAAATTACTTGTGTCATGCACAAGGTAGATGTCCTAACCGACTTGCCAAAACTATAGTTTGTTAACAAGAAATGTGTGGAGTGGTTTAAAAACGAGTGTTAATGACTCCAACCTAAGTGTATTTAAACTTCCGACTTCAACTGTATGTATGTATGTATGTGCTCCTGCTCTACTAAATAAATCTCACTCCACCAACAGCCTATCGTCTAAACAGTCAACCAGTTTACTAAATGGGGTCAGCCTAATATCAATGCTGTCTAATGACCCCAAGCTTTTTGGTTAAGTCTAATGCCTAGTCTTAATGTAAACTCATTGCACTGCTGAAGTTGTGACCTGGTGTCCCGAAGTTGATAAATTTTTAATCTCCTTGTTTAAACCCTCATCTCTGAGAGTCCATCGATTTGCCATCATGAAACACGTCACAGAGAGTGTGATCCTATCGAGTGGAAAGCACTAATGGAAGGAGTTGATTTGGAATTCAGAATTCCACTCGCTCGGTTTCTCTCTCTGTTTTTCTTTCTCTTGATTAAATTGAAAATACACTTTACCAGCATGACAAAGGGGACAAAACAAGAAACGTCACAACCAATCACTTTAATGACCGGACCCAATGGCCACAGACGTCAGTTCAACGTCTAGTTTTGATTTACATTTGTTTGAGTTTTCAACTAACGTGAAATCAACAAAAAAAATGCACCATGTCATTGGATTTAGGTTAAAAGTTGGGTGAAAAAAAGACTGTCCATACGTGATGACCTTCTGCAAATCCAATCCGTTTTCCATGTTTATTCTACGTCATCACATTTATTTTTTCGGGGGGTCTAAATGACGTGGAAACAACGTTTATTCAACCAGTTTTTGCCCAATGGGGGTAGCAGTTTCAAGTGATCTGATGCATGTAGCCGAAACAAGGGTTAAGTCCCAAATGGCACCCTATTTCCTACATAGTGCACTACTTTGGTATGGGCTCTGGTCCAAAGTAGTACATTATGTAGGAAATGTGGTGCCTTTTGGGATGCAGCCAAGGACCTCATTAACCGTATTGATGCAGTCGGATGTACAGTGGGGAGAACAAGTATTTGATACACTGCCGATTTTGCAGGTTTTCCTACTTACAAAGCATTTTTATCATAGGTACACTTCAACTGTGAGAGACGGAATCTAAAACAAAAATCCAGAAAATCACATTGGATGATTTTTAAGTAATTCATTTGCATTTTATTGCATGACATACGTATTTGATCACCTACCAACCAGTAAGAACTCTCACAGACCTGTTAGATTTTCTTTAAGAAGCCCTCCTGTTCTCCACTCATTACCTGTATTAACTGCACCTGTTTGAACTCGTTACCTGTATAAAAGACACCTGTCCACACACTCAATCAAACAGACTCCAACCTCTCCACAATGGCCAAGACTAGAGAGCTGTGTAAGGACATCAGGGATAAAATTGTAGACCTGCACAAGGCTGGGATGGGACAGGACAATAGGCAAGCAGCTTGGTGAGAAGGCAACAACTGTTGGCGCAATTATTAGAAAATGGAAGAAGTTCAAGATGACGGTCAATCACCCTCGATCTGGGGCTCCATGCAAGATCTCACCTCGTGGGGCATCAATGATCATGAGGAAGGTGAGGGATCAGCCCAGAACTACACGACAGGACCTGGTCAATGACCTGAAGAGAGCTGGGACCACAGTCTCAAAGAAAACCATTAGTAACACACTACGCCGTCATGGATTAAAATCCTGCAGCGCATGCAAGGTCCCACTGCTCAAGCCAGCGCATGTCCAGGCCCGTCTGAAGTTTGCCAATGACCATCTGGATGATCCAGAGGAGGAATGGGAGAAGGTCATGTGGTCTGATGAGACAAAAATATAGCTTTTTGGTCTAAACTCCACTCGCCGTGTTTGGAGGAAGAAGAAGGATGAGTACAACCCCAAGAACACCATCCCAACCGTGCAGCATGGAGGTGGAAACATCATTCTTTGGGGATGCTTTTCTGCAAAGGGGACAGGACGACTGCACCGTATTGAGGGGAGGATGGATGGGGCCATGTATCGCGAGATCTTGGCCAACAACCTCCTTCCCTCAGTAAGAGCATTGAAGATGGGTCGTGGCTGGGTCTTCCAGCATGACAACGACCCGAAACACACAGCCAGGGCAACTAAGGAGTGGTTCCGTAAGAAGCATCTCAAGGTCCTGGAGTGGCCTAGCCAGTCTCCAGACCTGAACCCAATAGAAAATCTTTGGAGGGAGCTGAAAGTCTGTATTGCCCAGCGACAGCCCCGAAACCTGAAGGATCTGGAGAAGGTCTGTATGGAGGAGTGGGCCAAAATCCCTGCTGCAGTGTGTGCAAACCTGGTCAAGACCTACAGGAAACGTATGATCTCTGTAATTGCAAACAAAGGTTTATGTACCAAATATTAAGTTCTGCTTTTCAGATGTATCAAATACTTATGTCATGCAATAAAATGCAAATTAATTACTTAAAAATCATACAATGTGATTTTCTGGGTTTTTGTTTTAGATTCCGTCTCTCACAGTGGAAGTGTACCTATGATAAAAAATTACAGACCTCTACATGCTTTGTAAGTAGGAAAACCTGCTAAATCGGCAGTGTATCAAATACTTGTTCTCCCCACTGTAACTACTTCTGATATAGTCACCATACGTTTTAGAAAAGGCAAAATCCTAACTTGAGATATGCGCACATAACTTTTCATTTTGCTTGTAAGCCTTTGTTGAAGTTAGTGGGAGAGTTGTGTGAACGTACAGACTTGTATCTCAAGTTAAGATTCAGCCCAATTTGTGGACCTCTGTAGCTCAATTGGTAGAGCATGGCGCTTGTAACGCCAGGGTAGTGGGTTCGATCCCCGGGACCACCCATACGTAAAGATGTATGCACACGACTGTAAGTCGCTTTGGATAAAAGCGTCTGCTAAATGGCATATTATTATTATTATTATTATTAATATTATTACTATGCCAACACTTGTCTCTATCTGTTGAAGATTCTGTTTTCTGCCTAAGTTTTCTATTTATGTTTGAAGGTACAGTACATTATCACTAAACAAAAATCCAATGTCCAAAATGGGATCTCCCATGCATTTTCATAACATGTCACTTCAGTGTGCTATACTGTACTGTATAATGGGGTGCAGTTCACTGGTTTAGCCACTGTATGTCACTGTAACCTCGATTTATATTTGAATCAATATGTCTCCTTACCCAATTGATTGTGAAAAAAGATAACTTGTTTTTATCTGATTATGTCAAGTTGATGTATTAGCTCCATCTTTATCTTATTATAGTTTAAATGTAGAGTTTCAATCTGATGCTTTTAACCAATTCCAATAATGGTCTCAACCTCCAAACACATTTTCCATCTGTTAGTTTTATTTTTATTTATTTATTTCACCTTTATTTAACCAAGTAAGCCAGTTGAGAATACGTTCTCATTTACAACTGCGACCTGGCCAAGATAAAGCAAAGCAGTGCGATTTAAAAACAACAACAACACAGAGTTACATATGAAATAAACAAAAACAAAACGTACAGTCAATAACACAATAGAAAATCTATATACAGTGTGTGCAAATGTAAGTTATGGAGGTAAGGCAATACATAGGCCATAGTGCAAAATAATTACAATTTAGTATTAACACTGGAGTAATAGATGTGCAAATAGAGATACTGGGGTGCAAATGAGCAAAATAAATAACAATGTAAATAACAATATGGGGATGAGGTAGTTGGGTGGGCTAATTACATATGGGCTGTGTACAGGTGCAGTGATCGGTAAGCTGCTCTGACAACTGATGCTTAAAGTTAGTGAGGGAGATAAGAGTCTCCAGCTTCAGAGATTTTTGCAGTTAGTTACACAAGCAGTGAGCTGTAGAGGTGTTCACGGGTCCAAAAAGTTGGACCCGTCCCAAAATGTACCTGGGGCTTTCCCACCCGGACCCAATATGCATTAATACATTTTTAAAATATAAAAACCCGTTCTGAAATGACCCGAGGACAACTAGACCCGTTCCGGATAGACCTGGTTGGATCCAGACCCGGTCTGATCCGAACCGAGTGAGGGATGCAGCAGGAAACGTTTATTATTTTTTTAAAGCTACTATATTAACCGGAGCTGATAAAGCGTGAGAGGAGGGAGAGAGGTGCTGCTCTTGCAGGCAGGGGAGGGGCCGTACTGTGAGCGAGTGAAGCGGGGAGCAGGGAGGGTGAAACGAGAGACCACAACCAACCAACAAGCCGACTCGCACTATAGTAAACTAATAGCTGCCATAGCTAGATTATTTATCATCAAATATGATTACGTAGTACCTGTCTTGACTGCATAAAACCGGGAGAAGTTAGCTAATGTTAGCTAGCTAGGCTAATTGAGGCTGCAGTGCATACGCTTTCTCATCCTAACAACAACTCCATTCAGAATATTAAGTAGCGGCCTACCTGTTGGCTCTTGGTGGTTGTCGCCTGTCCTTCTCCTTGAACTTTTAAATCCGTCCTTTGAATTCCATCTGCCATTGATTAGCCGTCTGTTAACTTTTGCTACGCACGGAGGCTCTGACTGTAGCCTATTGCGGCTTTGATGACTTATGATTGGCCAACAACAAGAAGCTACACTCGCCACTCTCCTGAGAAGTAAGAGCAGCAGCATAAATGATCAAATTTCTCTCCCTCTACTGCAGCAATCGCGTTTGGATCTGTACGGGTCCTTCCGGACAAGTCAATTAAAATTACACATCATATGAGATCCGACCCAGACCCGTGACATTAAGAATTCTGGATCCGGATCGGGTATTGGGATACAGGTGGATCCGTGAAGACCTCTAGTGAGTGGTTAGGCATACAGGTTGCATGCAGACCTGAGTCAAATACTGAAATGCACTTGCTTTTAGCTTGGTGTTTGCACAATTGGGACACTATCCCATGGGTTCTACTTTACCGGGAAAACGTAATGTTTTTGACCCAGGTCTAGTTGCAAGGTGGAGTAAGCCTACCCTTTTCATAAAGTCCCAAACCAAATAATTAATAAAGGACACTAAAGGAAATATAAAGAAATAAAGACATTATAGGAATATGTAGGCATAAGTGGAAAAACTAAATTTGCTTTGGTTGGAAACTAAGCACATTTGAGTTGACTTACGTTAAAACGTTATTACAACCATTCTAGATGTTGAATCAAATCAAGTTTTAAACTTAATGTAATTTATTCAACTTTTTATAATGGTTGTAATAACGTTTTGACGTAAGTCAACAAAAATGTGCTTAGTTTCCAACCAAAGTGTACACACTGTAGGAATATGTAGGCCTATGTGGAAAAACTTGCTTTGGTTGAGTTGACTTACGTTAAAACGTTATTACAACCATTGTAAATGTTGAATCAAATTTTATTTGTCACATGCGCTGAATACAACCGGTGTAGACTTTACCGTGAAAAAGAACAGTTCGGGGGAACATAAGTGGTTTTATCGCAACTTTATATACTTTTATCCAAAGCGACTTACAGTACAGTGAGTGCATACATTTTTCGTATGGGCGGCCCCTGCAGGACTCGAACCCACAAACCTGGCATAGCTAGCGTCCAACTGAGCCATATACAGTGGGGAGAACAAGTATTTGATACACTGCCGATTTTGCAGGTTTTCCTACTTACAAAGCATGTAGAGGTCTGTAATTTTTATCATAGGTACACTTCAACTGTGAGAGACGGAATCTAAAACAAAAATCCAGAAAATCACATTATATTATTTTTAAGTAATTAATTTGCATTTTATTGCATGACATAAGTATTTGATACATCAGAAAAGCAGAACTTAATATTTGGTACAGAAACCTTTGTTTGCAATTACAGAGATCATATGTTTCCTGTAGGTCTTGACCAGGTTTGCACACACTGCAGCAGGGATTTTGGCCCACTCCTCCATTCAGACCTTCTCCAGATCCTTCAGGTTTCGGGGCTATCGTTGGGCAATACGGACTTTCAGCTCCCTCCAAAGATTTTCTATTGGGTTCAGGTCTGGAGACTGGCTAGGCCACTCCAGGACCTTGAGATGCTTCTTACAGAGCCACTCCTTAGTTGCCCTGGCTGTGTGTTTCGGGTCGTTGTCATGCTGGAAGACCCAGCCACGACCCATGGCCCCATCCATCCTCCCCTCAATACGGTGCAGTCGTCCTGTCCCCTTTGCAGAAAAGCATCCCCAAAGAATGATGTTTCCACCTCCATGCTTCATGGTTGGGATGGTGTTCTTGGGGTTGTACTCATCCTTCTTCTTCCTCCAAACACAGTGGAGTTTAGAACAAAAAGCTCTATTTTTGTCTCATCAGACCACATGACCTTCTCCCATTCCTCCTCTGGATCATCCAGATGGTCATTGGCAAACTTCAGACGGGCCTGGACATGCGCTGGCTTGAGCAGGGGGCCTTGCGTGCGCTGCAGGATTTTAATCCATGACGGCGTAGTGTGTTACTAATGGGTTTCTTTGAGACTGTGGTCCCAGCTCTCATCAGGTCATTGACCAGGTCCTGCTGTGTAGTTCTGGGCTGATCCCTCACCTTCCTCATGATCATTGATGCCCCACGAGGTGAGATCTTGCATGGAGCCCCAGACCGAGGGTAATTGACCGTCATCTTGAACTTCTTCCATTTTCTAATAATTGCGGCAACAGTTGTTGCCTTCTCACCAAGCTGCTTGCCTATTGTCCTGTAGCCCATCCCAGCCTTGTGCAGGTCTACAATTTTATCCCTGATGTCCTTACACAGCTCTCTAGTCTTGGCCATTGTGGAGAGGTTGGAGTCTGTTTGATTGAGTGTGTGGACAGGTGTCTTTTATACAGGTAACGAGTTCAAACAGGTGCAGTTAATACAGGTAATGAGTGGAGAACAGGAGGGCTTCTTAAAGAAATACTAACAGGTCTGTGAGAGCCGGAATTCTTACTGGTTGGTAGGTGATCAAATACTTATGTCATGCAATAAAATGCAAATTAATTATTTAAAAATCATATCATGTGATTTTCTGGATTTTTGTTTTAGATTCCGTCTCTCACAGTTGAAGTGTACCTATGATAAAGATTACAGACCTCTACATGCTTTGTAAGTAGGAAAACCTGCAAAATCGGCAGTGTTTCAAATACTTGTTCTCCCCACTGTAGGACCAGAGTGTGTATGATGCGTCAGTAATTGACATTGCATGACAATCCCACCCAGTTTGTCTATTCAGACACTTCATTTTTCACTCCGCTGATCCAGGGTCAGATATTTTTTCTATCCTCCCCAATGTAATGCTCTTCATCATGCTCTGATGAAGCCATAACTGCCGAAACGCGTTAGCCTTCCCGGCCTAAAATAAAAAGGTGAAATGAGGTGACGTTTTTTTGTCCTTTTATTTCTCCAATGTTTTTGAACTTGGGATTTCATTTGAAGTAATTGTCAAATATGGCAGAGCACCCAACTAATTAAGCGAGATGGCACACCTGTTACCCACTCCACAATATCTGTTTGGGCTTCTTCTGTCAATTTGCAGAATACAAATAACTTATAATTACACTATATACAAAAGTATGTGGACACCCCTTCAAATTAGTGGATTTGGCTATTTCAGCCACATCCGTTGCTGACAGGTGTATAAAATAGAGCACACAGCCATGCAATCTCCATAGACAAACATTGGCAGTAGAATGGCTTTACTGAAGAGCTCAATTTTCAACGTGCTACCTTTCCAACAAGTCAAATTTCTGTCCTGCTAGAGCTGCCCCGGTCAACTGTAAGTGCTGTTATTGTGAAGTGGAAATGTCTGGGAGCAACAACGGCTCAGCCACAAAGTGGTGTAGGCCACACAAGCTCACAGAACTGGACTGCCGAATGCTGAAGCGCGTTGCGTGTAAAAATCGTCTGTCCTCGGTTGCAACACTCACTACAGAGTTCCAAACTGCCTCTGGAAGCAACGTCAGCATGAACTGTTCGTCGGGAGCTTCATGAAATGGGTTTCCATGGCCGAGCAGACGCACACAAGCCTAAGATCACCATGCACAATGCCAAGTGTTGGGTGGATTGGTGTAAAGCTCGCCGCCATTGGTCTCTGGAGCAGTGGAAACGTGTTCTCTGGAGTGATGAATCACGCTTCACCATTTGGCAGTCCGACGGACAAATCTAAGTTTTGCGGATGCCGGGAGGACGCTACCTGCCTGAATGCATTGTGCCAACTGTAAAGTTTGGTGGAAGAGGAATAATGGTCTGGGGCTGTTTTTCATGGTTCGGACTAGGCCACTTAGTTCCAGTGATGGAAAATCTGAACTTTACAGCATACAATGACATTCTAAACGATTCTGTGCTTCCAACATTGTGGCAACAGTTTGGTGAAGGCCCTTTCCTGTTTCACCATGACAATGCCCCCTTGCACTATGCGAGGTCCATCAAGAAATGGTTTTTCGAGATTGGTGTGGAAGAACTTGACTGGCCTGCACAGAGCCCTTTGGGATGAATTGGAACGCCGACTGCAGGCCTAATTGCCCAAAATCAGTGCCCTACCTCACTAATGCTCTTGTGGATGAATGGAAGCAAGTCCCTGCAGCATTGTTCCAACATCTAGTGGAAAGCCTTCCCAGAAGAGTGGAGGCTGTTATAGCAGCAAAGGGAAGACCATCTCCATATTAATGGCCATGATTTTGGAATGAGCTGTTCGACGAGCAGGTGTCCACGTACTTTTGGTAATGTAGTGTATCTTTCGGCCCCCCAACCATTCGCTCAAGAAAAAAACGTCCCGCGGCTGAATCTAGTTGATGACCCCTGACCTACTGCGTGTGTTATTCAGACTCTTCACTCAGAGGTAGCATCCCTTCCTGTTTCTCGGGTACAGGTTAAATCAAGCTTAATTAATTTGCCCGCCATGTTGTTAATTGATGGCGGCCCACTCACCCTACAGGTGACCCATTTGCTGTGGTTTTTAATTGGGTGTGTGATTTAGATCTGCATCAGTCTCTCTGTCTCTCTCTGTGTGTGTGTGTGTGAGCGAGATAATATTTTAAACACGTTGCGTCCCAAATGGCACCTTATTTCCTATATAGTGCACTACTTTTGACCAGGGCCTATAGGGCTATATACAGTGCTTTCGGAAAGTATTCAGACGCCTTTACTTTTTGTTACGTTACAGCCTTATTCTAAAAATGATTAAATTGTTTTTTCCCCTCATCAATCTACACACAATACCCCATAATGACAAAGCAAAAACAGGTTTGTATAAATTTTTGCACATTTATAAAAAATACAAAACTGAAATATCACATTTACATAAGTATTCAGACCCTTTACTCAGTACTTTGTTGAAGCACCTTAGGCAACAATTACAGCCTGGAGTCTTCTTGGGTATGATGCTACAAGCTTGGCACACCACCATGCTTAACCGTAGGGATGGTGCCAGATTTCTTCCAGACGTTACGCTTGGCATTCAGGCCAAAGAGTTCAATCTTGGTTTCATCAGACCAGAGCATCTAGTTTCTCATGGTCTGAGAGTCTTTAAGTGCCTTTTGGCCAACTCCAAGCGGGCTTTCATGTGCCTTGTACTGAGGAGTGGCTTTCGTCTGGCCACTCTACCATAAAGGCCTGATTGGTGGAGTGCTGCAAAGATGGTTGTCCTTCTGGAAGGTTCTCCCATCTCCATAGAGGAACTCTAGAGCTCTTTCAGAGTGACCATCGGGTTCTTTGTCACCTCCCTGACCAAGGCCCTTCTCCCTCGATTGCTCAGTTTGGCCGGGCGGCCAGGTCTAGGAAGAGTCTTGGTAGTTCCAAACTTCTTCCATTTAAGAATGATGGAGGCCACTGTGTTTTTGGGGACCTTCAATGCTGCAGACATTTTTTGGTACACTTCCCCAGATCCCCTGTCTCGGAGCTCTACGGACAATTCCTTCGACATCATGGCTTAGTTTTTGCTCTGACATGCACTGTCAACTGTGGGACCTTATATGGACAGGTGTGTGCCTTTCCAAATCATGTCCAATCAATTGAATTTACCATTTCTGTTTTTTATTTTTAATACATTTTCTAAAATGTCTAAACCTGTATTTGCTTTGTCATTATTGGGAATTGTGTGTAGATTGAGGAATTTATTTGATTTTATCCATTTTAGAATAAGGCTGTAACATAACAAAATGTGGAATAATTCAAGGGGTCTGAAAACTTTCCGAATGCGCTGTATAGGGAATAGGGTGCCATTTGGGATGCAACCTCTAACTTTGCCACAGGCTGCTGCCACAACCACAGGCCCAAAACACACATCAGAGAGTCAGGCCTACAGTCAGCCTAGAGCTTTATTTAATAGGGCAGAGTCAACCTATTTGTTAAGTTACCGTAAAACTTTCATTAAACACAGTCTCAAATAGCCACCTGTCCCTTTTTTAATAGCCAGGCATTGGCACACATTTCAGCAAATAAATGCCTGTTTCAAATAAACGGCGAGTGTAAATGCATTGTTTACGAGGTTACTATGGACACCGCTCTGATATTCCCACGGTCATGTGCATGAATGTATTACTTTTTTAATATAATATGTCATCGTTGCTAGCCATGGTGCCACCAAAAGGAAAACACAATATCAAATTCAAGCTACTGGTACCGCTCTCTATGGTGCTGAAGCAGGGTGTATGATCGGCATCCTAGTCTGATATGTGATGGATTTTATATTATGTTTATACTGGTATAAACAGTGTAGTCGTTTTTTTTCAGTATTTTATTATAAAATTGTGGTAGTCTTTTAAAAATAGATGCCTGGCTCGAACAGAAGCCTGTCTCTAATAAGTGGCAATTGTGTTCAGTGATTCAAGCAAATAAATGCCCAGGGTATTAATTGAAGTTTCACGGGTACTCATTTAATTACAGTCAAGGTATTAAAGGGTTGAAAAAATCATTATCTAAAAGGGCTGAGGGAAGGTCATAGATATCATACATGTTTACTTTGTCGGGACTTGTTGAGTTGCAGGTATGATACGCTTTTGCTGAGGAGACTTAATATTTGATGTTTGGAATTATGACATTTTCTTGTATAATTTGTTAACTTTTAGTCAAGATTTTAAAAGATAAAGAGAGGGGCCTAAGCAGGGCATTTTGCATATGGGCATATGCTCCTAAATATATTTTTTTTTTGGGGGGGGGTACTTACCACCAAATATTCCACAAATGACTTTGTAATTTCAATGACATCTTTTTGTATCAACATTTTAGCTTTTTATAATAAACACATTTATTTTACAGGGTTACATATTTGTTTTTCGCTCACAACCTGTGCTTCAAAAGTAGCTAGAATTCATAGGCTGTATCTTAATGAATAGAAAAAATATTTTATTCTGGTGCTACCAATTAATTTGTTTTTATTTAGAGCCCTGGTTCTACGTCAGCATACTTAGTTTATTGAATCAGTGCAAGATGTTTATTTCATTCAATGTTTGCGTTAAATGATTTCTCTCATGCAAGAGAGTCAAGTTGCTTGATTTACCTTGAACAGGAAAAAGGGAGAGAAAGTTCCTATACTTTGTATTTGTGTATTAAGCTTCAGATATCTGAGGTAACGGTGACAACCGTGCCTTGAAAAGAGGAAGTCCCTTTCAAGTGGTGGTGGGTAAAGATCTTGTGCTGCAATTACTGTCCTAACCTCTTATGGGGCGGCAGGTAGCTTAGTGGTTAAGAGCGTTGTGCCAGTAACCGAAAGGTCGCTGGTTCTAATCCCCGAGCCAACTAGGTGAAAAATCTGTCGATGTGCCCTTGAGCAAGGCACTTAACCCTGATTGCTCCTGTAAGTCGCTCTGGATAAGAGCGTCTGCTAAATGACGTAAATGTAATGTAAATGTTATCTGCTGTTCCCTGGCTTTGTAAATTTTTCAATGCATCATAATATGCTGACGCTTACCATGAAAACATGACTACACACTATCTGACTACACACTGGTCAACTTCCAAATATGTAGGCTTATCAGGGGAACTCAGACTAAATGTTGTCCAGGCATAAAATCAGGATAATACAACATTATTGTTTTTACCATATCCTTATACACAGTTGTCACGGTGCATTGTCAGTGTATTGTCAGGAAATATTAATTTCCTGCCTCCTTAGGGGGATTATGGGTGTGCATCCCAAATGGCACCCCATTCCCTATGTAGTCCACTACTTTTGACCAGGGTAGGGTCCATAGGGCTCTGGTCAAAAGTACTGCACTATGTAGGGAATGGGGTGTCATGCAAAAAGGACCTGACTTCCCAGCTGGCAAAACTGGACAAAATAACAGCGTACTGTGTGATGTATCTGTGTATTTTTCAAGTCAGGATTAAGACCTCGTTGCTAATGCTCGGGCACACCAATGACCAACAGTCTCTCAGGTCAACTAACAATTTTAGGTAAATTAACTCTCTAACAGATGGTGGCTGCCGAGTGCCTTTGTGCACTCGAATTCTGAATTCCAAATTGACACTTAGCCTCTACACCCTAGGCACTACTGTAAGAGGATTGGATAGATGCAAGCATTATGGTAATGCTTTAATCTTGCCTTATGATTGGCTGGGTGGAAATGTCGCTATCAAATCAAGCACATTTCAGACATGGAATGCAATGCTATGTGCTTTTCAGGAAAAAAAAACAAATAAAAAAACTATGAAAAAAGCTGAAATATTTACTACACAACAAACATAAGATTTTGTAAAAAAGAATGACAACCTGAACAACTCAAAAGCACCCTAAGGAAACGAAAAGCAAAAAAAATGGTTTTAAGATGTCTTTTAAATAGGCCTCCTGTAGCTCAGTTGGTAGAGCATGGCGCTTGCAACGCCAGGGTTGTGGGTTCGATTCCCACGGGGGGCCAGTATGAAAAATGTATGCACTCACTAACTGTAAGTCGCTCTGGATAAGAACGTCTGCTAAATGACTAAAATGTAAATATGTCTATAGTTTCAGCCCCCCTCAGGTTCTCTGGCAGGCTATTCCAAAGGCTGGGGGCATAATAACTAAAGGCTGCCTCTTGGTCCTAGGCTTTGGGATAGTTAAAAGGCCAGTGCAAGAGGGCCTGAGGGACCTACTGGGTACATCACTTTAAAGCATGTCTGTCATTTATTGGGGTGCAGAATCGTGGATTGATTTAAAAACCAATAAAGTAATTCTAAAACTCACAGGCAGCCAGTGCAGAGACCTTAAAACCGGTGTAATGTGTGTTCTCCGTCTGGTCTTGGTCAGTACCTGTGCTGCAGCATTCTGTATGTTTTGCAGTTGACCAATGGCTTTCTTGGGTAGACCAGACAGGAGAGCATTACAGTAGTCAAGCCTGCTTGTAATTAAAAACATGGATGTGTCTCTCTGTATCACCCTGAGAGAGAAATGGCCGCACCTTGGCAATGTTCCTCAGGTGGTAAAAAGCTATTTTGGTCACATTCCTAATGTGTGATTTGAAATTTTGTTCAGAATCTAAAATAACACCAAGGTTTTTTTTCTTTATTGCCCGTGAATTAAGATGTGCAGCTAGATTCTCTCTGTGCTTTGGCCCCGACAATAAGTACCTCGGTCTTGTCTTGATTTAGCTGGAGGAAGTTGTGAGCCATGACAATCAATGCTGTGCTTTCTGATAAAGCTGCCAAGGGGTAACATACATAAACTGAACAGTACCGGACCAAAAATTAAACCTTGTGGAAAGTCACATGTGATATGCATGCTATCCAATCGTCTTAGATCTACAGGAGCAGCTACTTGCTAGGGAGAAGGGGTCAGGGGTTGATCTGGAATTCAGAACAAGACGAGGAGTCAGATGTAAATATTGGACATTTTCCCACTTAGCGAAGAAACAAGCGAGCTTAGTCAGTATACTGTTTGGTGTGTGCATGGCTGAATGCAGAGGCGCTTGCTAAGTAGCTGTCTGAACACATTGTGCTCACATGAGCTGTCAACACTGATGTCCTGCTGACTCTCCGGCCCAAAGTTTTATAGCGAGAAGTCAAAGTACAGCATGCTGTGAAAAACAGGATGACAGGATGACAGGAATGTAAAGATAAAAGGCATTTTGAGGAAGAGCCCCTTCACTGCTGCCTTGAGAAAGTGCTCTTTGTGTGTCTTTCAAAGTTAGGTCTTTGAATCTTTCCAACTGTACACACTCTCTCCCTTTTCCCCTTTCAGTTTCCTCTCTCTCTCTCTCTCTCCCCCCACACATCCCTACATTTCTCCATAAAAAATAAAAATTGTGACCCCGGGTCATCCACAAACCCGGTGTTTTAATGAAGACCTGCGTTGTCGGCTTGAGAACCGAGAGGGCAGATGATTGAGGGGACGTCCCCGGCTGATGAAGCTGCCAGCTGTGTGTATCCTGCAGTTCTTCTGCACAGGTGATATACTGCAGTAATGCCCCTAACGGTCAACTCCCCGCAGGGTGCTGTGTGTGTGTGTGTGTGTGTGTGTGTGTGTGTGTGTGTGTGTGTGTGTGTGTGTGTGTGTGTGTGTGTGTGTGTGTGTGTGAGTGAGTGAGTGAGTGAGTGCCAAGGGGGGTTGCTTTTCTGGATTACGTATTTTGTGAAGTCATGGTAAAAGGTGGATGTTTTTAGTTTTTTTTACTCCTGACACACCACAGCGAAATATGACATATTTGCCTGATGTTTCAATGACGTCCCGGCCATGAAAATAAGACTTCTTTACCTGGTTGTGATTTCACATCTCTACCAGCAGAAAGCCAGTTTACAACCATGCCAAATGTTGCCCACTGCAGAGTTCACTTGCCTTCCATCTGTACTGTGCGTGTCTGGATAGTGTGTTCGCCAGTAATGCCTTTTGAAAGATCTGTCACCACAACTCACTTCATAAATGTCCCATTCCTAGTTCTCGGATATTGGGTCTCACCTTGATCTCGACGGCTCCATAACTCTGAAGGTGTCATTTGCATTCAGTCAGCCCAGAGAGCTCCCTCCCACCCTGGTTCATGCTTTGCTTCTCCCTGCAGGGAGACTGTGAAGACGCCCAAGGCCCCGAGGACACTGATCACGCCCCATGGACGGGTGATGAATGTCAATGAACCCAAGTACGTATGTGGGGAATGAGAGGAGGATACAGTACACACACACACACACACACACACACTGTGGGTTTCTCTCTCACACACACGCACACATTATCTCACACACACATACACAGATGCATTAACACACAAAGGGCTCTATTTTTGGCTGGTGTTAAAGCCTGGATCCGCAGTTGCTTTTCCCAACAGAAGGCGCTGCACCGCTTGTATTGTAAGAGAGAAACAATATAGTTTGAACAAAAACATGGGGGTTTGGCTCAGCCATAGCCGCTGGGCTGGCCTTAAGGAAAGGTGTGTCTACGCTAAATGCCGTTCACTCAAACGACCTTCATTGTGCCTCACATACTGGCACCAAACTCAAACACAGCAGACATAGTCAACACACACTGACAAGTGACAGTCACAAATAAATGGTCAATGGTCTCCTGTTCAGGTCAGTGTTGACATTGTTGCCTTTATAATCAAGTTAGCAGAGTTGTGGACTCAAGTCACAAATTTGATGACTTGAAACTTGGCTTGATAGAAAAGAAAATAACTTGAGATTTAACTTGGACTTGGAGCCTCAAGACTCGGGACTCGACTTTGACTTGAAACTGATTACTTGAAATTATCTGGCCATGTTTTGTAAAGTTTTGTCACAAATTTTGTGGCAGAGTCAGTGGATTACTCTCCACACAGCCAGAGACGGTAGCTGCAACATTGCAAAAAAATAACATGCAACAGATTGGCTAGTGAAACGCACACTCGGTCCTCTGATTGGACAAGCAAACTGTCAATCAACACAGGTGTCGGGTGAGCTAGCGAACAGATTGCTGATTTGCTGTGTAAGACAAATGTCAAATTGTAGGGAGAGAGGATTGCCATAATAAATAAATATGCAGCTCCAAAAATTGTTTGGTGATCAAGAATATTAACTGTTTACTTTGCAAGCTCACCAGCAATGGGGCAACAATTACTAGCATAGGCCTACTGGTCTTTTGTTATGTCAAAATTGCTTGAAATTGATCATTTACAAAGTTGATGAATTTGGCATTTGGAATTTGTTGTTAAAATGTATTATTACTGTGCACTCTCCAAACTCCCGCCAGTGGAGAGCACTTTGTTCTCTTGTTGAAATGCTTGCTGTTTAATTTATTTCACACGTTTTAAATGCATATAAATCTATATTCCTTCTAATCCTACAATAATTGCTAACGTTTCATCATTCCATCCCCGTAACATTTATTGCTACACTTAAACATTTCTGTTAAATGTTAGATACAATACATTTTCATTTAGCCAACCATTTCTTATCCTCTGAGTGGGCGTAATGTTTATTGTGCACATTAACTTTAGCAAGACTCATGAGGTAGAAGTTCTGTTTATTTAATTCAATGTATGATTTCCTTTGTTCATATGTCGGAGTCCTATGTCTGTGTCCTAGTGCCGCGTTCAAAACGGTGCACTTCAGTGCCTTCAAGACAACTGGAATTTGAACGGTCATCCAACTCTGAATTCAAAGTCGGAAACTCTGGCATCTTTATAGAAGTCTGACTTTCCGACCTGAAGATCACTGATGTCATGATTTGACCTCATTTTTTTCCCGAGTTCACAGTTGTCTTGGAAGCACCATACGTCTCTCTCATTCTGGTTGTGCATAATAGGAGCGTGCAAACGTCAGTGCTCATAGAAATAGGCTACGTGGATTGCGCGCTACGCTTTGGAGTCAGTACGTTGAGTAAGAGAAGAGGATTGTTCCATGTATGAATGGTGATGAAATATCATTAATAATCATTATGTCTGATTAAGACGACTGTAACAACGTAGCAATGGATGTGGAAATTGCCTTTTACATTGTAGAACCAGTTTATGGGTTGTAATTCCGAATTGGGTAATTGTATGGTCCTGGGAGGGGCCAAGTGCTTATATGTACCTGTTTTGAGGTTCTGTTAGACAGATTTGATTTGGTTTCTGAAGGGGAGACTGTGCAGTCTTGCCCTCTACCTGTGTCCATTCAAATAGGACAAGTTAAATGCCGATACAGAGGCTATTTCCTTTTGGGCTATTGCCCATGTATATTTGGTAAATCTACTTGTGTCTTTTGTATGATATGGCGCTTTCATCATTGGATCACCAAGACCTGTAAATAAATCTACACTTAGCACGTCAACCTGCCTTGCCTTCTGCTAATTTCATGCCCTTACGACTTCTACAAGGTCCCTATTTTACAATTACATAATCAAAATGTGTTGTAGACAAAATAATGAAAGGGGCTGTCTGGTAGCCTCAATAAATAAACAGATTTGTAGTTGAACAAGTCATTGCATGTACAATGCATTCGGAAAGTATTCAGACCCCTTCCCCTTTTCCACATTTTGTTACGTTAATCTTATTCTAAAATGGATTTTAAAAATCAATACCCCATAATGAAGAAGCGAAAACAGGTTTTTAGAAATGTTTGCTAATTTATAAAAAATTAAAAACAGATACATTATTTACATAAGTATTCAGACCCTTTGCTATGAGACTCGAAATTGAGCTCAGGTGCATCCTGTTTCCATTGATCATCCTTGAGATGTTTCTACAACTTGATTGGAGTCCACCTGTGGTAAATTCAATTGATTGGACATGATATAGAAAGCACACACCTGTCTATATAAAGGTCCCGCAGTTGACAGTGCATGTCAGAGCAAAAACCAAGCCAGGTCGAAGGAATTGTCCGTAGATCTCTGAGACAGAATTGTGTCGAGGCACAGATCTGGGGAAGGGTACCAAAAAATGTCTGCAGCATTGAAGGTCCCCAAGAACACAGTGGCCTCTGTCATTTTTAAATGGAAGAAGTTTGTAACCACCAACGCTCTTCCTAGAGCTGGCCTCCCGGCCAAACTGAGCAATCGGGGGAGAAGGGCCTTGGTCAGGGAGGTGACCAAGAACCCGATGGTCACTCTGACAGAGCTCCAGAGTTCCTCTGTGGAGATGGGAGAACCTACCAGAAGGACAACCATCTCTGCAGCACTCCACCATACAGGCCTTTATGGTAGAGTGGCCAGACGGAAGCCACTCCTCAGTACAAGGCACATAACAGCCCGCTTGGAGTTTGCCAAAAGGCACCTAAAAGACTCTCAGACCATGAGAAACAAGATTCTCTGGTCTGATGAAACCAAGATTGAACTCTTTGGCCTGAATGTCAAGCTTCACATCTGGAGGAAACCTGGCACCATCCCTACGGTGAAGCATGGTGGCAGCATCATGCTATGGGGATGTTTTTCAGCGGCAGGGACTGGGAGACTAGTCAGGATCGAGGGAAAGATGAACGGAGCAAAGTACAGAGAGATCCTTGATGAAAACCTGCTCCAGAGCGCTCCGGACCTCAGACTGGGGCGACGGTTCACCTTCCAACAGGTCAACGACCCTAAGCACACAGCCAAGACAACGCAGGAGTGGCTTCGGGACATGTCTCTGAATGTCCTTGAGTGGCCCAGCCAGAGTCCGAACTTGAACCCGATCTAATATCTCTGGAGAGACCTGAGAATAGCTGTGCAGCGACGCTCCCCATCCAACCTGACAGAGCTTGAGACGATCTGCAGAGAAAAATGGGAGAATTTCCCCAAATACAGGTGTGCCAAGCTTGTAGCGTCATACCCAAGAAGACTCAAGGCTGTAATCGCTGCCAAAGTGGTTCAACAAAGTACTGAGGAAAGGGTCTGAATACTTATGTGAATGTAATATTTCTATTTTATTTTATTTTATAAATTTGCAGAAATGTATGACCTGTTTTTGCTTTGTCATTATGGGGTAAGACACACCTTTCCCTAAGGCCAGCCCAGCGGCTATGATGAAAAAAAAAACAATTTAATCAATTTTAGAATGAGGCTGTAACGTAACAAAATGTGGAGAAAGTCAAGGGGTCTGAATACTTTCTGACTCTTATAACATTTCTTACCGTTCTTTCAGTGTTGAGTTTTACACAACCTCAACTTGTACAGCCTCAGGTTCCCTCGAAATCGGACTCAACCAGATCCCTAAGAAATACATGTTTGTGTGATGTTACTGTGCTGAATTCTATAGCTGGGTTATCAAGAGGCAAAAATTCTGTCAACCACCTAGCTAGCTAGCATTATCATCAACAAACCCATATATAAATACTGTCATGGAGTCGTGGAAAAAGTACCCAATTGTCATACTTAAAGATACCTTTTTAATAGAAAATTACTCAAGTAAAAGTGAAAGTCACCCAGTAAAATACTACTTGAGTAAAAGTATTTGGTTTTAAATATATTTAAGTATCAAAAGTAAAAGTACGAATAATTTAAAATTCCTTAAATTAAGCAAACCAGACAACACAATTTTCTTGTTTCCAACACTTAGACATAATTTACAAACAAAGTATTTATGTTTAATGAGTCCGCCAGATCAGAGGCAGTAGGGATGACCAGGGATGTTCTCTAATAAGTGTGTGAATTGAACCATTTTCTGTCCTGCTAAGCATTCAAAATGTAATGAGTACTTTTGGGTGTCAGGGAAAACGTATGGAGTAAAAAGTACATTATTTTCTTTAGGAATGTAGTGAAGTAAAAGTTGTCAAATATAAATAGAAAAATACATTACAGATTTCCCCAAAAAACTAATTAAGAAGTACTTTAAAGTATTTTTTACTTAAGTACTTGACACCACTGCTGTCATGTCAACAATCTGCACATCTAGCTTTAGCTAGCTAGCAAACATTAGTTGAAACAAAGCATTAGGGCATCTTGTGAGGTTCATGCATTTTAGATGATGTAACTAACTGGAGTAGACTCCTTAATAGTAAGTCCAAAACAATCCAAATACAAGACACAAGCTATCTTAAGTTTGCTTATAGATACATTGTCGAACACACAAAGGTTAGCAGCTATCAGGCTAACTTGATTTAAAGGCAACCATGTCAACACTGACCTGAACAGGAGAACGTTGGCCATTTATTTGTGACTTTGTCACTAATTTGTGCGTGTTGGCTGTGTCTGTTTGAGCCTGGCGGCACTCCACTGGTTCCCAGTACAAGGTTGTTCGAGCGGTCGGGATTTAGCGCAAAGACACACCTTTCCCTAAGGCCAGCCCAGCGGCTATGGCTGGGCCAAACCCCCATGTTTTCGTTTAAATATATTTTTGGGCTTTCACAACATAAGCAGTGTTTGTGTTGGGAAAGCAATTGCGGATCTGGGCTTTAAGGCGGCACTAGTGTCAAATGCACACTCTTTGGCAATTTCGACTTGTAAAAGCCAGCACTCTGCTATTTTCCAACCCTGGCGCCAGGGTTGGTAATTTACCTCTCTTATATCAGCTCCTTTGCGCCGAGGTGGCAGGGGTGGAAATATCTGAGTTGTGTCCTAAAGGTTGGATGTGCGTAAACCCTCCATAGTCTAAGTTGCCTTGTCTATATTATACGCCCACGGGGAGCAATTATGGTACCTGTATTTAGACATAGCCTATTTCATTTTTATTAGAATTTGATTCAAATTATATGCTGTCTTTTTAGGCCTTATCAATAGCCTAGTGAATTTAAACTTGCTTATTGACTAGGTTTGGCATGTCCATGTCCAGACTGCAATTTACAGTAGGACCTAGGCCAGGCCCTATATCAGTGTGAATGCTATAGCCTATGTTTAACAATGTATTTCCATATTAAAACAATGCAATTAGAACAATGTGGACTGCAGACATGTTCAAAATATTTAGCAGATATGGGGCAGGCTATTTAATGAACTAGGCTATAATGGACTAACATTCAAATTGCAGTTGATGAGAGCACAATACATAAAAGACCATAAATGCACAACTTGAAGCAACCACATATTTAGCCATGGAGGATGTTCTGATTAGCCAGTGATGGGCCAAGCCTTGACACACCCACAACTTGTTTATTCATCAAAACCCAGCCCTTTCGCGCCACCGCCAGCTACTGCAGCCATAATTCTGGTTGTAAAAATAGCTAAAATATTTCTGACACACCCCCGAACCTATAACGCTACCGCCAGCACTAAGATTTACCGTTGCATTAGGTTTGTTAAAATAGTGCCCAAATACTTCACGCATGCTGACTGACACGGACAAACACACAGATTTGTTATCACACAAATACTTCACGCAAAATCACTGATACACACACACACACACAGACAGAGAACCACCGTTTTCCTCAGTCACATCCCTATAGAAAAGTTGTCCAGAAAACCAGTTGTCACAGGCTCAGATTTGAGGCTCTCTGCCACCATGTACAGTGCATAACATCAAATCAAATCAAATTGTATTTGTCACATACACGTGTTTAGCAAATGTTATAGCGGGTGTAGCGAAATGCTTGTGCTTCTATCTCCGACAGTGCAGTAATATCTAAAAATGTCACAAAATATACCCAATACACACACAAAAGTAAGGAATGGGATTTAAGAATACAGTTGAAGTCAGAAGTTTACATACACCTTAGCCAAATACATTTAAACTCAGTTTTTCACAATTCCTGACATTTAATCTTAGTAAAAATGGCCCTGTCTTAGGTCAGTTAGGATCACCACTTTATTTTAAGATTGTGAAATGTCAGAATAATAGTAGAGAGAATGATTTAATTCAGCTTTTATATTTTTCATCACATTTCCAGTGGGTCAGAAGTTTACATACACTCAATTAGTATTTGGTAGCATTGCTTTTCAATTGTTTAACTTGGGTCAAACGTTTCGGGTAGGCTTCCCACAATAAGTTGGGTGAATTTTGGCCTATTCCTCCTGACAGAGCTGGTGTAACTGAGTCAGGTTTGTAGGCCTCCTTGCTCCCACACGCTTTTTCAGTTCTGCCCATACATTTTCTATAGGATTGAGGTCAGGGCTTTGTGATGGCCACTCCAATACCTTGACTTTGTTGTCCTTAAGCCATTTTGCCACAACTTTGGAAGTATGGTTGGGGTCATTGTCCATTTGGAAGACCCATTTGTGTTGTGTGTTGTCTTGAGATGTTGCTTCAATATATCCACATACTTTTCCTTCCTCATGATGCCATCTAGCATGATGCTGCCACCTGTGCTTCACGGTTGGGATGGTGTTCTTCGGCTTGCAAGCGTCACCCTTTTTCCTCCAAACATAACGATGGTCATAATGGCCAAACAGTTCTATTTTTGTTTCATCAGACCAGAGGACATTTCTCCAAAAAGTACGATCTTTGTCCCCATGTGCAGTTGCAAACCGTAGTCTGGCTTTTTTATGGCGGTTTTGGAGCAGTGGCTTCTTCCTTGCTGAGCGGCCTTTCAGGTTATGTTGCTATAGGACTCGTTTTACTGTGGATATAGATACTTTTGTACCTGTTTCCTCCAGCATCTTCACAAGGTCCTTTGCTGTTGTTCTGGGATTGATTTGCACTTTTCACACCAAAGTACGTTCATCTCTAGTAGACAGAACGCGTCTCCTTCCTGAGCGGTATGACGGCTGCGTGATCCCATGGTGTTTATACTTGCGTACTGTTGTTTGTACAGATGAACGTGGTACATTCAGGCGTTTGGAAATTGCTCCCAAGGATGAACCAGACTTGTGGACGTCTACAATTCTCCTTGGCTGATTTATTTTGATTTTCCCAGGATGTCAAGCAAAGAGGCACTGAGTTTGAAGGTAGGCCTTGAAATACATCCACAGGTACACCTCCAATTGACTCAAATGATGTCAATTAGCCTATCAGAAGCTTCTAACCGACTTGCCAAAACTATAATTTGTTAACAAGAAATTTTTGGAGTGGTTGAAAAATGAGCTTTAATGACTCAAAACTAAGTGTATGTAAACTTCCGACTTCAACTGTATATACATATATGGACAAGCAATGACAGAGCGGCATGGACTAAGATACAGAATAATATTATAGAATAGAATGCAGTATATACATATGAGATGAGTAGTGCAAGATATGTAAACATTATTAAAGTGACTAGTGTTCCATTTCTTTTTCAATAGGCAGCAGCAGCCTCTAATGTGCTAGTGATGGCTATTTAACAGTCTGATGGCCTTGAGATAGAAGCTGTTTTTCATTCTCTCAGTCCCAGCTTTGATGCACCTGTACTGACCTCGCCTTCTGGATGATAGCGGGGTGAACAGGCAGTGGCTCGGGTGGTTGATGTCCTTGATGATCTTTTTGGCCTTCCTGTGACATTGGGTGCTGTATGTGTCTTGGAGGGCGGGTAGTTTGCCCCCGGTAATGCTTTCGGCAGACCGCACCACCCTCTGGAGAGCTCTGCGGTTGTGGGCGGTGCAGTTGCCGTACCAGGCGGTGATACTGCCCGACAGGATGCTCTCAATTGTGCATCTGTAAAGGTTTGTGAGGGTTTTAGGTGATAAGCCAAATTTCTTCAGCCTCCTGAGGTTGAAGAGGCGCTGTTCTTCACCACACGGTCTGTGCTCCCTCTGCTGTTTCCTGGCACCACTCTGCCAGGGCCCTCACCTCCTCCCTGTAGGCTTCACCACACTGTCTGCGTGGGTGGAACATTTCAGTTTGTCGGTGATGTGTACGCCAAGGAACTTGAAGCTTTCCACCTTCTCCACTGCGTTCCCGTCGATGTGGATAGGGGGGTGCACCCTCTGCTGTTTCCTGAAGTCCACGATCATCTCCTTTGTTTTGTTGATGTTGAGTGAGAGGTTATTTTCCTGGCACCACACTCCCAGAGCCCTCACCTCCTCCCTGTAGGCGGTCTCGTAATGCATAATATATGTATACATACATTAAATATCCTACTCTGCTACATGTGTTCTGTTACTACAACACGTTATGCCTCTCATTGGTGGTGTAGGTTGCAATTGAACCAAAGTTGATTTTTCAATTAAGTGTGTGGTCATTTGTCACGAATGGAATTGCATTCTCTTTATACTCTTGGAATATGGATTCGTCACAATCAGCAAAATGTTAACATTACATATTGTGGGGATGAAACAAATCACATATTTAGAGTTAATTGGCTACCCACCTTCTCCTTTGCTAGTACCTGTAACGATGCTTCATATCTCCAAAACTGGCGATTTGGCACCAGTAATGTTTACAGTCTAGCATTTGTGATGTATTCATTACTTTCTTTGCGTATTACAATTTAATGAGTAAAAAAGGTACATGGAGTGTTTTTATGACTGACTAATTGCATTGTGCAACGTGAATTATAATAATAATAATTATGTAGATATAGCACTTTTCCAGAGCTCAAAGCGCTTTACATAGTAAGGGGGAAACACACCTCATCCACCACCAATGTGTTGTACCCTAGGGTGATGCACAGCAACCATTTTGTGCCAGAACACTCACCACACATCAGCTATCATGGGGAGGAGTGATATATGCCAATTGGGAATCATGGGGAAGATTAGGGCTGGGATTCAATTTAATCGCGGGTTATAGGCGTTACAGCTTTTAAAGGCAATGTTCCCCCTTCACGAAGATCCCATTCATGGTAAATGTTGCATATGTCGGCTCAATAAGAAATTGCCTTTAAAAGCTTTAATGCTTATATCCCGCGATGGGATGGAATGGGGCCAGGTTGGGAATTTGTCCAGGACACCGGGGTTAACACCCCTGCTCTTACGATAAGTGCCATTGGATTTTTAATGGCCACAGAGAGTCAGGACACCTATTTAACGTCCCATCCAAAAGACGGCACCCCACGCAGGGCAATGGCCCCTTCACTGCACTGGGGCATTGGGATCTCATTAGACCAGTGACTGGAGTATTGGGATATCCATTGACAGTGACTAAGCAGGACTAACTACAGCCTGCCACTATTGTACAGACCAAGGCAAACGATGAAGGCAGGTTATCGAACGCTCTGTATTCCACCTCACACAATGGAACCGTTGAGTCTCAACCTCTGTCCCGCCAAGGGGACACTATAATGGTGTTTGGGACCATAATAGGCAGGAAGGACAAATGAGCATTCTGTCCAGCTGTGGCCGAGCGTGCTCTGTAATATAATGTAATTGACTCTGGCACATGAGAGCAGCGCTGGCGAAAAAAATGAAAACATACCCAATCAGTAGATCCATCAATGTTCAAAAAAATGGGTTACAGACTTCTACCCTCCGCAGTTTCCTTACACTATACCTTATGAAATCTCATAAAATGGCTCATGTTTTTCTTTGAGTACCTCGATTGCATTGTGTAACTATCGACTGCCTTCGACGAGGAACTGCTTGGTCAGCGCACCAGTCGAAAAACGCTGGTTGGCGGTGATTGGTACATTAGCGCGGCCGTCATTCATGATAATTTGGGCCATTTGTCTTTCACAGAACGCTCTGGTGGCTTCCATTAGCTTTGAGTGTATGACCATATTACTGCCACACCGGCGGTCATGAGTCATGAAGGCAGTCAAATTCCACGTGACCGTTTAGTCACAGTAATTAGGCTTCTCCAACCTCTGATGCTGCTGCTGGTCATTAGTAGCCTACCAAACGTGCTAACTGCCTGGTACTCAGCACTCTATTGTCCCTCTAATCAATCTGACATCAATGCAAATGTAATCAAAAATCTAATCAAACACGTCATGAGAGCCCATAAGCTCATGTTGCGCAACATTTCTATAGGCTATGCAATTGCGCGAGAAAACAGAGTGATGGCCTCTACTAAAAAGAGGAGGATCCCATCAGCTTTCTATAGGCTAGGCCTACTATATTTATTTCTCAACATTCCTAATATTAAGCACATTGCTTGTATTTACAACATGAGTATAGCCTACCTGGCTGACATGAAACTGAACCACGGGAAAAACGTCCTCCATAGGCCTATATGTTTTGATAAGGTTTGTATCACAACTAAAGTGGCCAAATAACTTCTTAAAATTAAGCACATTAATCTGCTTTACAAGGGGTGTAGAGCCTAACAGGCATACATAAGCAGCGCGAGAGTTTCAAGTTTGGGGAAGATCATTTTCACCACCTTTTGATAATGGTGTTTTCTGCTAATGGAACATTCATGCTTGTATCCTACTACCATGTGCGAATTGCTGCGCTTATAAGGTGAAGAAATAGCCTAATAGTTTATCAACATTTTAAGCTAAACATTCTGATAATAATTATAATAATAATAATAATATGCCATTTAGCAGACACTTTTATCCAAAGCGACTTACAGTCATGTGTGCATACATTTTTACGTATGGGTGGTCCCGAGGATCGAACCCACTACCGTGGCGTTACAAGTGCCATGCTCTACCAATTGAGCTACAGAGGACCACTGATCTGTTGCGTCAGCCACATTGCGTAAAAAAGTTGTTTTGATGCTAGTGGTTGTATTAATTTGGGATCTATCGCATCCCACAACTGTCCCAGACTATGTTTGGAATATTTATTTCTCGCACAGAATAGAATAGGTCGACTTTTGTACTATGGGGGGGGTAGTAGATTGACATAGGCTAAGTGCTTTTGCTGTTCGTTAGGCCTACTCATCCTGTTGGCTGACAAAAAGTAAATGTGGACAGTTATTCCAATATCTTCAATATGCACCTCGGAATTGGATAAGGACGCGCGCAGTTGCGTCCCCGATGTGTCTGTCTTCACTTGTAGCCTGTGAGAAAGACCCGGTCACGTGATGGAGAGCCATGTGAATGAGAGGTGGTTCGGAGCACAGCACTCAGGGAGAAGGGCACAACGCAGCACTCCGGTCCAAGGGCACAACGGCCACTGGCCGCAAAAGGCATGGATTTTTTTAGGGGGTATTATGGCCACACAATGGGGATGCCACCGTGAAATTGTAGGCATTATCAAGTGCTTGTCAAATTGCGAATGAGTTGTGTACAGCCTGCGCAAAAAACTAAGCAGAGCTCATGTTTTCAAGCAACATTTTTCAAATCATCATTAGTCGCATCAAGCAGCCTTAAAATGTATTAAAAATCTAAACATATAGCCCAACGTTTGTAGAATAACTAAAGTTACATTAATAACTCTAAATTAAGCATATGCAGTGCATTCGGAAAGTATTCATACTCCTTGACTTTTTCCACATTATTTTACGTTACAGCCTTATTCTAAAATTGTTTAAAAAAATAAATAATCCTAATCAGTCTACATACAATACAGCATAATGACAAAGCAAAAACTGGTTTTTAGACATTTTTGCAAATGTACAATACCAGTCAAAAGTTTGGACACCTACTCATTCAAGGGTTTTTCTTTATTTTTACTATTTTCTACATTGTAGAATAATAGTGAAGACATCAAAACGATGAAGTAACACAAATGGAATGGCGCTGACAGACATGGCAGCTCTGCTTCTTACTAAATAGGAATATCTTCTGTATACCACCCCTATCTTGTCACAACACAACTGATTGGCTCAAACTCATTAAGAAGCAAATAAATTCCACAAATGAACTTTTAACAAGGCACACCTGTTAATTGAAATGCATTCCAGGTGACTACCTCATGAAGCTGGTTGAGAGAATGCCAAGAGTGTGCAAAGCTGTCATCAAGGCAAAGGGTGGCTACTTTGAAGAATCTTAAGTATAAAATATTTGTTTAACACTTTTTTGGTTACTACATGATTCCATACGTGTTATTTCATAGTTTTGATGTCTTCATTATTATTTTACAATGTAGAAAATAGTAAAAATAAAGGAAAACCCTTGAAAAGTAGGTGTGTCCAAACTTTTGATCTGTACTGTATAAAAAATAAATAAATGAAATACAACATTTACATAAGTATTCAGACCCTTTACTCAGTACTTTGTTCAAGCACCTTTGGCAGCGATTACAGCCTCGAGACTTCTTGGGTGTGACGCTACAAGCTTGGCACACCTGTATTTGGGGAGTTTTCACATTCTTCTCTGCAGATCCTCTCAAGCTCTGTCAGGTTGGATGGGGAGCGTCGCTGCACAGCTATTTTCAGGTCTTTCCAGGGATGTTCGATCGGGTTCAAGTCCGGTCTCTGGCTGGGCCACTCAAGGACATTCAGAGACTTGTCCCGAAGCCGCTCCTGCGTTGTCTTGGCTGTGTGCTTAGGGTTGTTGTCATGTTGGAAGATGAACCTTCCCCCCAGTCTGAGGTCCTGAACGCTCTGGAGTTTGTTTTCATCAAGGATCTCTCTGTACTTTGCTCCGTTCATCTTTCCCTCAATCCTGACTAGTCTCCCAGTCCCTTCCGCTAAAAAACATCCCCACAGCATGATGCTGCCACCACCATGCTTCACTGTAGGGATGGTGCCAGGTTTCCTCCAGACGTGACGCTTGGCATTCAGGTCAAAGAGTTCAATCTTGGTTTCATCAGACCAGAGAATCTTGTTTCTCATGGTCTGAGTCCTTTAGGTGTCTTTTGACTGTCATGTGCCTTTTACTGGATGCCATTGTGTTCTTGGGGACCTTCAATGCTGTATAATGTTTTTGGTACCCTTCCCCAGATCTGTGCGTCGACACAATCCTGTTTCGGAGCTCTACGGACAATTCCTTCGACCTCACGGCTTGGGTTTTGCTTTGACATGCACTGTCAACTGTGGGACATTATATAGACAGGTGATTGCCTTTCCAAATCATGTCCAATCAATTGAATTTACCACAGGTGGACTCTAAGTTGTAGAAACATCTCAAGGATGATCAATGGAAACAGTATGCACTTGAGCTCAATTTTGAGTCTCATAGCAAAGGGTCTGAATACTTATGTAAATAAGGTATTTCTGTTTTTATTTTTAATAAATTTGCTAAGAAATCTAAAATCCTGTTTTCGCTTTGTGATTATGGGGTATTATTTATAGATTGATCCATTTTAGAATAATGCTTTATTGTAATAACATTTGGAAAAAGTCAAGTTGTCTGAATACTTTCCGAATGCACTGTAGGAATACCTATTTCTTTGTTAACCGCTCAACACGCATGTGCTCACTCCCTCAAATCATTTTGGAGAAAATAGCCTTTCTATTTTATTCAGATTTGTTCAATTGTATTCTTCATACTATAAAGTAATGCCACGGAATTCTATGCTAATCTTGTCTGCTAAATGAACTAGTGTAGCCCACATCCATCTGGCATAGCCACATCAGGACTTATCATAAGGACAACTCTGAGTATTCTATTCTGTTCTTCTGAAATAGACTACATTTTCTTCATATCATGCTTCTTTAGCCTGTCTAAAATAAATATTGGATTTATTGTGGAGGTGTAGGCTATATTACATGGATTTATTAGACTTTTTAAAATGTAGATGTTCCAAAGGTCTGCATCAGTGGCTTGTGTGGAAGCCAGGAGATGGTTATTTGCTTGACAATCACCGGCTGACAACATTTGCTGACCGCCACAGCCCTAGGTCTGACCCGGTACCTGTACCCAATAAACTGGCCGCTGAGTGTATGTCTCTGGGCTGAACACTTAATCACAATCTGCGAGGGTGCACCTTCACCTGGCATATTTAGAATTATGGAAGGGGAGTGGTTTATTTGACCCATATACTTGGAGGAGGCATTCAGAGGGGAGGGTTTGTGGACTTTGGTCTGCTGCCAAAGAGGATCCGCCTTGGTTCCGCCACTCACACCAGGCCAAACATCTCAACCTCTCCCCCTTAAACCATATCGAAAGCTGGTCGGAGATTTGGTTTTGGGTTGCTGAGATTTTTTATTTTTATTTTTATTTTATTTCACCTTTATTTAACCAGGTAAGACAGTTGAGAACAAGTTCTCATTTACAACTGCGACCTGGCCAAGATAAAGCAAAGCAGTGCGGTAAAAACAACAACAACACAGAGTTACATATGGAATAAAGATAAGATAAGGATATACCAAGTTAAGAAAGGCTTTACATTTTTTCCTTACTGGATCAGAGTGCCCTGGAGTTTGTATATGTACTTGAGTTGACATGAGTCTTCATGATGAATGATATGAGTTCCACACTGATGGGTCAGTAGCATGTACAATAACATTTGTTCTAAGCATTGAGACCAATGCAGATCAGATAACATGTTGTAGTGGCATTTGTTTCAAAGAGATGTTTGTGGCTTGGCCCACACAAGATTCACTTTGGTAAGTTAAACATCAATGGTCTATCTAATAACAATATGATCCGTAGGCTGGATTTCAATCTCACAGAAGATGGGGACAATAACACCATTGTCTTGGATCTGGAAGTCTACAGGTTGGTATAATTGTAAAATATAAGACTTACCCACTGCGCCTGAGTGGCGCAGTGGTCTAAGGCACTGCATCGCAGTGCTAGCTGTGCCACTGGTTCGAATCCAGGCTCTGCTGTAGCCGGCCGCAACCGGGAGACCAATGGGGCGGCGCACAATTGGCCCAGCGTCGTCCAGGGTAGGGGAGGGAATGGCCGGCAGGGAGGTAGCTCAGTTGGTAGAGCATGGCGTTTGCAATGCCAGGGTTGTGGGTTCGATTCCCACGGGGGGCCAGTATGGAAATAAAAAAGAATAATGTATGCACTAACTGTAAGTCGCTCTGGATAAGAGCGTCTGCTAAATGACGTAAATGTAAATACAGTATCCCCGTGTAAAAATGGAATTCCTTTTCCCACTGTTTTATATGCAGACATATGGACACTTCCCTGATGGATGTTGATGTTCAACCAACGTACGTCCGAGTGACTGTCAAAGGAAAGGTACTCCCTCACATGTTGGATATTGTATGTTGCAAAGTCTGAGTTGTAATCAGTTAGCAATCAACTTCTGTCTATCATGAATATATGTTGTTAGGAGAACGGAATTCTGCTGTCCTTTCAAATGTAATTGTTGGACAGGAATAAGGCACATTCACTTGACTCGTGCAAGAACGACTTTGTGCAGGGCAAGCCATTGTCTTTCAACGGCGTAAGAGCGAACCCAGCAAGCACTGTGGCTTGCGTAAATCAAGTGAAAGGGCCTATAGACTGGATTTGAGACGGGGAGACCGTTGAGAGGGATGAATGGTGAAGAGGTGGACTGGGGGATTGAATGTTGGTCTCCAGGGGCAATATGTGTCCTGGAGGTGGCAGCCCTACTGCTAGACCAACCTCTGGCCCATCTAACATGACTATTAATACACTTTTCCTATGACAAATATAGGTCACAGATAAGGATTTAGTATCGTAGTTCAATTGACCTTAGTACTTTCTAAAATGCTTCTTTCTTCCTCACCAATGTGTGTATGTCAAGGCTATTCCTCTTTTATTTTCTTTGCTGCTATCACATAGGCTGTTGTTCTTCAGGCTGTTGTTCTTCAGGCTGTTGTTCTTCAGGCTGTTGTTCTTCAGGCTGTTGTTCTTCAGGCTGTTGTTCCACAGACTCTGTGTTGCTTAGCGCATCCTCATGTCATATGTCGACATATATGGCATAAATGTAATAACGCATGCTCTTTTACCGGAAGCACGCCGAAATATGCAGGGTAGAATTCGCACCTTTTACAGAGAGTGTTGATGGGCGCCGACGATTCCAACTGCTAGTCCTCCTACACGCTGCATTGGGCAACAGTGGGCAAGTCGCCAGGCAGACTGCAGGCACCTGGCCCAGTGCTGCGATTACACTGAGTTATGGCAGCCTGGCAGTATTATTTGCAGGCGGTACATTTGTGAGATGCAACATGGCTTTTAGTTCTAGAAGTGTCAAAACAAGTGTGAAGTCCCTCCAGTGTCATTCTGGTCTCTCGTTAACTCATGCTTGTACGACGCAATCACACTAAATCACAAATGCGTGATTAGTTAATTCAGCAAAATATAATTCAGCAAAATGTTAAACATGCCACTAAGATGATGAGGAAAGGAACACACCACAAGATTCACAGTCATTGAAAGCCAAGACCGCAATCAATGCGTACAGAAGATATTGGATATCCAAACATTTGTTCAACTACGGTCGGTAGGGTTGTTCCACCCAAAAACCTTTGATTTCATCTAATTAACATTCTGTCATAAAGAGCACATGTTTAACTTCATAAGAAATGTTTGGTGCAACAGGGAGTGGTAATTGAATGCAAGCTTCACAAAAAATTGTACATTGTTAAACATTTCTAGCCTGTCTATTTATGGGTAAATCAAGTGAAAGGGCCTATAGACTGGATTTGAGATGGGGAGGCCGTTGAGAGGGATGAATGGTGAAGAGGTGGACTGGGGGATTGAATGTTGGTCTCCCTGCTCAGTTTTCCACTACAAAACACCAGAAAATTGCCAAAAAGAGTGGAACCAGCTCACCTGCTTTTACTCTATGATTTGACTATTAGATGTTCAATGTTTCTTTTGAATGTATTTGTATTTTTTTACTACTTAATAGTTTCACCATATTAATAACGAGAGTTCAGTTCATGTAACAGGGTTGACCCTAAAATGAGGGACAGATGTAAATGAATCACTAATCACATTAAATAAATAATAATAAATGTATCAGAGCAACAAAATAACTAGGGCTTTACAATGATGGTGAAACTTGGAGAAATGTTGGGATTAAGTGGGTTAAAATCTTCCTAGAAGTCACAGAGGGACATGTCAAAATGCTGAATGTTGGCACTTTAGCAAGCCTTTATTCATATTAAAAATCGGATTTATTTAATTATCCATGTGGTCTATATTAAAGGGCACTTGATTTAATATAACAGGCTTTTAATATTTAATATTGGTGTACAATTTCTACTTAAAATATCAAAGGGACGCAAAAGGCACTCCTTTTGTGGAACGACCCAGTATCTGATAGTCTCTGTTAGAGCACTGCAAACTTTTAAAGGTGCAATGAGGTCCTAAAGATTCTGATTGTAAACAAATGGGTGGGTTTTAGCAAATGTAAATGCTACGGAGTTACATTTGCCACAAACGACCTGCCTCTTTACATTTTGCGTGCCTCACTGTGGGTGGAAATAGAGATTAAGTAGTGCACCTTTAAAAGGAAATAAGTTATGGCACCTCAACGTGAGGTCATTTTGTGCCTATGATCTTTAAGTTTTTAGAAACATCATCCATCCACCGTTAGTTAGAGAACTGCCATTTTTGCCATCCGTCGGACTGACATCTCATTTCCATAAGGGGGAGTAGTGAGCCATCGCAATGAGTGAATGTTTATCTTTGTGTCCAGTCATGGTCATATTTTCCTTACAGCATATTCTGAGAAGTGTAGTCGGCCAATCTCATGCAACCAGGCCAGAGTGACCTTTAAGCCTGATTAAACATCTGTTTGGGGATCAATAAATTGAGACTGTAATTTTGTTTTTGTAAAAAAAAAAGAGAAAAAAAAGAAAAGAGAAATAAAGAACTGTGGAGGATACAAATGAGGGTGATGAAACGTTGGCAGTTTTCCTGGGTTTGGGGTTCTTGCTCTACAGCTCAGGTGCATTTCAAGCTGTTAGCCGATTTATGGATCTACGTTTTATGCCAAGTGGTGTTAGTCTGTTTGGACCCCGAGTGATTTATCCGACTATACATCACCTCACATCACGGAATGGCGGAGGCCGCTAAAATCCCTTATTAATATTAACTAATTTAAGGATCAGAGGAAATGTATCTGAAGAGTCATTCGGGGTGTGTATATTCGGGGTGTGTATATCAAGTCCACTTTACAGTTCGACGACCTGTTACTCTCTGACAGTTACAGGGACTCTGGTTTTAAGTTGTGGGAGGGCTGTGCTTTTGGACTGATCTTTTTTTTCTGTTCTGATATGGTCTAGTTCTGGTGGAATTAGGAGTGTTTGATGAATTCATGTGTTGCACAGTGAGCTATTCAGCAAACTTTTCCAACTCTTCCCGTAACTGTATCTATAAAAAGCCCCACTAATGATTAAAGTCATTTGACATACTGTAACTTTGTCGGTGTAGGAACAGGGCATTAATCTTAGTAATTAAACTTGTGAATAATTTACATCACAGATTTTTCAGCTGGTGCTGCCTGCAGAAGTGAGGCCTGACAGCTCGACAGCGAAGAGGTCCCAAATCACCGGCCACTTGGTCCTCACAATGCCAAAGGTATGTAGTCAAACCTATCCTGGTCCTCACAATTCCTAAAGTATGTTCTGTATTACACATATCAGTACATGATATTATAAGATATTTAAGAGATACGGTATACTGATGTAGTAATCTCTTTGGAAAGAGCATGTCATTGTGTATTATTAACCCAGCATTTGAATCACTTACACCTAACATGTGAAGTGGCATTGACCTCAATTTGAACCCAATACATCCACATGGAGACTTTTAAATCCCTTAGATACATTTACTTAAATTTGTGGAGACTTTTAAATCCCTTATATACAATTACTTAAATTCATGTTTTATGCATGAATATGTGCAGGTGTTAAATGAGAGCGCATATTGATACATAGACAGATCTGGGGAAGCGTACCAAAAAATGTCTGCAGCATTGAAGGTCCCCAACAACACAGTGGCCTCCATCATTCTTAAATGGAAGAAGTTTGGAACCACCAAGACTCTTCCTCGACATAATACAGTGAGGGAAAAAAGTATTTGATCCCCTGCTGATTTTGTACTTTTGCCCACTGACAAAGAAATGATCAGTCTATAATTTTAATGGTAGGTTTATTTGAACAGTGAGAGACAGAATAAGAACAACAAAATCCAGAAAAACGCATGTAAAAAATGTTATAAATTGATTTGCATTTTAATGACGGAAATAAGTATTTGACCCCCTCTCAATCAGAAAGATTACTGGCTCCCAGGTGTCTTTTATACAGGTAACGAGCTGAGATTAGGAGCACACTCTTAGTGCTCCTAATCTCAGTTTGTTACCTGTATAAAAGACACCTGTCCACAGAAGCAATCAATCAATCAGATTCCAAACTCTCCACCATGGCCAAGACCAAAGAGCTCTCCAAGGATGTCAGGGACAAGATTGTAGACCTACACAAGGCTGGAATGGGCTACAAGACCATCGCCAAGCAGCTTGGTGAGAAGGTGACAGCAGTTGGTGCAATTATTCGCAAATGGAAGAAACACAAAATAACTATCAATCTCCCTCGGCCTGGGGCTCCATGCAAGTTCTCACCTCGTGGAGTTGCAATGATCATGAGAACGGTGAGGAATCAGCCCAGAACTACACGGGAGGATCTTTTCAATGATCTCAAGGCAGCTGGGACCATAGTCACCAAGAAAACAATTGGTAACACACTACGCCATGACAGACTGAAATCCTGCAGCGCCCGCAAGGTCCCCCTGCTCAAGAAAGCACATATACAGGGCCATCTGAAGTTTACCAATGAACATTTGAATGATTCAGAGGAGAACTGGGTGAAATCGAGCTTTTGGCATCAACTCAACTCACCGTGTTTGGAGGAGGAGGAATGCTGCCAATGACCCCAAGAACACCATCCCCACCGTCAAACATGGAGGTGGAAACATTATGCTTTGGGGGAGTTTTTCTGCTAAGGCGACAGGACAACTTCACCGCATCAAAGGGACGATGGACAGGGTCATGTACCGTCAAATCTTGGGTGAGAACCTCCTTCCCTCAGCCAGGGCATTGAAAATGGGTTGTGGATGGGTATTCCAGCATGACAATGACCCAAAACACACGGCCAAGGCAACAAAGGAGTGGCTCAAGAATAAGCATATTAAGGTCTTGGAGTGGCCTAGCCAGTCTCCAGACTTTAATCCCATAGAAAATCTGTGGAGGGAGCTGAAGGTTTGAGTTGCCAAACGTCAGCCTCGAAACCTTAATGACTTGGAGAAGATCTGCAAAGAGGAGTGGAACAAAATCCCTCCTGAGATGTGTGCAAACCTGGTGGCCAACTACAAGAAACGTCTGACCTCTGTGATTGCCAACAAGGGTTTTGCCACCAAGTACTAAGTCATGTTTTGCAGAGGGGTCAAATACTTATTTCCCTCATTAAAATGCAAATCAATGTATAACATTTTTTACATGCGTTTTTCAGTTTTTTTTCTGTTGTTATTCTGTCTCTCACTGTTCAAATAAACCTACCATAAAAATTATAGACTGATCATGTCTTTGTCAGTGGGCAAACGTACAAAATCAGCAGGGGATCAAATACTTTTTTCCCTCACTGTAAGTATATAGGTTGTACGTTGGGAGCTTTTGTGAAAGAGCACAGTTAGAAAGATATGGCATATAGAAGCAAACCGGATGGACATCATGAAAATGATCGGAGAGGTTGAGAGTAGAAGAAGTTCAGGAGAAAAAACAAACAAAATATAATTATTGTAAAATTGACTGTGTCCATAAAATGTATATAGTAAGTATAAGCTGGATGTAGTGGCCTAAGCATTGTTGTTCACTAGTTTACTCCCATTAGGGAAAGGGTGGTGGGGTTGGAAAGTAAGTGTATGTATGTGTGTGTATGTGTGTATGTATGTGTGTATATATGTATATATGTTTGTATGTATATATACTCCCCCTTATGTAAAAACATGGGGGATTGGAAGTGATGCAGATAATTACATTGATGGAAGTTACAATCTATCTGCAATATTAAGCTGATCTACCCCCTAAAATAAAAAAAATAAAAAATATCTTCCTATAGCTGCACACTCAGCCAAACTGAGCAATCGGGGGAGAAGGGCCTTGGTCAAAGAGGTGACCAAGAACCCGATGTATGTCATTTTGCTCTCCCATGCTCATGAGTGAGTTTCTGAGACATACCGATTTGATTTAGTTTCACATCATCTGCATTGTCATTACGCAAACAGCTGCTCATGAATACGCTGGTGCCGTTAAAACTTTAAAATGCTCTTAATCTCCAGTGTAGGCTGTTTTACTTTAAGGGATGGTAATACGTTTGCATCTGGAACAAATGGCCAGGTAAACAAAACCAAAGCATGGTTTGCTCTCTTACCTTGTACAAAGACTCCTTTCAGGGTAGTACAGTACCTTCAGAAAGTATTCATACCCCTTGACTTATGTTTTTGTTGTGTTTCAGCCTGAATTCAAAATGGATTAAGTAGATTAATCCATTTCCCCACTTGTCTGCACAGAATACCCCATAATGACAAAGTGAAAACATGTTTTTAGACATTTTTGAAAATGTGTTGACAATGAAATAAAGAAATATCTAATTCACGTAAGTATTCACAGCCCTTTGCTATGACACTCCAAATTGAGCTCAGGTGCATCCATTTTCCTTTGATGATCCTTGATATGTCACTACAACTTCATTGGAGTCCACCTGTAGCCAATTCAATTGTTCAGGCATGATTTAGAAAGAAACACACCTGTCTATATAAGGTCCCACAGTTGACAGTGTATGTCAGAGCAGAAACTATACCATGAAGTCCAAGGAACTGTCCATAGATCTCCGAGATCTAATTGTGATGAAGCATATATCTGGGGAAGGGTATAAACTATTTCTATAGAGTGTTGAAAGTTTCCCAAACCACAGTGGTCTCCACCATTAGGAAATTGAAAAAATATAGAACTACCCAGACTAGAACTGGCCTTCTGAGCAACCGGGCAAGAAGGACTTTGGTCAGGGAGGTGATCAAGAACCCAATGCCCAACCACTCTGACAGAACTACAGAGTTCCTTGGGATGGGAGAACCTGCCAGAAGGACAACAGTCTCTACAGCATTTCACCAATCTGGGATTAATGGGAGAGTGGCCAGACAGAAGCCACTCCTGACATGACAGCACACCTGGAGTTTGCAAAAAGGCACGTGAAAGACTCAAGAGTATAAGGCAAATGATTATGTGGAGCCAAATACAGGCAAATCCTTGATGAGAACCTGCTTCAGAGTGCAAACGACCTTAGACTGGGGTGAAGATTTACGTTCCAGCAGGGCAATGACCCCAAGCATACAGCCAAAGCAACACTGGAATGGCTTCAGAACAAGAATATGAAAGTCCTTGAGTGGCCCAGCCAGAGCATAATGCCCTATTCCCAGAGAATCGGAAGAGAAGGACACGGCGCAAGAGAGGCTGATGTGCGGGCACCCTGACAAAACTTCTTCGGCAAGTAAATAAACTGCCTCTACCCTCCGTTCTATCGGCGAACAAACAATCACTGCAGAACAAACTGGACAAGCTCCGTTCGAGACTATCCTATCAACGTCACCTGAAGAACTGTAATATCCTCTGTTTGTCAGAGTCGTGGCTGAACATGGACATGGATAATATACATCTAGCTGGTTTTTCTATGCATCGGCAGGACAGAACGGCAGCTTCAGGTAAGCTCAAGGGGGGAGGTGTGTCTCTTTCTTTACAACAGCTGATGCGTGATCTCTAATATTAATGAAGTCTTGAGTTTCTGGTCGTATGAGTTAGAATACCTCATGATAAGCTGTAGCCCATACTATTTACCAAGAGAGTTTTAAGCTATATTCTTCGTAGCTGTCTATTTACCACCACAAACTGATATTGGCACTAAGACCGCACTCAACGAACTGTATAGGACCATAAGCAAACAAGAAAATGATCAACCAGAGGCAGCGCTCCTAGTGGCTGGTGATTTTAATGCAGGGAAACTGAAATCCATCTTACCTCATTTTTACCAGCATGTCACCAAACTGGAAGTACCTGTACAGAAGTCGTCCGACGTAGCGGATGCTAAGCTACAGGACCGTTTCGCTAGCACGGACTGGAATATGTTCCGGGATTCATCCGATGGCATTTAGGAGTTTACCACATCAGTCACCGGCTTTATTAGTGCATCGATGACTCGTCCTCACAGTGACAGTACGTACATATCCCAAACAGAAGCCATGGATTACAGGCAACATCCGCGCTGAGTTAAAGGCTAGAGCTACCGCTTTCAAGGAGTGGGACACTAATCCGGAAGCTTATAGCAAATCCCGCTATGACCTCCGACAAGCCACCAAAAGACAAAGCGTCAATACAGGACTAAAGATCAAAAACTATTACGCCGGCTCTGACTGTCATCGGATGTGGCAGGGCTTGCAAACTGTCACGGATTACAAAGGGAAACCCAGCCACGAGCTGCCCAGTGACGCAAGCCTACCAGATGAGTTAAAGGCCTTCTATGCTCGCATCGAGGTAAGCAACACTGAACCATGCATGAGAGCACCAGCTGTTCCGGATGACTTTGTGATCACGCCCTCTGCTACGGGTCTTACTCACATCGGCTACCGATGTGAGTAAGACCTATAAACAGGCTAGCATTCACAAGGCTACAAGGCCAGACGGATTACCAGGACGCGTACTCAGAGCATGCGCTGACCAGCTGGCTATTGTTTTCACCGACATTTTCAACCTCTTCCTTAACCAGTCTGTAATACTTACATGTTTCAAGCAGACCACCATAGTCCCTGTGCCCAAGAACGCCAAGGTGAGCTGTCTAAATTACTATCGCCCTGTAGCACTCACATATGTAGCCATGAAATGCTTTGAAAGGCTGGTCATGGCTCACATCATCACCACCATCCCAGACACCCTGGACCCACTCCAATTCGCACACCGCCCCAACAGATCCACAGATGACACAATCTCTATTGCACTCCACACTGTCCTCTCCCACCTGGACAAAAGGAACACATGTGAGAATGCTGTTGATTGATTACAGCTCAGCGTACAACACCATAGTGCCCTCCAAACTCATCACTAAGATGAGAACCCTGGAACTGAACACCTCCCTCTGCAACTGGATGCTGGACTTCCTGACGAGCCGCCCCCAGGTGGTGAGGGTAGGCAACAACACATCCACCACGCTGACTCACAACACGGGGGCCCCTCAGGGATGCGTGCTTAGACCCTTCCTGTATTCCATGTTAACCCATGACTGTGTGGCCGCGCACGACTCAACTGACGACAACGGTGGTAGGTCTGATCACAGACGAAGATGAGACAGCCTTTAGGGAGGAGGTCAGAGACCTGCCAGGACAACAACCACTCCCTCATCGTCAGCAAGGACTACAGGAAACGGAGGGCCGAGCACGCCCCCATTCACATCGATGGGGCTGTAGTGGAGCGGGTTGAGAGCTTCAAGTTCCTCGGTGTCCACATCACTAAGAATCTATCATGGTCTAAACAAACCAACACAGTCGTGAAGTGGGTACGACAATGCCGCTTCCCCCTCAAGAGGCTGAAAAGGTTTGGCATGGGCCCTCAGATCCTCAAAAAGTTATACAGCTGCACCATTGAGAGCATCTTGACAGGCTGCATCACCGCTTGGAATGGCAGCTGCTTGGTATCCGACAGCAAGGCGATACAGAGGGTATTGCGTATTGCCCAGTACATCAAGAGCATTAGTGAGGTCGGCACTGATGTTGGGTGATTAGGCCTGGCTCGCAGTCGGCGTTCTAATTCATCCCAAAGGTGTTCGATGGGGTTGAGGTCAGGGCTCTGTGCAGGCCAGTCAAGTTCTTCCACACCAATCTCGACAAACCATTTCTGTATGGACCTCGCTTTATGCACGGGGGCATTGTCATGCTGAAACAGGGAAGGGCCTTCCCCAAACTGTTGCCACAAAGTTGGAAGCACAGAATCGTCTAGAATGTCATTGTATGTTGTAACGTTAAGATTTCCCTTCACTTGAACTAAGGGGCATAGCCCGAACCATGAAAAACAGCCCCAGACCATTATTCTTCCTACACCAAACTTTACAGTTGGCACTATGTATTGGGGCAGGGAGCGTGCTCCTGGCATCCGCCAAACCCAGATTCGTCCGTCGGACTGACAGATGGTGAAGCGTGATTCATCACTCCAGAGAGAATGCGTTTCCACTGCTCCAGAGTCCAATGGCGGCAAGCTTTACCCCACTCAAGCCGACGCTTGGCATTGTGCATCGGGATCTTAGGCTTGTGTGCGGCTGCTAGTAACCCATTTCATGAAGCTCCCAACAAACTGTTTTTGTGCTGACGTTGCTTCCAGATGCAGTTTGGAACTCGGTAGTGAGTGTTGCAACCGAGGATAGACACATTTTACGCGCTACACGCTTCAGCACTCGCCGGTCCCGGTCTGTGAGCGTGTGTGGCCAACCACTTCACGGCTGAGCCGTTGTTGCTCCTAGACATTTACACTTCACAATAACAGCACTTACAGTTGACCGGGGCAGCTCTAGCAGGGCAGAAATTTGACAAACTGACTTGTTGTGAAAGTGGCATCCTCTGACGGTGCCACGTTAAAAGTCACTGAGCTTTTCAGTAAGGCCATTCTATTGCCAATGTTTGTCTATGGTGATTGCATGGCTGTGTGCTCCATTTTATACACCTGTCAGCAACGGGTGTTTCTTTCTCTCTGCATTGTTGGGAAGGGTTGTAAGTGAGCATTTCACTCTTAGTCTACACCTGTTGTTTACAAAGCATGTGACAAATAAAATGTCATTTGATTTGTTCCCGCGTATAAATATCTGGGCATCTGGATTGACGATAGGCTTTCATTCAAAATACATACAAAAAATAAAAAAATGAGTTAAGAAGTTACGAATTAAAATGGGTTTATTTTACAGGAATAGGTAATGCCTTACGTTAAATAGCAGAAAACAAATAATTCAGTCGACAACCATTCTGATTTTTGCACTATGGTGATATAATTTATGGTTCAGCACACATCACTGTACTCTGTATGAGAAAGTAAGCTGGCCCTCTTTTGAAGTCTCGCAGATCGATGCATTGCGCTCTTTGTCTATAAAGCCCTCTTGTGTAAACTACCACCGTACCTCACTTCTCTGCTAACCTACAGAAATACAAGCTATCAGACACAATCTCAGAAATGGTTAACTCTAGAGATGCTTTCAATCTCCACAGAGTTTGGTTAATCTGCCTTTAGCTATTTTGCACATTGCTTGTGGAATGCTCCACAGAATTCACTGAAATGTATCTGAAGCAGTTCAGACAGCTATGTGAGGACCTTTTTAAGGAAGAATGTGTTTTGTTTTTTATGATTCTATGATTTTTTATTATTATTGTTGTGTTGTGTGTTTTTTTGCTTGCTTATATCTTGTATGTAACTAGGCGTTTGTTTCGTAACTTTCCCCAGGTCGTTGCTGCAAATGAGAATGTATTCTCAGTCAATTCACCTGGTAAAATAAAGGTTTTCTGTAAACAATAAAAGCAGACTGTAGTTCAAATAGAGCCTAATATAAGTTAATATATAACCTTAAGAGAACATGCATTGTAAATCGACTTAAGTTCTTTGAAAAGCACTGGCCTTTTTCAGTAAAAACAACTTGTACTGCAGTGTTGAGGTTAGGAACTTGATTAAAGGGAGTGTTTACATCCAAATAAAGAAGGGCAGGTGTTGTTGTTGAGCATCTCTCCCTGTTTCTATAAATCCCCATATAGTTAACTTGCACTATAGAAAGCTAGAGGACAAATCACACTGTCTAGTCTTTCACCATTATCAATGGAATTAGCAAAGGATCTTCCAGAAATAGCGGGTGAGTATTCTAAAGTTCAGCTTAAGCACTAAAACAATTTAAAGTCCATTGATAAGCAATGAACAAACAATGATCTTAACGCTAAAGAGGGTCTTAATGTTTTTGGGAAACTCAGCCCTTATTTGCAGAGGTTAACCATGAGTTCTTCATCTATGATATGTTCTGATGGAAATACATATTTTTGTAGGCTCAGGATGAAATCAAAATGACAACCCCTCGTCCTCCCAAAGTCTCTCAAAGCAGCAACACACCTGAAGAGAAGACAAGGTAATCACTCCCATTTATTTCGATTCCCTTCCTTTGTTTTAATGCCAGATGTTACACTTTAAAGGTGACATTATACCAGGGTAACTACTAAGTACCATTGTACAAATTGTACAAACTTGTAACAGTGTACATTGTGGTCCTGTGTAGCTCAGTTGGTAGAGCATGGGGCTTGCAACCTGCTACTTGTAAGTTGCATAAAAGCGTTTGTAAATGGCATATGTATTAAACGATAATTTTCTGATTAGTAAGTGTTGGCAGCTTTCTGTGTAAATACTGTATGTAAAGTGAGAGCAAAAATGGTCACTTAAGGGGAAGAATTAACAGGGTTAATCCATCGGATGTGAAGCAGCTGATGTAAAAACTGACCTTGCCAAAGCATTGCCTCAAATGCTCACTACTCTGGTATAGAACAAGCACCAACCAATGCATCCAGGAACACTATGCTAAAAGTAAGCATACTTTTCATGGCCACTCTCTTCACCCTGCATTTAGAATGCACACATCTGCTAGTGTTATGGCTCTCGTCCCAAATGGCACCCTATTCCCTTTATAGTGTACTACTTTTGACCAGGGCCCATTGGATTCTGGTCCAAAGTAGTTATATAAGGAATAGGGTGCCATTTGGGTCACAGAGTCCCCCTTGTTGATGACAGCTAGCTGTATATTAAACACCCACAATGCTTCGCCTGAGCCACTAATAAGATTAAAGTTGGTCTACGTTCCAAATGTCACCCTATTCCCTATATAGTGCAGTACTTTTTAAGAGCCCTGGGCTCCCTATTAATGAGTGCATTTCCAACAGGCACAGGTTACCTTGACCAGGTTAGCCTGTCATAAGGGGGTTAGTAGGCTTTATACTTTATACACTTTATACAGAGTGGTTTGAAATTGCCCCTAAGCACTGGTCCAAGGCCAGTTTTATTTCTCAACTTCAAACGGTTGAAGTTTGGATAGGGGATGGGAAAACTGACACAGGAGCTGTCCAGACCTGGGTTTAAATACTATTTTAAATGTTTCAAATACTTGAAAGTGTTTGGGCGGTGTTTGCACTTCTTGGACTTTTCTAATGGTTCCATTGCAACAGATAAGCTCAGAGTAGCCAAAGTATTTGAAATGATTTTAAGATAGTATTTGAACCCAGCACGGTTCCAGCAACTATAATGAATGCATATCCAGGCCAGTGCAGTACAGCTTAGATTTGCTTGGAGCTGTAGTGTGAGGTTCAAGTTTTTTAATGTCACATGCACAAGCTCCCTATTAATGAGCCATGCAGAAGTAGAAAGAACAGTCTATGGCTTGGGTGGCTGGAGTCTTTAACAATCTTCCGGGCCTTCCTTTCACACCACCTGATATAGAGGTCCTGGATGTCAGGAAGCTCGGCCCCAGTAATGTACTGGGCCATACGCACTACCCTCTGTAGCGCCATGCGATCGAGGGCGGTTCTACTGCCATACCAAGCAGTGATGCAGCCAGTCAAGATGCTCTCAATGGTACAGCTGTAGAACGTTTTGAGGATTTCAGGGCCCATGCCAAACCTTTTCAACCTTCTGACGGGGAAGAGGCGCTGTCGTGCCTTCTTTCACGAATGTGCTCGTGTGTGTGGACCGTTTTAAGTCCTTAATGAATTGGACACCTTGAACTTGTGCATGACAAACTCCTCCGATAAAATATTTCTAACTACTAATAAATTGTATGATTGGTGTCATTTGTGACTTCTTGCATTTCCAGTATTATCTCATATTTTGCATTTAGAGGGTCTGTAACATAGAGATACAATGACTAATTTTACCATACAGAATCATATTGCATATTGTGTTCTATTGAATACTGTGGTGTGTGCCCTCGCTAGTTGAAAACAATGATTTACACTACCGGTCAAAAGTTTGGACACGTACTCATTCAAGGGTTTTTCTTTATTTTTACTATTTTCTACATTGTAGAATAATAGTGAAGACATCAAAACTATGAAATAACACATATGGACTCATGTAGTAACCAAATAAACTGTTAAACAAATCAAAATATATTTGAGATTTGAGATTCTTCAAATAGCCTCCCTATGCCTTGATGAAAGCTTTGCACACGCTTGGCATTCTCTCAACCAGCTTCACCTGGAATGCTTTTCCAACAGTGTTGAAGGAGTTCCCACATCTGCTGAGCTCTTGTTGGCTGCTTTTCCTTCACTCTGCAGTCCGACTCATCCCGAACCATCTCAATTGGGTTGAGGTCGGGGGATTGTGGAGGCCAGGTCATCTGATGCAGCACTCCATCACTCTCCTTCTTGGTCAAATACCCCTTACACAGCCTGGAGGTGTGTTGGGTCATTGTCCTGTTGAAAAACAAATGATAGTCCCACTAAGCCCAAACCAGATGGGATGGCGTTTCGCTGCAGAATGCTGTGGTAGCCATGCTGGTTAAGTGTGCCTTTAATTCTAAATAAATCACAGACAATGTCACCAGCAAAGCACCCCCACACCATAACACCTCCTCCTCCATGCTTCACGGTGGGACCCCCCCCCCCCCCCCCCAGCTTGTCACAACACAACCGATTGGCTCAAACGCATTAAAAAAGGAAAGAAATTCCACAAATTAATTTTTAAGAAGGCATACCTGTTAATTGAAATGCATTCCAGGTGACTACCTCATGAAGCTGGTTGAGAGAATGCAAAGCGTGTGCAAAGCTGTCATCAAAGCAAAGGGTGGCTATTTGAAGAATCTCAAATGTAACATATACAGTGGGGGAAAAAAGTATTTAGTCAGCCACCAATTGTGCAAGTTCTCCCACTTAAAAAGATGAGAGAGGCCTGTAATTTTCATCATAGGTACACGTCAACTATGACAGACAAAATGAGAAAAAAAATCCAGAAAATCACATTGTAGGATTTTTAATGAATTTATTTGCAAATTATGGTGGAAAGTAAGTATTTGGTCAATAACAAAAGTTTCTCAATACTTTGTTATATACCCTTTGTTGGCAATGACACAGGTCAAACGTTTTCTGTAAGTCTTCACAAGGTTTTCACACACTGTTGCTGGTATTTTGTCCCATTCCTCCATGCAGATCTCCTCTAGAGCAGTGATGTTTTGGGGCTGTCGCTGGGCAACACAGACTTTCAACTCCCTCCAAAGATTTTCTATGGGGTTGAGATCTGGAGACTGGCTAGGCCACTCCAGGACCTTGAAATGCTTCTTACGAAGCCACTCCTTCGTTGCCCGGGCGGTGTGTTTGGGATCATTGTCATGCTGAAAGACCCAGCCACGTTTCATCTTCAATGCCCTTGCTGATGGAAGGTAGGTTTTCACTCAAAATCTCACGATACATTGCCCCATTCATTCTTTCCTTTACACGGATCAGTCGTCCTGGTCCCTTTGCAGATAAACAGCCCCAAAGCATGATGTTTCCACCCCCATGCTTCACAGTAGGTATGGTGTTCTTTGGATGCAACTCAGCATTCTTTGTCCTCCAAACATGACGAGTTGAGTTTTTACCAAAAAGTTATATTTTGGTTTCATCTGACCATATGACATTCTCCCAATCCTCTTCTGGATCATCGAAATGCACTCAAGCAAACTTCAGACGGGCCTGGACATGTACTGGCTTAAGCAGGGGGACACGTTTTGCACTGCATGATTTGAGTCCCTGGCGGCGTAGTGTGTTACTGATGGTAGGCTTTGTTACTTTGGTCCCAGCTCTCTGCAGGTCATTCACTAGGTCCCCCCGTGTGGTTCTGGGATTTTTTTTACCCCCGTCTGGTTCTTGTGATAATTTTGACCCCACGGGGTGATATCTTGCGTGGAGCCCCAGATCGAGGGAGATTATCAGTGGTCTTGTATGTCTTCCATTTCCTAATAATTGCTCCCACAGTTGATTTCTTCAAACCAAGCTGCTTACCTATTGCAGATTCAGTCTTCCCAGCCTGGTGCAGGTCTACAATTTTGTTTCTGGTGTCCTTTGACAGCTCTTTGGTCTTGGCCATAGTGGAGTTTGGAGTGTGACTGTTTGAGGTTGTGGACAGGTGTCTTTTATACTGATAACAAGTTCAAACAGGTGCCATTAATACAGGTAACGAGTGGAGGACAGAGGAGCCTCTTAAAGAAGAAGTTACAGGTCTGTGAGAGCCAGAAATCTTGCTTGTTTGTAGGTGACCAAATACTTATTTTCCACCATAATTTGCAAAAAAAATTATTTAAAATCCTACAATGTGATTTTCTGGATTTTTTTTCCTCAATTTGTCTGTCATAGTTGACGTGTACCTATGATGAAAATTACAGGCCTCTCTCATCTTTTTAAGTGGGAGAACTTGCACAATTGGTGGCTGACTAAATGCTTTTTTTCCCCACTGTATTTTGATTTGTTTAACACTTTTTTGATTACTACATGATTCCATATGTGTTATTTCATAGTTTTGATGTCTTCACTATAAATATACAATGTAGAAAATAGTAAAAATAAATCTACATCTGTTTTTGCCGCATTTGTTCTATTACTGACACCTTAATGCATACTTTTAAATTATATTATGTGAGCTAAACATACACATAAACATATAAAAACATTTTCCTTAAAGTATAATTTTATAGATGGCTAATGTTACTGTCCCCACTACAACAACAAAAATACTTAAATACATGTAATTTTGACCTTGAAATACTGTAGAATTCCATTAATTCCGATGGAGGACTGCTCCTACTGGGGAGTGCCAATATGGCCTACCAGTGGCTTTAAAGCCTCACAATGGCCAATACATAGCATCAACAATCCAGGGTTTATATACATAATTGGTTGAAACCAAAAACCTCAAGTTTCCTTGGCTGATCTCCAGTCGACGACTAGTTTGGCTTCCTCACCTTGCCTTGAGGTATACTGCCTCTTTAACTGACTAATTGCCACATTTCCATTTTACGACTGGTTCCCCAGTCCTTGTCCTTCAGCTGGTCCCATCGGGAGTGCGGGCAAATTCCATGCATTTAAATTAAACATTCAATAAAATGCTACGTGACTTAGGCAATACCGTTGCAGGGTGATAGGTGAATGGGCGCTTCTTGGCACTGAGTTATTGCCCCATTTGGACTTGACTAGATCTGACATTTGACCCACACCACCATGCTTCACCGTAGGAATGGTGCCAGGTTTCCTCCAGACGTGACGCTTGGCAAAATCCATGCCTTTTGCGGCCAGTGGCCATTGTCCCCTTCTCCATGAGTGCTGCGTGTCTGGAATTTTTTTTTTGCGTAGGCTGTACACACTTCATCAGTCTCTCAACCACTCTGACATAAATGCAATCTAAAATCACATCAAACACTTATCATCAAAACAGTATGTGCTTTTAAAACTCACCTCACTGTGATTGATCAATTTGAAGAAAGAAGTTCAACAACAGGTTGAAACTGAGTGGAAAACATGTATTTTCAAAGCCTAACACAACTAAATGGACAGCGCTTTCAAAGGGGATGATTAATTTAAAACACACATATTCATATTAGAGCTTATGGATATGCATAGGCCTAAATACAGTATGAGCCCTAACCAAAATAAATAAAAAATTGAAATTCTAATAATGATTGTCATTATACAATTCATAGCCTACCGCATATTATGCATGGCAGAATAACATAAATATATATATATATATATATATATATATATATATATATATATATATATATATATATATATATATATATATATATATATATATATAAGTTGTCTTTGGTACATAATTGGTCTAGCCTATACTCCAAAATTAAACAAATTCTAGTAATCGCCTTTGAGTGTGGACTGTATTATTATGCATACTGGATGGACGGGTTAACTTATGCTACATTCCAAACTTTCTATCCATGAGTCTGGGAGAGAACATATAGGCCTAGGCGATGCTGTTGGTTTATTGATTGTGCGGGTGGCTTACAGAGGTAGACTACAATTATAGTGAATTTGTATTTGATGTTGAATTTTATTTTTATTTTACCTTTATTTAGCTAGGCAAGTCAGTTAAGAACAAATTCTTATTTACAATGACGGCCTACACCGGCCAAACCGGGACGACGCTGGGCCAATTGTGCGCCGCCTTATGGGACTCCCAAACACGGCCGGTTGTGATATAGCCTGGAATCGAACCAGGGGGTCTGTAGTGACGCCTCAAGCACTGAGTTGCAGTGCCTTAGACCACTGCGCCACTCGGGAGCCCAATAGCCTAGTTAATAGGGCATTTTTATATTTTCATAATTAATAGGCTGACACATTACCCTTTTAGCTACAGTATCTCACCACCGTGCATTTCCGTTTCCATCTCCTCCCTTCTCCTTCATTCCTTTATCGAGCACGCAGAGAGCGGGCTGTCAACAGTTTCATGAAATATCTTTCCGTTGTTAAAAGATATTACTATCAATGTTCCTGATGAGATTTCACTTTTTAATTAAGCACTGCGTAGCTGCAGGAACAGGGTTGAAGAGCCCATGGCATACAGAGTTTGTGTGGAATATGACCTGTCGCACAGTAATAGTCTGCATGCTCCTCAAACAGTGGTTGATGTGTGGAGTGAAATAACTGAAATAGCCTACCCATTGAAAAACGAACAGGCGGGTAAGTGGCCTCCATTCGCTATTGCAGTGCATGCAGATGACATGTCTTTTTTCCCTGCCCCAGTTCCTGCCCATTTGATAATGGGCCATTCTAAATCGATTTTGTTTAAACATATTAGTACAGACTAGATTTAAATTGAGCATAGTCTGACGGGTGAAAATATGATCACTTGATGAGAGAACAGCGTGTGCAGCCTGAGGCAAGTATTTTTTTCTTCGACTTTCTCAAATCATCAATAGCCTATAGTCGCATCATGCAGCCCATACTGTATATGTTTTGATTTCTAAGATATTCTAAGTTTTGTTTCAAATTATCACTTTTACGCTCAGCATGGCCACTTTATATGTGCACTTGCTCCAGAATGGGGAAAATATCCTTTCTATTTGATTTAGCTAAGTTCAATTATATTCTTCTTACTATAAAATAATATAAAATAATGGCACAGGACTTATATACATATCTTGTCTGTTAAATGAACAAACCTACAGCCTATGGCATGGCGCATAGCCAGATAACACACAATAGGCCAACTCATACTCTGTTCTTCTGAAATACATTTGTGGCCCAAAAACAATACTCTAGTTTTGAAGTGGGACCGTTTTTTCCGGTTGAAACATGCGGTTTGGAGTATGGCACGTCTACTGTATGCAGTGCTCATTTCACCCCGGAGGACTTCGATGGCTTAGTATAACCAGTGGAAGGCAGGATTCGGAATGAGACTTCGACTGAAACCAGGTGCTGTGCCGAGCGTGAATGTGAAGCCTGCAACCTTTTATTTCCTACCGACCTGCCGGTACATCACGAGTGTCAGCAGTGATGGAGAGAAACCGGGTAAATTCAGTGTGGATTTTTACCTCCTTGGCTCTTCTTTGACTTTGGTCTTTGACTTTCCGTAAATTGGTGAGTCTCCACTCTCTCTCTACTTTATACACTACATGCTTCGCTTTGTGCTTGGGGGCATTGTCATTTTGAAACAGGAAAGGTCCTTCCCCAAACTGTTGCCACAAAGTTGTAAGCACAGAATCGTTTAGAATGTCATTGTATGCTGTAGTGTTAAGATTTCCCTTCACTGGAACTAAGGGGCCTAGCCCGAACCATGAAAAACAGCCCCAGACCATTATTCCTCCTCCACCAAACTTTACAGTTGGCACTATGCATTCGGGCAGGTAGCGTTCTCCTGGCATCCGCCAAACCCAGATTTGTTTGTTGGACTGCCAGATGGTGAAGCGTGATTCATCACTCCAGAGAACGCGTTTCCACTGCTCCAGAGTCCAATGGCGGCGAGCTTTACACCACTCCAGCCGACGACGCATTGTGAATGGTGATCAAAGGCTTGTGTACCGCTGCTCTGCCTTGGAAACCCATTTCATGAAGCTCCCGACGAACAGTTATTGTGCTGATGTTGCTTCCAGAGGCAGTTTGGAACTCGGTAGTGAGTATTGCAACCGAGGACAGACGATAACGTTAGCAGGCTAGTAGGGCTAACGTTAGCAGGCTAGTTGGCTAGCAACCTTACAAGCTGATTTGTAACAATAAATTCATAAAGAATTTGCTTGTAAGTTGGCTGAAAACGATTTGGTTTAATTTGAAGTTATACATTTGAAGTTATTTATTTTGGAGTTTACATTATAGGGAATAGGCTGGCTTGCCGGGTCCTCCATATTACATCACACCCCATAAATGTTTTTCCGGCATGACTTCGGCATTCTTCCAAATTCTGATCAGTTTTATGTAATAACTCGAAAAATAGAAAAGTGAGGTGTAACTTTGCATTGGCACTTTTTTGATACGTATTCTAATGCAAATCCATATGTTACATGTGGTTACGTTTAAGTCTTCTGGTATGAAAGGAGGGCCACTTCACCATGTTGTATAGTACACAGTGATGGGTGAGTGGTCTTGCATTAGTTATGAACCTAAGTGCTCCGTGATACACAGCGTCCAGCACCTTAAGGTTACTGGCGGAGGATCGCATGTAATTAAAATGTCACCACAATCCAATACGGATAAAAATGCACAAGATCCTTCCTAACTGACATAGAAAAACAAGATTTGTTCCTAAAATAGAAGCCACATTTCAACTTCAGTTTCTTTGTCAAGTTTTCAATGTGCTGTTTAAAATTGAGCATTTCATCTAACCAGATGCCTAGGTACTTATAAGAAGATACCCTTTTGATCAGTTGGCCATTTTAGAGTTATAGAGATAATTATAGAGGTAATTTATAGAGGTAAAGAAGTATAGAGGTAATTTATTGAAACGTGACCCCTGAGCTTACATTTGACATTTTAGTCATTTAGCAGACGCTCTTATCCAGAGCGACTTACAGTAGTGAGTGCATACATTTTCATACTTTTTTGTACCTTGAAGTGCTGTGCATTTGATTGGTTTCTTTCGCAGAGTTTACTTTTCCTCCAACTCCTAACCTCATACATCACGACCCAAGCAGTTGAAAGTTGAATCCAATTGCTTTGCCAATAGCGTGCGTTTCTCAGCGGTCATTATAACATTACAATACTTCTTCATTCTGATTATAAGGGTCAACAGCAGTGGCCGTATTCCACTGTTGACGATTTTTCAGACTTGCTCATTATATGGCTGTCGGCATTTACCTATTACACAACCTATTGCAGGAAGCCATTTTGAACTCTCCCTAACTAGGAGTGCATTATTAGAGCACCCTCAAACTAATGGCGCCATCCGTCTCCCATAGGTAAGGGCTAACGTCTGGGTTTACCTGTCCGTTACGAAGATAAGTGTTGGCTAAACTTAGACCAAGCTAACAGGTGTCATTAATCTTGCCCTGATCCCTCATAATTAATTTACTATGGATTAGCCCACCCTCTTCCAATGAGTAAGCTGTCAGTTAAGGAAAACTAAAAGAGAGGAAGAGAACCGCAAACCTTTTCGATGCACATGTAACTCCATTTGATCCTCTCTGTTCTCAGCTTCTTTTATCTAGAGGTAATTTGATTTGATTCTTTTAAGAGATTGAGAGCACGCAAACAGGCCCATATGCGACCACATCTACATCAAATCCAATTCGGTATAGATTCCTGGCAGGTACTGAAGCTAACCAGAACCTTGTGATGCTATTACCAAGCCCCATTTTGATGACAATGCAATTTCGTCGGCCAGTCACGGAAGCAGAGATTGATACCTTCCGAAGTCCTCATTCAAGCCACAGAATTCATCTTCTCCCTAAGCGACATTGTGACCCTGGTGCTTTTCCTGCACCGCAAACCAGCCATTCATATCAGAGAGCGCCGAGGCAATTAGAAACTCACTGTTCGGTTGTTGTTGTCCGCCGGCTTCATTCGCCCGCCAAATGAGTTATGAAATGCGAGGTGTAATGAAGTGGAGACGGGGCCCCTCCACCGTAGCTCCGGGGCGTTTATGTCAGCGGCTGTACAGCGAGATTAAATTATAATTGCCTCGCTCTTCCCGGTAAATCAGTCCCCTTTCATTTCTCTGCGTCCCACTGGCATTGACCACCCTAACTGCCACCCCCCTTGCTACATTGGTAAATTATGTGTTGTAAGTGAATGTGGTGGGGCTTTCTTTAAAGCAGCTTAATTCTGTCAGAGGGGGAAAAGGTCAAGTCCTGTCTGCATTGTTATCGCGTTAATGAGCTGGCCAATCAAAATGCCACCCGCCTCGGCATTTAATTAGATTTAGAGGCGGATTAAAGGAATATTAAATGTAAATGGGGAGAGGGAGAGGGTGAGGGCAGATGTTGGATTCCAGGCCAGAAGATTTCTACTGCTGGTTTTGGAAGGAAGTACATGCACCACAGTGAGAGCTGTTTTGTGTGTTAAGTATCGATGTGTAGCCTTGTGTGTTAAAATATTATTCTGTGGTGTAAGCTCTCCTATCTCCGAAAAGAACCGCTGTTTTCAAGGGAAGTTGCAAATAATGCCAGTGCCTGTCTTTCCTTAAAACAATCATACAGTCTCATGTAAGCAGGCGCTCATTTGAATTGAAAACAATGATATCTAGACTAGGCTACTTTTTTATTTAAATGCATTCGCTAACTCTTTGTGCACACTTTGTAGGACCTATATTACTCTTTAACCATCCCCAAATCGACCCATAAAGTACCTTCAGAAAGTATGAACATCCCTTGACTTTTTCCACATTTTGTTGTTACAAGGTGGGATTAAAATGTATTTGTCATTTTTTGTCAACGATCTACACAAAAAACTCTAATGTCAAAGTGGAAGAGAATTTCAAAGATTTGTAAAAAATTGATGAAAAATAAAACACTAATAAATCTTGATTACATAAGTATTCAACCCCCTGAGTCAATACATGTTAGAATCACCTTTGGCAGCAATTACAGTCTTTCTGGGTAAGTTTCTAAGAGCTTTGCACACTTGAATTGTACAATATTATTCTTAAAAAAATGTTTCAAGCTCTGTCAAGTTGGTTGTTGATCATTGCTAGACAGCCATTTTCAAGTTGTGCCATAGATTTTCAAGCCAATTTAAGTCAAACTGTAACTAGGCCACTCAGTAACATTCAATGTCGTCTTGGTAAACAACTCCAGTGCATATTTGGCCTTGTGTTTTAGGTTATTGTCCTGCTGAAAGGTGAATTTGGAATGCAGTGTCTGTTGGAATGCAGACTGAACCAGTTTTTCTTCTAAGAACATGCCTGTGCTTAGCTCTATTCCACTTATTTTATCCTAAAAAACTCACTTGTCGATGACAAGCATACCCATAACATGATGCAGCCACCACCATGCTTGAAAATATGAAGCGTGGTACTCAGTGATGTGTTGTGTTGGATTTGCCCCAAACACATCTTTGTGGTTTAATCTTTGTTTGAAATTCACTGCTCGACTGAGGGATCTTACAGATAATTGTATGTGTAGGGTACAGAGATGAGGAAGTCATTCAAAAATCATGTTAAACACTATTATTGCACACAGAGTGAGTCCATGCAACTTAATATGTGATTTGTTAAGCACATTTTTACTCCTGAACTTATTTAGGCTTGCCAAAACAAAGGTGTTGAATACTTATTGACTCAAGACATTTCAGCTTAACATTTTGTATTAATACAAAGAAAAATCAGGCTGTAACACAACAAAATGTAGAAAATGTCAAGGGGTGTGAATACTTTCTGAAGGCACTGTAGTAAATAAGTGTGCATAAAACATTTTGTAAAACCAATAGTTCAAAATTAGCTAATTCAATGTAGGTGGTTAAATATAGGTCACTCCCCAGTCCCCAAGCCCAACAATTAAATCAATTATATTTTTTAAATAATTGTGATAGCTAATCTGATTTTGTTCCTCTGATTTACATGATATTTATTGATTAATTGGCGAATGGACGACCACATTTCGCGGGATGAAACAGTGATTTATGAAGGAGTGGGATCAATCTGCCTTAAAGGCCCCCTCCAGAGGAAGTTGCCGGCACTATTTCAACTTAATTCCTGTCTTGATGCAGAAATGCTTGTTTAGTTTTATATGCCATTTAGTTCCACCCTCCGAACACCGGTGTATGGCTCCTTATAAATATTGATTAATCGGGCATGCACATCTCCACCTTCCTCAGTGTGCACAGCCCATATGGTCTCTGGCACAGGCCACACTCCATGATTTGTAAACAAACCAAACAGCCAGGGTCAAGGTAGCTTAGCTAGTCGCTACGGAGTACACCACAGATAACGGTAGCTACGACAAGGTGAAGGACCATCCAATCTTCCTCCCTCTTCTGCCACTGAATTGAGTGATCAAGGATGAATAGATAGTGTAGCGTTAATACTGAAGTTTTAGCGGCGACACTAGAGGCTAGCTAACCTACTCCCTGGACCAATAAAGCCAGCTAGCTAGCCAGGTAGCTATCTACCAGTAACTATTAGCAACTGTGGATAATTGGTTCCAAATTTTGTTTCAAACATGAGAGTACCTGTAACTATGCTAGCTAACTAGCTAGCTACCATTCAGCTGTTTTTCTGATAACCTAATTATCTGAAGAGTAAAGGTTAGGTAGGTAGTAGCTAGCTACTGTACTCTAAATGTAGTTAGCTTGTTCGCTAGCTAGCTAACTAAACAATAGCTGGAATGACCTTACTGTAATGTTTAAGTATCCCCACTAGCTGGCTACTAGATGGCCAATATAACAGTTGGCCCTAAAGCTTTTTGTAGGAAGCCAAGGAAAGCAACAATTGCCTGTATCAGTAATGAACACTACCTAGAATGTGGACCAATACTTTTGTAGCAATATACAGTGCATTCGGAAAGTATTCAGACCCCTTCCCTTTTTCCACATTCAGTTACATTACAGCCTTATTCTAAAATGTATTAAATATTTTTTTGCCCTCATTAATCTACACACAATACCGAATAATGACAAAGCGAAAACAGGTTTTTTACAAATAAAAACAGAAATACCTAATTTACAGAAGTATTCAGACCCTCGAAATTGAGCTCAGGTGCATCCTGTTTCAATTGAGCATCCTTGATGTTTCTACAACTTGATTGGAGTCCACCTTCCTCTGTATACAGTCAAGACAGTGCTGTCGGGTACCTACCCACTGTGTACATCAACACCTGGGTCAAGCCACCCATGATTGTCCAGCCTTGTTGTAGTCCTGACTCTACTCTACTTCACCTAGGTGGTGGAGGGATCTTAGCAGGGTTGGACAATCATGGACAGTTACCTGATTTGCATTTTTTGGGGAGAGAGAGAATCTTCTCTCAGTTTTCGGGGCTTGTGTGAGTGATGTTATTTAAAGTGACGCAGCGGTCTAAGGCACTGCATCGCAGTGCTTGAGGCGTCACTACAGACCCGGGTTCGATCCCAGGCTGTGTCACAACCGGCCGTGACCGGAAGTCCCATAGGGCGGTGCACAATATCAAACAATTAGGTTACTCCGATCAGAATTGGATCAGAATTGTATCAGTGTCCTCCTGATGCGATGTGGTACGCACTTACCTCCCAATCTCTGCAGAGCGCGTTGGAGTATAATTATTGTAAGCCTACATTAACAGGCACATGCGGTTTTTCAATCATGCAGTCGGGAGATTCATTTTTTAGATCAAAGTGAGCCTAGCTGCATGTGCACATTTGTTGATATTCATTGCTAGTTAGTGAGTTGTTTGCCCAGTTATAGCTCATTTTTGGTCAGCAATGAAAATCCTGGAAAAGTAATGGTATGTGCATCACCTGCATGTGTGCCAGTGGGCAGTTGCCAGAGGAGAGAGCGAGAGACATTGCGCAACAGGTAAAATAATGATATAGCCTACAACAGACTAACTATACTGAACAAAAATATAAACGCAACATGTATGTAAAGTGTTGGTGTCATGAGCGGAAATAAAAATCCCAGAAATGTTCCATACGCACATAAAACGTATTTCACTCAAATTGTTTTCACAAATATGTTTACATCCCTGTTAGTGAGCATTTCTCCTTTGCCAAGATAATCCATCCACCTGACAGCTGTGGCATATCAAGAAGCTGATTAAACAGCATGATCATTACACAGGTGCACCTTGTGCTGGGGACAACAAAAGGCCACTTTAAAATGTGCAATTTTGTCACACAACACAATGCCACAGATGAGGGAGCGTGCAATTGGCATGCTGACTGCAGGAATGTCCACTAGAGCTGTTGCCAGATAATTGTATGTTCATTTCTCTATCATAAGCTGCCTCCAACATCGTTTTAGAGAATTTTTGTTTAGTATATTTTTTGTTCAGTATACAGTGGGGAGAACAAGTATTTGATACACTGCCGATTTTGCAGGTTTTCCTACTTACAAAGCATGTAGAGGTCTGTAATTCCAGAAAATCACATTGTGTGATTTTTAAGTAAATAATTTGCATTTTATTGCATGACATAAGTATTTGATACATCAGAAAAGCAGAACTTAATATTTGGTACAGAAACCTTTGTTTGCAATTACAGAGATCATACGTTTCCTGTAGGTCTTGACCAGGTTTACACACACTGCAGCAGGGATTTTGGCCCACTCCTCCATGCAGACCTTCTCCAGATCCTTCAGGTTTCGGGGCTGTCGCTGGGCAATACGGACTTTCAGCTCCCTCCAAAGATTTTCTATTGGGTTCAGGTCTGGAGACTGGCTAGGCCACTCCAGGACCTTGAGATGCTTCTTACGGAGCCACTCCTTAGTTGCCCTGGCTGTGTGTCGGGTCGTTGTCATGCTGGAAGACCCAGCCACGACCCATCTTCAATGCTCTTACTGAGGGAAGGAGGTTGTTGGCCAAGATCTCGCGATACATGGCCCCATCCATCCTCCCCTCAATACGGTGCAGTCGTACTGTCCCCTTTGCAGAAAAGCATCCCCAAAGAGTGATGTTTCCACCTCCATGCTTCACGGTTTGGGATGGTGTTCTTGGGGTTGTACTCATCCTTCTTCTTCCTCCTAACACGGCGAGTGTAGTTTAGACCAAAAAGCTATATTTTTGTCTCATCAGACCACATGACCTTCTCCCATTCCTCCTCTGGATCATCCAGATGGTCATTGGCAAACTTCAGACGGGCCTGGACATGCGCTGGCTTGAGCAGGGGGACCTTGCGTGCGCTGCAGGATTTTAATCCATGGCGGCGTAGTGTGTTACTAATGGTTTTCTTTGAGACTGTGGTCCCAGCTCTCTTCAGGTCATTGACCAGGTCCTGCCATGTAGTTCTGGGCAGATCCCTCACCTTCCTCATGATCATTGATGCCCCATGAGGTGAGATCTTGCATGGAGCCCCAGACCGAGGGTGATTGACCGTCATCTTGAACTTCTTCCATTTTCTAATAATAGCGCCAACAGTTGTTGCCTTCTCACCAAGCTGCTTGCCTATTGTCCTGTAGTCCATCCCAGCCTTGTGCAGGTCTACAATTTTATCCCTGATGTCCTTACACATCTCTCTGGTCTTGGCCATTGTGGAGAGGTTGGAGTCTGTTTGATTGAGTGTGTGGACAGGTGTCTTTTATACAGGTAACGAGTTCAAACAGGTGCAGTTAATACAGGTAATGAGTGGAGAACAGGAGGGCTTCTTAAAGAAAAACTAACAGGTCTGTGAGAGCCGGAATTCTTACTGGTTGGTAGGTGATCAAATACTTATGTCATGCAATAAAATGCAAATTAATTACTTAAAAATCATACAATGTGATTTTCTGAATTTTTGTCTCACAGTTGAAGTGTACATATGATAAAAATTACAGACCTCTACATGCTTCGTTAGTAGGAAAACCTGCAAAATCGGCAGTGTATCAAATACTTGTTCTCCCCACTGTATATTCATACAGTTTAAGGGGGCACTTTTGTCATGAAGACAAGGTGAAGGTGCTCTCTACTTGAATGGCACAGCAGAATAATTCAGATTGTCCAAAGCACAGCATATGCCAACCATCTCGTATAACTGCGGGAGACTCAGAGCTAGAAAATTCTATAGCATACACTACAGTTGAGGAACAATGGGAAAGTAATTCTGCTTTGAAAGTTAAACTTGTAACCCCGCTTTTGAGAAAATGTCCCTTGAATGTTTTGGTACCTACTGGAGAGCGCTTCTTTGTCTACACCCATTCAGCATTGTTCACACCCCCTTAAGCTTTAGCCCCACCCATCTCTTTAAGGATTCACATGTGAGGCTATGTACTAAACAACCAAAGATTTCAAGACTATAGGCTGGTTTATACTACGGGTGTGTTCGTAAATTTAATCTGGAGTGCCAGAGTGTGCTCTGGGCGTTCGTAAACTCAGAGCGTTATCAGATTGTCAGTTTGTAAATTCAGAGCGTTTCGGTCTCGGAGCGTTCAGAGCGCACACTGGACGCTCTGGCCGAGGAGTAGGTTTGATCCGAGTGTTCTGACCTAAGCAGTCAAGCACCCAAACTAACTGGCTAACATTGGCTAGCTTGCTAGCTACTTCCAGACACAAATGAGAGAACAGCTCACTCTGACCATTTTACTCACCCTAGCAGAGCTGGTTAGGCGTTTTTTATGTTATCCAGAGCTTTGGTGACTGCAACTGTGCTGCTGGCAACAATTCAATTACGCTTCTTTCCAACATCTAATGACACTGGTCATTTTCAACAGGTGTTGAGCGTTCATAAATTTGTCAGTTATTCTGCGCTCTGGCACACTCAGATGAGAGTGCTCTGAAATCGGAGTAGATAGCCTGAGCAAATTTCTCAGCTACGTCTATCGACAGTTGTCGCAGTGACATCATAAACATCCTATTGAAATAGTTACTTGCATAGTGGAGTCTTTTGTTTAGACATGTAGCTAGCTAGCTAAACAATGGACCATAATCCCAACTCATAATGTTACTACCCTGCATGTCTCTGCAGGTAGCTAACCAACCAGGTTCAACGTTAGCTAGCTAACATTAGGCTACAACTAGCAATGCAAATGGCTCTGAGATACGAATAATATTACTACACAGATCATACACGTAACGTTAGCTAGCCAGCCAGCTAGCGTTAGCTAGCTAGCTAGCTAACAGTACACTTTAACTTTCAAACAACTTTCTGTCAAAATTAGAAACGTGTAATATCTGAAAATGTAGCGAGCTAGACTATCTTACACGTATGCATGGATGGATGCTTCTCCCTCGCTGTCACAGTTGCCCTTAGTTTGAAGATTTATCCAACATCCTTCTGTGTGTTCTCTTTTCGACTCCGTCTGCATATTTGCAATCAAATGCCAGAATTTTTCCATCTCCTTAGCTATCGTACTCTAATTCCACTGGTTTCAAAACTCGGTCCTCCAGAAAGTGGAGAGCAACACTTATGCAGTTCTACTAAGTGATATCTTTCAAAAAAGCAGCATTAGAAAGGATTACCTACACATACTGACCAGCTCATGTTATGGACAGAAGCGTGCTACATGGCAGACATATCCGAACTCATCTCTCTGCATTTCCAGCCCACTCATTATCTCAGCCAATCATGGCTAGCGGGAAGGTTGCTGTCTTTTTCCATGGCTAAACTCTTAATTTAACGATTATATTCATATTTACAGATGGCATACAAGTTTGTTATTAAGGCACATGAAAGTTCACATGTTCCAGAAGGCATTTCTGCCAAAAAACGCATTTTAAGTTAAAAAAAAGTTTGTTCAAATGGCTCTCCTGTGAAGTAGTGATGTGCGACATACGCCTAGTTTGTTGACATTGATAACCAGGCTATATGGACGTCATATTGTACAATTTGCCTCTCCCCTTTTCATGGTCACGGCTAGAAGGGATCCAGCTTTTGTCAAATTAACATAATATTTGACATTTCATAGCAGATTAGGAGAATTTACACAGCAGGTTAGAAGAATTACGTTAGCAAAAAAGTTGGGGTTAGCTAAAATGCAAAAATATAACTTTTTACGTTAATTTGACAAAAGCTGGGTCCCTTTTAGCCAGGACCCCTTTTCATACGCTTAGATTACATGGTTGCTTTCTAGACAAGGTTGTTTTTATTGATCTGTTGTTGTCAGTAGAGTAGGCCTAGACTACCATCGTATTAAAAAATATTCTGCTAATGTCTCTCCAGTCATATAAAGTGTAGTAGAATTGCATTCAATATTTATCAAAGGCCACATTTTTCCAGTGCAAAGGAAAGAAACGTCTCTTATATAGCCTATAAACCTATGCCACTCCGCGCTTATTAATTGCCTAAATTATCACTATCCAATCTACTCATCACATTAGGAATAGTAGGCTTACATTAGTCTGCAAATGCAATGCTAGAGGCATCAAATCCTTTGGTATAAAGGGGCATTTTTATGGTGGAAAGATTGCTTCCCAAAACTTAACTCAAGCAACACATGCTAATAACTAGACTACAAGCTATCGAACTAGCTAATTTTGGTTAACTTAGTGTTGTTGTTAATAACTGGTTAGCATAACATCGAAACTAAACTTGAAATCGATCAGACATGACTTACCAGTTATGAAATGATCGTAGCAAACCCTGTATTGACAGCTGTCTGGGTTCAGGTCTTGACAGGCAAAAAGGTTTCTTCGCTTTTCTGACAGTTCTCGAGTCTTATCTCATGTCACCAATGGTGTTTCATGATTGCGGGGAATCTGTAAAAAAAAAAAATTTAAATCCTGTTGTCTTTTCTGCCTTGTTAGAGCGATTTCCAAACGGCTGAAGGTACCATGTTCATCTGTACAAACAATAGTACGTATTGTTCCCAGCACAAGGTGCACCTGTGTAATGATAATGCTGTTTAATCAGCTTCTTGATATGCCACACCTGTCAGGTGGATGGATTATCTTGGCAAAGGAGAAATACTTACGAACAGGGATGTTAACAAATTTCTGCACAAAATTTGAGAGAAAAATGCTTTATGTGCATATGGAACATTTCTGGGATCTTTTATTTCAGCTCATGAAATATGGGACATGTTGCGTTTATATTTTTGTTCAGTATAGAAATTCTGTTTTTCTTTTTAATTATTCTGGAATGTTTAGCATGGCTATAAATGATAGAGAAGTTGACTAAAGCACAAACAGAGCTGGCTACTAGGCATGACAAAGAAACATGCATACAATACAATCGAGGTGAGTGCGTTGGAAATGCTTTTGGCAGTTAATCTGCTTCTGTTCTGTGGGTTGCACTGTGTGCTCTTTTTAAAGGATGGGTTCCAATCTCTCAAAGGACCTAGGATCCAGGTGGACGGGTGGTCTGTCAGTCACTAGGATGACAACCCAACTTGGGAGGATGGAGGTTTTAGCAGGTGGAATAGTGGAGAACAATTGGAGATTTACTCAGTAGCAGTGCAAATATCATGGTACAGCTACAGTATATGGACACTCAATCATTATGGTACTTTTTAATGGTAAGTTTACAAACATATATTATGATAAATAGAATTGAAACTTGTATCTCATTATGGTAAATGGTGAAATAAGTATAGCCAGTTATCATTTTAATGGCTTAGCAGATAATAAGAACACGATCAGTATTTACCTGGCTAAAAGAGACGGAATATAATGTATATTGTTTACAGGAAACTCATTCAACAATTTTAGATGAAGTTGTGTGGAGAAAGTACTGGGGGAGGGAGCGAAATATACTTCTCCCATGGGCAAAGAAACTCAAAAGGGGTGATGATATTAATTAACATTTTACATTTGAGTCATTTAGCAGACGCTCTTATCCAGAGCGACTTACAGTTAGTGCATACATTATTTATTTTTTCATAGAGGCTGTAGATAATTTTTCTAACCTCTCTGGATTACAACCAAATTATGATAAGTGTACTTACTATATTACGTATTGGATCACTAAAAAAAAGACTACTTTTACATTACTGTGTAGTTTACCAATAAAATGGTCTGACGGTGAAGTGGGTATACTCGGTATTCATATCCCGAAAGAAATAAATTATCTCACTACTATTTTAATAGAAAGTTAGCAAAAATAGATAAGATCTTGCTACCGTGGAAAGGAAAATGCCTGTCTATTTGTGGAAAAATCACCCTGATTTATCTCTTTAGTCATATCCCAGTTTACCTATTTGCTTATGGCCTTGCCTACAGTCGTGGTCAAAAGTTTTGAGAATGACACAAGTATTGGTCTTCACAAAGTTCGCTGCTTCAGTGTTATGAGATATTTTTGTCAGATGTTACTACGGTATACTGAAGTATAATTACAAGCATTCCATAAGTGTCAAAGGCTTTTATTGACAATTACATTAAGTTTATGCAAAGAGTCAATATTTGTGGGATTTTGTTTGTCCACCCGCCTCTTGAGGATCAACCACAAGTTCTCAATGGGATTAAGGTCTGGGGAGTTTCCTGGCCATGGACCCAACATTTCGATGTTTTGTTCCCCGATGCCACTTAGTTATCACTTTTGCCTTATGGCAAGGTGCTCCATCATGCTGGAAAAGGCATTGGTCGTCACCAAACTGTTCTTGGATGGTTGGGAGAAGTTGCTCTCGGAGGATGTGTTGGTACCATTCTTTATTCATGGCTGTGTTCTTAGGAACAATTGTGAGTGAGCCCACTCCCTTGGCTGAGAAGCAACCCCACACATGAATGGTCTCAGGATGCTTTACTGTTGGCATGACACAGGACTGATGGTATTTCTCACCTTGTCTTCTCCGGACAAGGTGTTTTCCGGATGCTCCAAACAATCGGAAAGGGGATTCATCAGAGAAAATGACTTTACCCCAGTCCTCAGCAGTCCAATCCCTGTACCCTTTGCAGAATATCAGTCTGTCCCTGATGTTTTTCCTGGAGAGAAGTTGCTTCTTTGCTGCCCTTCTTGACACCAGGCCATCCTCCAAAAGTCTTCGCCTCACTATGCGTGCAGATGCACTCACACCTGCCTGCTGCCATTCCTGAGCAAGCTCTACACTGGTGGTGCCCCGATCCCGCAGCTGAATCAACTTTAGGAGACGGTCCTGGCGCTTGCTGGACTTTCTTGGGTGCCCTGACACCTTATTCACAACAATTGAACCTCTGTCCTTGAAGTTCTTGATGATCCGATAAATGGTTGATTTAGGTGCAATCTTACTAGCAGCAATATCCTTGCCTGTGAAGCCCTTTTTGTGCAAAGCAATGATGATGGCACGTGTTTCCTTGCAGGTAACCATGGTTAACAGAGGAAGAACAATGATTTCAAGCACCACCCTCCTTTTAAAGCTTCCAGTCTGTTATTCTAACTCAATCAGCATGACAGAGTGATCTCCAGCCTTGTCCTCGTCAACACTCTCACCTGTGTTAACGAGATAATCACTGACATGATGGCAGCTGGTGCTTTTGTGGCAGGGCTGAAATGCAGTGGAAGTGTTTTTGGGGGATTAAGTTCATTTTCATGGCAAAGATGGTCTTTGCAATTCATTGCAATTCATCTGATCACTCTTCATGACATTCTGGAGTATATGCAAATTGCCATCATCAGAACTGAGGCAGCAGACATTGTGAAAATTAGTATTTGTGTCATTCTCAAAACTTTTGACCACGACCGTACACCTAGCGACTTGGTTTTTAAATGATATGAGCAAAACATGTTCCATTTCATTTGGAACGGCAAGCCAGACAAAATTAAACGGGCCTATTTATATAATGAATATGAATTTGGAATGCAGAAATTAATACATATTAGAGCAATGGACCTCTCACTAAAGGCTTCAGTCATACAAAAGTTATACTTAAATTGAATAAAATCAAATGTTATTTGTCACATGCGCCAAATAAGAGGTAAAATGCTTACTTACTAGCCCTTAGCCAACAATACAGTTAAGAAAATATTTACTAAATAAACTAAAGTTTATTAAAAAAGTAATACAGTAAAATAAAATTAAGGCTATATACAGGGGCTACCGGTACCGAGTCAATGTGCGGGGGTACAGGTTAGTCGAGGTAATTGAGGTAATATGTACAGGACCAGTCAAAAGTTTGGACACCTACTAATTACAGGGTTTTTCTTTATTTTTACTATTTTCCACATTGTATAATAAAAGTGAAGACAAACTATGAAATAGCACAAATGGAATCATGTAGTAACCAAAAAAGTGTTAAACAAATGAAAATATATTTGAGATTTGAGATTCTTCAAAGTAGCCACCCTTTTTGCCTTGATGACAGCTTTGCACACTCTTGGCATTCTCTCAACCAGCTTCATGAGGTAGACACCTGGAATGCATTTCAATTAACAGGTGTGCCTTCTTAAAAGTTAATTTGTGGAATTTATTTCCTTCTTAATGCATTTGAGCCAATCAGTTGTGTTGTGACAAGGTAGGGGGGTATACAGAATATAGCCTTATTTGGTAAAAGACCAAGTCCATATAATGGCAAGAACAACTTAAATAAGCAAAGAGAAACGACAGTACATCATTACTTTAAGACATGAAGGTCAGTCAATCTAGAAAATGTCAAGAACTTTGAACGTTTCTTCAAGTGCAGTCACAAAAACCATCAAGCGCTATGATGAAACTGGCTCTCATGAGGAACGCCACAGGAATGGAAGACCCAGAGTTACCTCTGCTGCAGAGGATAAGTTCATTAGAGTTAACTGCACCTTAGATTGCAGCCCAAATAAATGCTTCACAGTGTTCAAGTAACAGACACATCTCAACATCAACTGTTTAGAGGAGACTGCGTCAATCAGGCCTTCATGGTCGAATTGCTGCAAAGAAACCACTACTAAAGGACACCATAATAATAATAAGAAGACGAAACTTGCTTTGGCCAAGAAACACGAACAATGGACATTAGGCCGGTGGAGATCTGTCCTGAGATTTTTGGTTCCAACCGCCGTGTCTTTGTGAGACGCAGAGTAGGTCAACGGATGATCTCTGCATGTGTGGTTCCCACCATGAAGCATGGAGGAGGAGGTGTGATGGTGTGGGGGTGCTTTTCTGGTGACACTGTGATTTATTTAGAATTCAAGGCACACTTAACCAGCATGGCTACCACAGCATTCTGCAGCGATACACCATCCCATCTGGTTTGCACTTAGTGGGACTATCATTTGTTTTTCAACAGGACAATGACCCAAAACACATCTCCAGGCTGTGTAAAGGCTATTTGACCAAGAAGGAGAGTGATGGAGTGCTGTATCAGATGTCCTGGCCATCACACAACCTCAACCCAATTGAGATGGTTTTGGACGAGTTGGACCGCAGAGTGAAGGAAAAGCAGCCAACAAGTGCTTAGCATATGTAGGAACTCCTTCAAGACTGTTGGCAAAGCATTCTTCATGAATCTGGTTGAGAGAATGCCAAGAGTGTGCAAAGCTGTCATCAAGGCAAAGTGTGGCTACTTTGAAGGATCTCACATATAAAATATATTTAGATGTAACACTTTTTTGGTTACTACATGATTCCATATGTGTTATTTCATAGTTTTGATGTCTTCACTATTATTCTACAATGTAGAAAATACAGTGAGGGAAAAAAGTATTTGATCCCCTGCTGATTTTGTACGTTTGCCCACTGACAAAGACATGATCAGTCTATAATTTGAATGGTAGGTTTATTTGAACAGTGAGAGACAGAATAACAATAAAAAAATCCAGAAAAACGCATGTCAAATATGTTATGAATTGATTTACATTTTAATGATGGAAATAAGTATTTGACCCCTCTGCAAAACATTATTTAGTACGTGGTGGCAAAACCCTTGTTGGCAATCACAGAGGTCAGACGTTTCTTGTAGTTGGCCACCAGGTTTGCACACATCTCAGGAGGGATTTTGTTCCACTCCTCTTTGCAGATCTTCTCCAAGTCATTAAGGTTTCCAGGCTGATGTTTGGCAACTCGAACCTTCAGCTCCCTCCACAGATTTTCTATGGGATTAAAGGTCTGGAGACTGGCTAGGCCACTCCAGGACATTAATGTGCTTCTTCTTGAGCCACTCCTTTGTTGCCTTGTCCGTGTGTTTTGGGTCATTGTCATGCTGGAATACCCATCCACGCTGGAATACCCATCCATGACCCATTTTCAATGCCCTGGCTGAGGGAAGGAGGTTCTCACCCAAGATTTGACGGTACATGGCCCCATCCATCGTCCCTTTGATGCTGTGAAGTTGTCCTGTCCCCTTAGCAGAAAAACACCCCCAACGCATAATGTTTCCACCTCCATGTTTGACGGTGGGGATGGTGTTCTTGGGGTCATAGGCAGCATTCCTCCTCCAAACACGGCGAGTTGAGTTGATGCCAAAGAGCTCGATTTTGGTCTAATCTGACCACAACACTTTCACCCAGTTCTCCTCTGAATCATTCAGATGTTCATTGGCAAACTTCAGACGGGCCTGTATATGTGCTTTCTTGAGCAGGGGGACCTTGCGGGCGCTGCAGGATTTCAGTCCTTCACGGCGTAGTGTATTACCAATTGTTTTCTTGGTGACTATGGTCCCAGCTGCCTTGAGATCATTGACAAGATCCTCCCGTGTAGTTCTGGGCTGATTCCTCACCGTTCTCATGATCATTGCAACTCCATGAGGTGAGATCTTGCATGGAGCCTCAGGCCGAGGGAGATTGACAGTTCTTTTGTGTTTCTTCCATTTGCGAATAATCGCACCAACTGTTGTCACCTTCTCACCAAGCTGCTTGGCGATGGTCTTGCAGCCCATTCCAGCCTTGTGTAGGTCTACAATCTTTTCCCTGACGTCCTTGGAGAGCTCTTTGGTCTTGGCCATGGTGGAGAGTTTGGAATCTGATTGATTGATTGCTTCTGTGGACAGGTGTCTTTTATACAGGTAACAAGCTGAGATTAGGAGCACTCCCTTTAAAAGTGTGCTCCTAATCTCAGCTCGTTACCTGTATAAAAGACACCTGGGAGCCAGAAATCTTTCTGATTGAGAGGGGGTCAAATACTTATTTCCCTCATTAAAATGCAAATCATTTTTTAACATTTTTGACATGCGTTTTTCTAGATTATTTTGTTGTTATTCTCTCTCTCACTGTTCAAATAAACCTACCATTAAAATTATAGACTGATCATTTCTTTGTCAGTGGGCAAACGTACAAAATCAGCAGGGGATCAAATACTTTTTTCCCTCACTGTAGTAAAAAAAGAAATAAAGAAAACCCTGGAATTTGTAGGTGTGTCCAAACGTTTGACTTGTACTGTATATATTTCCCAAAAAATATATGGGGATTGGAAATGATGCAGACAATTACATTGATGGAAGCCACAATCTATCTGCAATATTAAAGCTGATCTAACCCCTAAAATGTTTTAATAAACATGCAGTGTCCATGTTTCATGTGACATTTTTAATGACATGTAGATGTTTTGTTGTTGCTAGGAGTTATGGTCTAATTGTGCCTATCTAGACTCTTATTCCTGTAACTATACATGTGAAGCTGCAAGAAAGTCATTTTTAAATGTATTTCAAACCATTTTGAAAGTTTTACCCTGATGTTACACATTGGTTCCTTTATTTATAGAAAGACCCATATATATATGTTTTATTGTCACATACACTGGATAGGTGCAGTAAAATGTGTTGTTTTAAGGGTCAGCCATAGTGGTATGGCACCCCTGGAGCAAATTAGGGTTAAGTGCCTTGCTCAAGGGCCCATCAACTGATTTTTCACCTTGTCTGCTCATGTATTCAAACTAGCGACCGTTTGGTTACTGGCCCAACGCTCTAACCGCTTGGCTGCCAGCCATCCTATTTATCAGCGTCTCTGGAGCAACTGGGGTTAAGTGCCTTGCTCAAGGGCAAAACGGCATCTTTTTTTACCTCGTAGGCGCCAGGATTCGAACAAGCGACCTTTCAGTTACTGGCCTAAGACTCTAACCATTTTCTACCCCAGTAGCCGGACGCTGCTCTGGCCTGGAGGAAGTGCCGCTGCAGTGTCGGCTCTCCACAGCCGACTGGTCGGTATTCTGCAAGGATCCCTACCCGAAGGGGTCTTCCCCTTCCCTGGAGAACGGAGTTAGTAGGATGCTCCTGGATGACTTGGTGGATGTTCCTGTTCTCGATCCTACCACCCAGCCATGGAGATATGTCACTTGCCGTGGAAGTCGAAAACAGCGACCTCTGGCAACGGGGGCCTCCTTGGCGAAGGTAAGCCTGGACTAGAAACAGCTTCGCTGCCCTGGATCCAGAGATTCCGGCGCATTCTTCCCTGGGGGTTTCCGATTCGAGATCAGATCCGGAGATACATGCTCCTTTGTCCTTTGTTCTGTCTCCCACACCGGTGGCTTCTACCTCGGGTTCAGATCCTCAGAGCTCCCCCTCATCGGACCGTGAGGCTGTCTGAAGACTCCGGCCCATTCATCATCCACGATGGATACTACGGTCCTCTGGATTTGCGAAACCACTCCAACCGTTCTACGACAGCTGTTGGGAGCTGACACTGTCGTAGTCCATGTGGGGTCAAACGACATTAGGAGGGAAACCTCGGAACTCCAGAAAATGTATTTTAAAGAACTGAATCTAGCTCTGAAATATTCTAGAAATTGGCCAATTATTCCAGGTCTGGTACCATCGTTGGGCCACGGGTGTGAAAGATTCAGCAGGCTACTGGCATTACACACCTGGCTAAAAGATTACTGTAGCTCTGTTGGAATAACTTTTATAGATAACTTTGACACCTTCTGGAAACAGAAGATGCTCTACAGGAAAGATGGAGCCCATCCAAATCATCTTGGCTCCTGGACTCTGTCCACATATTTCAAGGCTGAATTGAGACAATGACGTATTTTAGACCCAAGCCCAGCTCAGATAATCCCTACCGTTGTCGTAATACTGCAACAAATGTATATTATCCCAGGGGCGTTGACAGTCACAATGTAAGTAACCTAATGTCGCTCTAACTCCACTGAATGCCTCTGTCAATCCTACAGCTATTGTATACAGTAATCATGTGCCTATGAACCAGAGTTATACTGTTAGCACTGAGGTGGTGTGCCCTAGTAGGAAGTCCACTGTGTGCAGCTCACCCTGCACTATCAGCTCAAACATAAATAACATTCATGTCTACTACTGATAAGCTTCCCAGTAATGCAATTAAACAATCAAGCATCCCAGAAAAGTGCTAAAAATAGCCCACAATTCAAATGTAGCCTAAGAAACAAGATTCATGAAATCAATAACTTGCTAGTAACAGATGACATTCATATTCTGACTCTGAAACTCACTTAGATAATACGTTTAATGATACAGTGGTAGCAATACATGGTTATAACATATATAGAAAATACAGAAATGCCAATGGGGGCAGTTTTGCAGTCTATATTTAGAGCCACATTCCTGTAAAGCTTAGAGGATCTAATGTTAAATACTGTTGAAGTAATATGGTTACATGTTCACCTGCATCACCCGAAGCCCATTCTTGTGGGAAGCTGCTATAGACCACCAAGTGCTAACAATCAGTATCTGTATAATATGTGTGATATGCTTGATAATGTATGTAATATGAACAGAGAGGTATATTTTATTGTGGCCTAACTATTGACTGGCTTTCATCAAGCTGCCCACTCAAGAAAAAACGTCAAACTGTAACCATTGCCTGCAACCTGGTTCAGGTTATCATTCAACCTACCAGGATATTTACAAACAGCACAGGAATTAAATCAACATGTATTGATCACATCTTTACTAATGCTGCAGAAATCTGATTTAAAGCAGTATCCAAATACATTGGATGTAGTGATCACAATATAGTAGCCATATCTTCAATCTAAGCCTACTAGAAAGTGTGTGCCCTCAGGCCTGGAGGGAACCAAAAGTCATTCCGCTACCCAAAAATAGTAAAGCCCCCTTTACTGGCTCAAATAGCCGACCAATCAGCCTGTTAGCAATCATTAGTAAACTTTTGGGGGGAAAATGTTTTTTGACCAGATACAATGCTATTTTACAGTAAACAAATCGACAACAGACTTTCAGCACACTTATAGGGAAGGACATTCAACATGCACACCACTTACATAAATGACTGATGATTGGCTGAGCGAAATTGATGATCTAAATATTGTTGGAGCTGTTTTGTTAGACTTCAGTGCGGCTTTTGACATAATTGATCATAGTCTGCTGCTGGAAAAACGTATGTGTTATGGCTTTACACCCCCTGCTATAGTGTGGATAAAGAGTTACCTGTCTAACAGAACACAGAGGGTGTTCTTTAATGGAAGCCTCTCCAACATAATCCAGGTAGAATCAGGAATTACCTAGGGCAACTGTCTAGGCCCATTACTTTTCAATCTTTACTAATGGCATGCCACTGGCTTTAAGTAAAGCCAGAGTGACTATGTATGCGGATGACTCAACACTATACATGTCAGCTACTTAAGCTAGTGAAATTACTGCAACACTTAACAAAGAGCTGCAGTCAGTTTCAGAATGGGTGGCAAGAAATATGTTAGTCCTAAATATGACAAAACCTTAAAACATTGTATTTCGGACAAATCATTCACTATACCCTAAACCTCAACCAATTCTTGTAATGAATAATATGGAAATTGAGCAAGCTGATGTGACTAAACTGCTTGGAGTAACCCTGGATTGTAAACTGTCATGGTCAAAACATGTTGATTCAACAGTAGCTAAGATGGGGAGAAGTCTTTCCATAATAAAGTGCTGCTCTGCCTTAACAACATTATCAACAAGGCAGGTCCTACAGGCCCTAGTTGTGTCGCACTTGGACTACTGTCCAGTCTTGTGGTCAGGTGCCACAAAGAAGGACTTAGGAAAATTACAATTTGCTCAGAGCAGGGCAGCAGGGGTGGCCCTTAAATGTATGCATGTCATTCTCTCATGGCTCAAAGTAGAGGAGAGATAGACTTCATCACTACTTGTTTTTGTAAGAAGTATTGACATGCTGAATGCACCTAGCTGTCTGTTTAAACTACTAGCACACATTTCTGACACCCATTCATACCCCACAAGACATGCCACCAGAGGTCTCTTCACAATCCCCAAGTCCAGAACAGACTATGGGAGGCGCACACTACTACATAGAGCCATGGCTACATGGAACTCTATTCCACATTAGGTAACTGATGCAAGCAGTAGACTCAGATTTTAAAAACAGATTTTGTATTGTAGATATGTGGTAGTAGAGTAGTGGCCTGAGGGCACACACTTAATGTGTTGTGAAAATTGTTATGAAATGTAATGTCATGTAATGTTTGTAATTGTATATAACTGCCTTAATGTTGCTGGACCCAAGGAATGGGGATCCTTAATAAATACAAATACCTCGAGGCTATCTGCCATCCATAAAGTGATGTGTGTCCTGCCGTGGAGTATTTCTGTGGGTGTAATGTACTCTTTGTGTTTGTAATATGCATTGTGTAGTATTATAAACTGTACGTACTTTATAAATAACACGTGTGCATTATTTAGCACTTTCCTGACTATTACATTTGGTTCCCTGGTACCAGTCAAGAGCAGCAGTATAATGAAAGTATTTAATGTACATATTTAGAAGGAAGGAAGGAAATATTTATTTTAAGGAAGCCAGCCATAATCATATAAGTGACATACAATTTGTATAAATCCTTTCCTTATGGGTTTACTTGTTATTTTTTTCCCATTATAGGAAAGGGAACAGCCGGCAGAGGTTGGAGGTGGATCCCAGTAAGCACTCAGGGGTCGACTTGGCCAACATTGTCCCACGAGAGAACAGCGCTGGAGAGGGACCTCTGGAGATGTCAAGGAAACGGTTGATCACTGCGACAGAGCAGACCACCTTTTATGATAACTTTGTGGACAACCCAGATGTTCCCCCTTTGATATGAGAGTGAAATTAAAAAATCGGTCTGACAAATTTGTGAACGCACCAAGACAGATAGAGAAGATAAATATTTTGTGTCCAGCCTTTAATGCAATAGCTTTCACCTGTTCTGAATGACTATTTGCAGATGCATATCAAGTGACATAAATATCATAGATCTGCATATCATCTGACATAAATGTACAAATATATTTAATACAGTAAATGCAAGATACGTCTATCCAGCAGGTCTGTTTGAATGGTGTGCAAGTCAGAGATGCTCATAGATGTCAGTACAGTATATCATTGTGTATTGAGTTATGATGGTAGTACAAGAAACCCTCCTGAACGTGTGTTTAGTTGCTCTGTGGTCCATTTTTGTTTGAACTGAGTTATATCCTTTCCTTTTTATATTGGTGATGTTCCCCACATACAAAATAATCGATTTCTATAGTAAATTGTTGTGTGCTGTAGAATACCATACTACACACTGTAATATCCCTCGATCATGTGTAGTACTTACTATAGAATGTTGTAGAATACTATAGTAAATACTACAGTATTTAATTTGCATATATCATGCCCATTTCCGTCCCCCATATCGCAGTTTGTGCCACCCCTAAGTAAGAAACCTACATACCAAGTATAGACTATATACATTGAGGGAAAAAAGTATTTGATCCCCTGCTGATTTTTTACGTTTGCCCACTGACAAAGAAATGATCAGTCTATAATTTTAATGTTAGGATTATTTCGAACAGTGAGAGACAGAATAACAACAACAAAAAAACAGAAAAACGCATGTAAAAAATGTTATAAATTGATTTGCATTTTAATGAGGGAAATAAGTATTTGACCCCTCTGCTAAACATGACTTAGTACTTGGTGGCAAAACCCTTGTTGGCAATCACAGAGGTCAGACATTTCTTGTAGTTGGCCACCAGGTTTGCACACATCTCAGGAGGGATTTTGTCCCACTCCTCTTTACAGATCTTCTCCAAGTCATTAAGGTTTCGAGGCTGACGTTTGGCAACTCAAACCTTCAGCTCCCTCCACAAATGTTCTATGGGATTAAGGTCTGGAGACTGGCTAGGCCACTCCAGGACCTTAATGTGCTACTTCTTGAGCCACTCCTTTGTTGCCTTGGCCATGTGTTTTGGGTCATTGTCATGCTGGAATACCCATACACAACCCATTTTCAATGCCCTGGCTGAGGGAAGGAGGTTCTCACCCAAGATTTGACGGTACATGGCCCCGTCCATCGTCCCTTTGATGTGGTGAAGTTGTCCTGTCTCCTTAGCAGAAAAACACCCCCAAAGCATAATGTTTCCACCTCCATGTTTGACGGTGGGGATGTTGTTCTTGGGGTCATAGGCAGCATTCCTCCTCCTCCAAACACGGCGAGTTGAGTTGATGCCAAAGAGCTCAATTTTGGTTTCATCTGACCACAACACTTTCACCCAGTTCTCCTCTGAATCATTCAGATGTTCATTGGCAAACTTCAGACGGGCATGTATATGTGGTTTCTTGAGCAGGGGAACCTTGCGGGCGCTGCAGGATTTCAGTCCTTCACGGCGTAGTGTGTTACCAATTGTTTTCTTGGTGACTATGGTCCCAGCTGACTTGAGATCATTGACAAGATCCTCCCGTGTAGTTCTGGGCTGATTCCTCACCGTTCTCATGATCATTGCAACTCCACGAGGTGAGATCTTGCATGGAGCCCCAGGCCGAGGGAGAGTGTGCTCCTAATCTCAGCTCGTTACCTGTATAAAAGACACCTGGGAGCCAGAAATCTTTCTGATTGAGAGGGGGTCAAATACTTATTTCCCTCATTAAAATGCAAATCAATTTTTTACATTTTTGACATGCGTTTTTCTGGATTATTTTGTTGTTATTCTGTCTCTCACTGTTCAAATAAACCTACCATTAAAATTATAGACTGATCATTTCTTTGTCAGTGGGCAAACCTACAAAATCAGCAGGGGATCAAATACTTTTTTCCCTCACTGTATGTATGTATATATATATATGTGTGTTCCAGACAGGTTATAGAAAAGAGCAAAAGTGCTGCACTATCTGTTCAGAGCCCAGTCCTACATACAGGTTTTGGAAAATGTGCTCTTTATTATTTCTCCAGTAGGTTTTCTGAAGGAGAAAGCCTCCACTTCAATGTCGAAGATAAAACAAAAACACTACAGTAAATAGTACAGTACTTAAAAACACTACAGTAAATACTACATTAATTACTATAGTATATACTACAGTTTTATTTTACTACAGTATTTATACTATAGTTGACTGTAAATACTACAGTATACTACAGTACAGTCTGCAAAAACCCTACAGTGAATACTATAGTATTTATACCATAGTGTACTATAGTATACAGTGCATTTGGAAAGTATTCAGAACCCTTGACTTTTCCCAAATGTTGTTACATTACAGCCTTATTCTAAAATTGATTAATTCGTTTTTCTTTCCTCATCACACTACCCCATAATGACAAAGCGAAAACAGGTTTCTATAATTTTTTGCAAATGTATAATAAAATTAAAAACTGAAATATCACTTTTACATAAGTATTCAGACGTTTTACTCAGTACTTTGTTGAAGCACCTTTGGCAGCGATTACAGCCTTGAGTCGTCTTGGGGATGACGCTACAAGCTTGGCACACCTGTATTTGGGGAGTTTTCACATTCTTCTCTGCATATCCTGTCAAGCTCTGTCAGGTTGGATGGGGAGCGTCGCTGCACAGCTATTTTCAGGTCTCTCCAAAGATATTAGCTTGGGTTCAAGTCTGGGCTCTGGCTGGGCCACTCAAGGACATTCAGAGACTTGTCCCGAAGCCACTCCTGCGTTGTCTTGGCTGTGTGCTTAGGTTTGTTGTCCTGTTGGAAGGTGAACCTTCGCCCCAGTCTGAGGTCCTGAGCGCTCTGGAGCAGGTTTTAATCTCCACATCAATCTACACACAATACCCCATAAAGACAAAGCAAAAACAGGTTTTTAGAAATGTTTGCAAATGTATTAAAAATAAAAACAGATATACCTTATTTACATAAAGTACCAGTCAAAAGTTTGAACACACCTACTCATTCAAGGGTTTATTTATTCAAGGGTAATTCTTTATTTTGACTATTTTCTAGATTGTAGAAGAATAGTGAAGACATCAAAACTATGAAATAACCCCAAAAAGTGTTAAACAAATCAAAATATATTTTACATTTGAGATTCTTCAAATAGCCACCCTTTGCATTGATGACAGCTTTGCACACTCTTGGCATTCTCTCAACCAGCTTCACCTGGAATGCTTTTCCAACAGTCTTGAAGGAGTTCCCACATATGCTGAGCACTTGTTGGCTGCTTTTCCTTCACTCTGCCGTCCGACTCATCCCAAACCTTCTCAATTGGGTTGAGGTCGGGGGATTGTGGAGGCCAGGTCAGCACTCCATCACTCTGCTTCTTGGTAAAAATAGCCCTTACACAGCCTGGAGGTGTGTTGGGTCATTGTCCTGTTGAAAAACATGAGAGTCCCACTAAGCCCAAACCAGATGGGATGGAGTATCGCTGCAGAATGCTGTGGTAGCCATGCACCCCCACCCCATAACACCTCCTCCTCCATGATTTACATAGGGAAATACACATGAGGAGATCATCCGTTCACCCACACCGCGTCTCACAAAGCCACGGCGGTTGGAACCAAAAATCTCCAATTTGGACCAGACCAAAGGACACTCGTGTTTCTTGGCCCAAGCAGGTCTCTTCTTCTTATTGGTGTCCTTTAGTAGTGGTTTCTTTGCAGCAATTCGACCATGAAGGCCTGAGTCACACAGTCTCCTCTGAACAGTTGATGTTGAGATGTGTCTGTTACTTGATCTCTGTGAAGCATTTATTTGGGCTGCAATTTCTGAGGCTGGTACCTCTAATGAACTTATCCTCTGCATTAGGGGTAGCTCTGGGTCTTCCATTCCTGTAGTGGTCCTCATGAGAGCCAGTTTCATCATAGCGCGTATTGACTGACCTTCATGTCTTAAAGTGATGATGGACTGTCGTTTCTCTTTGCTTATTTGAGCTGTTCTTGCCATAATATGGACTTGGTCTTTTACCGAATAGGGCTATCTTCTGTATACCCCCCTACCTTGTCACAACACAACTGATTGGCTCAAACGCATTAAGATGGAAAGAAATTCCACAAATTTACTTTTAAGAAGGAACACCTGTTAATTTAAATGCATTCCAGGTGACTACCTCATGAAGCTGGTTGAGAGAATGCCAAGAGTGTGCAAAGCTGTCATCAAGGCAAAGGGTGGCTATTTGAAGAATCTCAAATATAAAATATATTTTGATTTGTTTAACTCTTTTTTGGTTTCTACATTATTCCATATATGGTATTAAATAGTTTTGATGTCTCACTATTATTCTACAATGTAGAAAATTGTAAAAAAATAAAGAAAAACTCTTGAATGAGTAGGTGTGTCCAAACTTTTTGACTGGTAGTGTAAGTATTCAGACCCTTTGCTATGAGACTCGAAATTGATTTAAGGTGCTTCCTTTTTCCATTGATCATCCTTGAGATGTTTATATAACTTGATTTGAGTCCATCTGTGGTAAGTTCAATTGATTGGACATGATTTGGAAAGGCACACACCTGTCTATATAAGGTCCAACAGTTGACAGTGCATGTCAGAGCAGAAACCAAGCCATGAGGTCAAAATATTTGTCCGTAGAGCTCCGAGACAGGATTGTGTTGAGGCACAGATCTGGGGAAGGGTACCAAAAAATGTCTGCAACATTGAAGGTCCCCAAGAACACAGTGACCTCCATCATTCTTTAATGGAAGAAGTTTGGTACCACCCAAGACTCTTCCTAGAGCTGGCCGCCTGGCCAAACTGAGCAATCGGGGGAGAAGGACCTTGGTCAGGGAGGTGACCAAGAACCCGATGGTCACTCTGACAGAGCTCCGGAGTTCCTCTGTGGAGATGGGAGAACCTTCCAGAAGGACCACCATTTCTGCAGCACTCCACCAATCAAGCTTTTATTTTAGAGTAGCCAGACGGAAGCCACTCCTCAGTGAAATGCACATGACAGTATTTCTTCATGTGGGTTCTCCCTCAGTTGCCTACCAAAGCAAAAAAAAAATATCCAGACTTTGATCTTGGAGATTTTCCCTGAACACAGCAACTGCTGTCCAAACTAAATAAATACTTTTGGGGGGTTTATTTTGTCCCTCTGTAACCCTAATAAAGTCCCCATGTTCTTTTACTGAAGTTGGTACATCCATTTTAGTGATTTTCAATTAAAGCTGCATTATGTTTTGCACGACCCGACATAATTCAGATAGAAATATAGTTATAGATCTGTCGTTCTAATTAAACGCAAGTGTGATACATGGTAAATATGTTCTGTAGGCTAGATCTATTCTTCCTATCCTTAAGTTTAGCTTTTGCATCTTTTTACTTTTCAGTTATGTTATGTACATCAGTTCATACTGCTGAAAATACAGTATTTTGGGTTATTGAAAATATATTTCACAGTGGTTTAGATGGTACAATGATTCTCTGCACTATTGCTTGTTTTAAATGTCACAAACTGAAATTAGGTGAACATTTTAGAATTTTAGCAACTGGGTAATGATGGAACAATTTCTACTTATTGCACCTTCAATAATAGCCACTGATTCTTGAAGAATACAACTTTTAAATGCCTCATGAGCTTATTAGTTCAACTGTCTTACGCTATCAGAACCCCAATTATAAGCTTGTTTTACTCCATTCTTTAAAGCAATGTAATTGTAAACAAACACTGTATAGCTTAGAAACATGGTTAAAACTATCATTTTGATTTCATGGTCCTTGCATCTATAGCACCGTCTTTAAATTTGAGAGTGGTTGGTTATATTTCTCCATCCCCATCCCACAGCTGTTTACCAAAACAAGTGGTGTAACAAAACAAGTTGCGGGGATGACTGGTTTTTTATTGTTCGAATCCCAGATTGTAGCTTTAATAGAAAAACGTGTGTAATGTTTGAAGAAAACACCAGACTTCCCCAATTGATTTCTGAACTGCTGTTCATGAAGAAAAAAAACATGCCCTTTGCAAATTGGAGCTTAATGGAGCCGTATTATTTTTTCCTAAGTAATGGGAATACTCTTTGATAAGGCAGTTGGTCTATGAAGATAACACGTGTAGCCTGTACGTTGTTTTTTTTCAGAATAATTTCACAGTCTAATGAGGGAGACAAAACAATGACGATGACATTTTAAATATGCCCACTCCGCTTCATTTGTTATCAGAGGCACCCACGTTTTAATTAGTGATATTTAGGAACCAATTTAACCTTATTAAGTGTCATGCTGCATCGACTTTGTCAACTTTGGGAAACGATTCAGTGACTATTGCTTTTAAGCAAATGCTCCCGAAGTCACCTCAAAACCCCATGTACAGTAGGTTTTCATCCCAACCCACTTCATTTTGCCATCTAATTGACTAAGGGCTCAATTCAATCCATATTGCAAAACCAACATATGAAAACAAAACATGTAAATTGTACTGTTATATTTAAATAAATACAAATGTAACCTTTGTTCTAATTAACCCCTTGGCTTCTCAACCTTTAATTATAGAACACATATTAAAAGATTAACTGGCATAATAATCCGTATCATGGGAGGCCAAAAAGCACTAAAACAAAGCCACGCCCAAACAAGCCACGCCTCCAAGTCTTCTAATAGGCAGCTGCTGCTACAATATATTTTGTCAAAATAATGTTTTATTGTACTTCACACATACCAAAAGCATACCAAAAGCACTAACATGCATAATTATTTTAATATTTTTTAAATTACAAACAAAGTGCATTATCGGTCATGTAGTGACTCCATGTCTTTCATGTGCATATGACAAATATACAAACAAACTTGACAAGAGCATTGCAACCAACGTCCAACGGGCAAAACTTACGTGTACTGGGTAGTTCCACGAAATGAGTGCACATTGATATGTAGAGAAGTTGAATTTTTATGCATCAATACAGAATTTTAAAGGCCTGTTATTTGAAATGAAGTGCCCTTTAATATAGACAACATGGAGAATTCAATCAATCTGATTTTAACTCACTAACCCCCAAAAATAGTTTTTCATTGCTTTGACAAAGTTATTATTTATTTCATGTGTTTAGTGATTCATTTACGTCTCTCACTCATATTAAGGTCATCCCTGTTACGTGAACTGAACTCTCGTTTTAATGTGGTGAAACTATTGCTTTAAATATTTATTTCAAAAGAAACACTAAATATCTAATAGTCAAATCATAGTGTAAAAGTGGGTGAGCTGTTTCTACTCTTTTTTGACATTTTCTGGTGTTTTGTGGCAAAAAACTGAGCAGGCTAGAAATAATTTAACAAGGTACATTTTTTTGTGAATCTTGCATTCAATTGCCCTCCCTGTTGCACACAACAAGCTTCCATTCACCCTTTCACAATGGGATTCATAGCTGATTTAACAAGTAATTATCAGTTGGAGGGCCGTTCAAGTGGATTTTTCCCATATGTGGTACACTACCAGTCAAAACTTTGGGAACACCTACTCATTCAAGGGTTTTTCTTTATTTTTACTATTTTCTTGATTGTAGAATAATAGTGAAGACATCAAAACTATGAAATAACACATATGGAATCATGTAGTAACCAAACATTTTTTAAACAAATCAAAATATTTATATTTGAGATTCTTCAAATAGCCACCCTTGGCCTTGATGACAGCTTTGCACACTCTTGCCATTCTCTCAACCAGCTTCACCTGGAATGCTTTTCCAACAATCTTGAAGGAGTTCCCACATATGCTGAGCACTTGTTGGCTGCTTTTCCTTCACTCTGCAGTCGGACTCATCCCAAACCATCTCAATTTGGTTAAGGTCGGGGGATTGTGGAGGCCAGGTCATCTGCTGCAGCACTCCATCACTCTCCTTCTTGGTCAAATAGCCCTTACACAGCCTGGAGGTGTGTTGGGTCATTGTCCTGTTGAAAAACAAATGATAGTCCCACTAAGCCCAAACCAGATGGCAGAATGCTGTGGTAGCCATGCTGGTTAAGTGTGCCTTGAATTCTAAATAAATCACAGACAGTGTCACCAGCAAAGCACCACCACACCATCACACCTCCTCCTCCATTCTTTACGGTGGGAAATACACATGCAGAGATCATCCGTTCACCCACACCACGTCTCACAAAGATACGGTGGTTGGAACCAAAAATCTCCAACTTAGACTCCAGACCAGAGGACACAATTCCACGGGTCTAATGTTCATTGCTCCTGTTTCTTGGCCCAAGCAAGTCTCTTCTTATTATTGGTGTCCTTTAGTAGTGGTTTCTTTTCAGCAATTCGACCATGAAGGCCTCATTCACACAGTCTCCTCTGAGCAGTTGATGTTGAGATGTGTCTGTTACTTGAACTCTGTGAAGCATTTATTTGGGAGGCAATTTCTGAGGCTGGTAACTCTAATGAACGTATCCTCTGCAGCAGAGGTAACTCCGGGTCTTCCATTCCTGTGGTGGTCCTCATGAGAGCCAGTTTCATCATAGTGCTTGATGGTTTTTGCGACTGCACTTGAAGAAACTTTCAAAGTTCTTGAAATGTTCCGTATTGACTGACCTTCATGTCTTAAAGTGATGATGGACTGTCGTTTCTCTTTGCTTATTTGAGCTGTTCTTGCCATAATATGGACTTGGTCTTTTACCAGATAGGGCTATATTCTGTATACCCCCCCTACCTTGTCACAACACAACTGATTGGCACAAACGCATTCAGAAGGAAATAAATTCCACAAATTAACTTTTAAGAAGGCACACCTGTTAATTGAAATGCATTCCAGGTGACTACCTCATTTTACATTTACATTTTAGTCATTTAGCAGACGCTCTTATCCAGAGCGACTTACAGTTAGTGAGTGCGTACATTATTTTATTTTATTTTTTTTATACTGGCCCCCCGTGGGAATCAAACCCACAAGCCATGCTCTACCAACTGAGCTACCTCCATGCCAGCCATTCCCTCCCCTACCCTGGACGACGCTGGGCCAATTGTGCGCCGCCCCATGGGTCTCCCGGTCGCGGCCGGCTACGACAGAGCCTGGATACGAACCAGGATCTCTAGTGGCACAGCTAGCACTGCGATGCAGTGCCTTAGACCACTGCGCCACTCATGAAGCTGTTTGAAAGAATGCCAAGAATGTGCAAAGCTGTCATCAAGGCAAAGGGTGGCTATTTGAAGAACCTCAAATATAAAATATACAGTTGAAGTCGGAAGTTTACATACACCTTAGCCAAATACATTTAAACTCAGTTTTTCACAATTCCTGACATTTAATCCTAGTAAAAATGCCCTGTCTTAGGTCAGTTAGGATCACCACTTTATATTAAGAATGTGAAATGTCAGAATAATAGTAGAGAGACTGATTTATTTTTTATTTCTTTCATCACATTCCCAGTGGGTCAGAAGTTTACATAAACTCAATTAGTATTTGGTAGCATTGCCTTTAAATTGTTTAACTTGGGTCAAACTTTTCGGGTAGCCTTCCACAAGCTTCCCACAATAAGTTGGGTGAATTTTGGCCCATTCTTCCTGACAGCTGGTGTAACTGAGTCAGGTATTTTACATTTAGTAATTTAGCAGACGCTCTTATCCAGAGCGACTTACAGTTAGTGAGTGCATACATATTTCATACTGGTATGTAGGCCTCTTTGCTCGCACATGCTTTTTCAGTTCTGCCCACAAATATTCTATAGGATTGAGGTCAGGGCTTTGTGATGGCCACTCCAATACCTTGACTTTGTTGTCCTTAAGCCATTTTGCCACAACTTTGGAAGTATGCTTGGGGTCATTGTCCATTTGGAAGACCCATTTGCGACCAAAATATAACTTCCTGACTGATGTCTTGAGATGTTGCTTCAATATATCCAAATCATTTTTCTTCCTCTTGATGCCATCTATTTTGTGAAGTGCACCAGTCCCTCCTGCAGCAAAGCACCCCCACAGCATGATGCTGCCACCCCCGTGCTTCACGGTTGGGATGGTGTTCTTCGGCTTGCAAGCCACCCCCTTTTTCCTCCAAACATAACGATGGTCATTATGGCCAAACAGTTATATTTTTGTTTCATCAGACCAGAGGACATTTCTCCAAAAAGTACGATCTTTGTCCCCATGTGCAGTTGCAAACCGTTGTCTGGCTTTTTTATGGCGGTTTTGGAGCAGTGGCTTCTTCCTTGCTGAGCGGCCTTTCAGGTTATGTCAATATAGGACTCGTTTTACTGTGGATATAGATACTTTTGTACCTGTTTCCTCCAATATCTTCACAAGGTCCTTTGCTGTTGTTCTGGGATTGATTTGCACTTTTCGCACCAAAGAACGTTCATCTCTAGGAGACAGAACGCGTCTCCTTCCTGAGCGGTATGACGGCTGCGTGGTCCCATGGTGTTTATACTTGCGTACTATTGTTTGTACAGATGAACGTGGTACCTTCAGGCATTTGGAAATTGCTCCCAAGGATGAACCAGACTTGTGGAGGTCTACAATATTTTTCTGAGGTCTTGGCTGATTTCTTTTGATTTTCCCATGATGTCAAGCAAAGAGGCACTGCGTTTGAAGGTAGGCCTTGAAATGCATCCACAGGTACACCTCCAATTGACTCAAATTATGTCTATTAGCCTATCAGAAGCTTCTAAAGCTATGACATCATTTTCTGGAATTTTCCAAGCTGTTTAAATGCACAGTCAACTTAGTGTATGTAAACTTCTGACCCACTGGAATTGTGATACAGTGAATTATAAGTGAAATAATCTGTCTGTAAACAATTGTTGGAAAAATTACTTGTGTCATGCACAAAGTAGATGTCCTAACCGACTTGCCAAATCTGTAGTTTGTTAACAACAAATTTGTGAAGTGGTTGAAAAATGAGTTTTAATTACTCCAACCTAAGTGTATGTAACTTCAATTGTATTTGAATTTGTTTAACAATTTTTTGGTTACTACATGATTCCATATGTGTTATTTCATACTTTTGATGTCTTCACTATTATTCTACAAAGTAGAAAATAGTAAAAATAAAGAAAAACCCTTGAATGAGTAGGTGTTCTAAAACGTTTGACCAGTGGTGTAAATTCGAACTTGATTACGAACGCACCATAACACCGCTAACCATCCGCCATATAATACCACTCATTGGAAGCGCAAGACATAGACCTACACTTTGACATATTGAGGAACTTTGTTTTTGTTAAAATCGATAAAAAATAAAATAAATAATAATCAAACAGCCTAGTGCCCAATTTCTTTCATTATTTAACTAATCTGAAGAGAGGCCTTTACTACAGTAAAATATTGAGATGGGAAAACGTGTTTTATATGAACTTGAACATGTGCACGTTATGACAGAATGTTAGAATTAGGTAAAATCCAAATATTTATGTTACTCACCATCTCAATTTAAGCAATATCAATTACCGCGTTTCCTTCCACAGTTTTTATGCGGGTAAAGTCATACCGCACAAAAAAAAATCAAGACAGCTGTGATGGAAACAGGACGTTTTTGTACAATTTCATACACTGAAAAAATATATAAACACAACATGTAAAGTGTTGGTCCCATGTTTCATGAGCTGAAAAATGAAATCCCAGAAATGTTCAATAGGCACAAAGAGCTTTATTCTCAAAAGGTGTTGTGCACAAATTTGTTTACATCCCTGTTAGTGAGCATTTCTCCTTTGCCAAGATAATCCATCCACCTGACAGGTATGGCTTATCAAGAAGCTGATTAAACAGGTGCACCTTGTGCTGGAGACAATAAAAGGCCACTTTAAAATGTACAGTTTTGTCACACAACACAATGCCACAGATGTCTCAAGTATTGATGGAGCGTACAATTGGCATGCTGACTGCAGGAATGTCCAGCAGAGCTGTTGCCAGAGAATTGAATGTTAATTTCTCTACCATAAGCTGCCTCCAACGTCGTTTTAGAGAATTTGGGAGTACGTCCAACCGGCCTCACAACCACGTGTAAGTACGCCAGCCCAGGACCTCCACATCCGGCTTCTTCACCTGCGGGATCGTCTGAGGAGAGGCAGGGATGCTGTTAACTACATTGAAATGTATTTTCTTTCTTATTGGAAGTTCAGCGATTAAGCCGACATATGCATTGTTTACCGTGAATGCAGCCTCCACTAATGCAGTAACCTCTGTGCTTCATTTGAGCCGGATCCTGCCCGAACAGGATCTGGCACCTCTCCATTTTTGACTGTTTCGTTCCGGGAACCTATTTGGACGAATCCGGTACCTCTCGTGGCATGAACAATTATTGTCACTTTTTGCTATGTAAAGAAAATCATTAAAAAAGTTAATTTGAGTTCCCTCATCATTAATTATCTTGCTTCCATTCAGCCATAAGAGCATTAGTGAGGTAGGGCCCTGATGTTGGGCGATTAGGCCTGGCTCGCAGTTGGCGCTCCAATTCTTCCCAAAGGTGTTCGATCGGATTGAGGTCAGGGCTCTGTGCAGACCAGTCAAGTTCTTCCACACTGATCTCGACAAACCATTTCTGTATGGACCTCGCTTTGTGCACGAGGGCATTGTCATGCTGAAACAGGAAAGGGCCTCCCCCAAACTGTTGCCACAAAGTTGGAAGCACAGAATCGTCTAGAATGTCATTCTATGCTTTAGCGTTAAGATTTCCCTTCACTGGAACTAATGGGCCTAGCCCAAACCATGAAAAACAGTCCCAGACCATTATTCCTCCACCAAACCTTACAGTTGGCACTATGCATTTGGGCAGGTAGAGTTCTCCTGGCATTAGCCAAACCCAGATTCGTCCGTCAGACTGCAAGATGGTGAAGCGTGATTCATCACTCCAGCGAACACGTTTCCACTGTCCAATGGCGGCGAGCATCACACCACTCCAGCCGACGCATGGCATTGCACATAGTGATTTTAGACTTGTGTGCGGCTGCTCGGCCATAGAAAAACATTTCATGGAGCTCCTGACGAACAGTTATTGTACTGACATTGCTTCCAGAGGCAGTTTGGAACTCAGTAGTGAGTGTTGCAACCGAGGAAAGATGATTTTTACGTGGTTCAGTGCTCGGCGGTCCCGTTCTGTGAGCTTGTGTGGCCTACCACTTCGCGGCTGAGCCGTTGTTGCTCCTAGATGTTTCCATTTCACAATAGCAGCATTGACAGTTGACCGGGGAAGCTCTAGCAGGGCAGACATTTGACAAACTGACTTGTTGGAAAGGTGTCACATTGACGGTGCCACATTGAAAGTCACTTAGCTCTTCAGTAAGGCCATTCTACTGTAACTGTTTGTCTATGGAGATTGCATGGCTTTGTGCTCGATTTTATACACCTGTCAGCAACGAGTGTGGCTGAAATAGCCGAATCCACTAATTCCAAGGGGTGTCCACATACTTTTCTAGATACAGTGCATTCAGAAATTATTCAGACCCCTTTACTTTTTCCACATTTTGTTACGTTAAAGCCTTATTCTAAAGTGGATGAAATAAAAAAAAATCCTCAGCAATCTACACACAATACCTCATAATGACAAAGCGAAAATAGTTTTGTATAATTGTTTGCAAATTTATTTAAAATAAAATACAGAAATACCTTATTTACATAAGTATTCAGACACTTTGCTATGAGACTTGAAATTGCACTTAGGTGCATCCTGTTTCCATTGATCATCCTTGAGATGTTTCAACAAATTGATCGGAGTCCACCTGTGGTAAATTCAATTGATTGGACACGATTTGGAAAGGCACACACCTGTCTATATAAGGTCCCACAGTTGACAGTGCATGTCAGAGCAAAAACCAAGCCATGAGGTTGAAGGAATTGTCCGTAGAGCTCCGAGACAGGATTGTGTCGAGGCACTGATCTGGGGAAGGGTGCCAAAACATTTCTGCACCATTGAAGGTCCCCAAGAACACAGTGGCCTCCATCATTCTTAAATGGAAGTTTGGAACCACCAAGACTCTTCCTAGAGCTGGCTGCCCGGCCAAACTGAGCAATCAGGGGAGAAGGGCCTTGGTCAGGGAGGTGACCAAGAACCCGATGGTCACTCTGACAGAGCTCCAGTTCCTCTGTGGAGATGGGAGAACCTTCCAGAAGGACAACCATTTCTGCAGCACTCCACCAATCAGGCCTTTATGGTAGAGTGGCCAGACGGAAGCCACTCCTCAGTAAAAGGCACATGACAGCCTGCTTGGAGTTTTCCAAAAGGCACCATCCACCAGACTCTCAGACTATGAGAAACAAGATTCTCTGGTCTGATGAAACCAAGATTGAACTCTTTGTCCTGAATGCCAAGCGTCACGTCTGGAGGAAACATAGCACCATCCCTATGGTGAAGCATGGTGGTGTCAGCATCATGCTGTGTAGATATTTTTCAGCGGCAGGGACTGGGAGACCAGTCAGGATCGAGGGAAAGATGAACGGAGCAAAGTACAGAAAGCTCCTTGATGAAGTCCAGCTCCAGAGCACTCAGGACCTCAGACTGGGGCGAAGGTTCACCTTCCAACAGGACAACGGCCCTAAGCACACAGCCCAGACAACGCAAGAGTGACTTCGGGACAAATCTCTGAATGTCCTTGAGTGGCCCAGTCAGAGCCCGGACTTGAACCTGATCGAACATCTCCGGAGAGACCTGAAAATAGCTGTGCAGCGATGCTCCCCATCCAACCTGACAGAGCTTGAGAAGATCTGCAGAGAAGAATGGGAGAAACTCCCCAAATACAGGTGTGCCAAGCTTGGAGCGTCATACCAAAGAAGACTTGAGGCAGTAATCGCTGCCAAAGATGCTTCAACAAAGTACTGAGTAAAGGGTCTGAATACTTGTGTAAATGTGATGTTTCCATTCTCTATTTTTAATATATTTGCAAAAATGTCTAAAAACCTGTTTTTGCTTTGTCATTATGGGGTATTGTGTGTAGATTGATGAAGGGAAAAAACAATTTAATCAATTTTAGAATAAGGCTGTAACGTAACAAAATGTTGAAGAAGTCAAGGGGTCTGAATACTCTCTGAATGTGATAGTAGAGGGAACACACTTAATGTGTTGTGAAAAGTGTTATGAAATGTTATGTCATGTAATACTTTAAATTCTATATACTGTAACTGCCTTAATGTTGCTGGACCCCAGAAAGAGTAGCTGCTGCCTTGGCAGAAACTAATGGGGATCGTTAACACATACAAAATACAAACACTTATACAAGACACCATTTCTAAATCAACAGTTAACTCCCTTCACCTGGGAAACAGTGTTGTGCAAATCAAATGCACTTATGAAAGTGCGGGGCAGAAAAATCACTATCTGGGCCTGTATTTTTGTGAGTTATTGTGGTGTTACCAAGGCTTGGATTGGTGCATCTTGTTAGTCGAGAATTTGGGACTAAATGGTTCTATCTGCAAAAAGATGATTCTGAGATAATTGGCTTTAAAGTTCCAAACCCTCATTGGTTTCAATGGTGTCAGCAATTTCTATTTTGTATTCTTTTGAACTTAACAGCATGAATTGGGGTATTTAGAGTACTTTATGGGTAGAGAACATTGAACAGAACAAGGCTATGTCAATAACTCAATTTTGACAAGAATGCAGATATCACTTTATATTCCCAAGCTCTCGTAGTAACTGAGAAACTTTTTGGACTTTTACACAGTTTTGAGTATGCTGTTACACCAGACTGTCATATAAACACCAAATTGGTAAATAATAAAACATTTATTTATTTAGAAAGACACAAGAAGACTGAATCTCACAGTGAGCTTGCATATTCACCCAAATCAACACATTGAGTAAAGATTTAATTTTAAAAAAGGACCAACTGATAATCAACTTTTACTTCTAATAAATTAGCCCAGTATTTTAGGGCAAGGCATGGATACAAACAAGCAGTATTGATGGTAGAGTATTAATTTGCATACATTCACTGTTGCAGGATGACATGAATCTAGTGATTTAAAACCTCTATGTTGAAGGTGCCTAAATTGACAAAAAACTTTAGAGGCTCAGGCACCATTGCAACAAGCAATACATTCTGTATTTTTACTTGTAGTAGTGGACTGCCCGCAGTTAAATATAAAGTATGTGGGCACTGGGCACAAATGTATTTACTTCCCAATAGACAGATTTTGTGAAGTACAACCTCGATCTTGGATTTTGTGAAACATGCCCTGGATATAGAGTATCCTATTTCAATATTAATCTATTAACACTAGCATGTGCTATGATATGGCTTAGACATAAAACTAAACACAAATAATGGAACAAAGTCTTTACTATACTAGCTAATACCAACAGTTACCACATAACCTGTTACTCTATTGTAGCCAGATAAATGTTATTATAAGGTATAAATGGGCACACCAAGCAGTCCACTACTAGAAGTAGCTAAAGTATCTCTTGTGTTTTTTCAGTGTAATTGCTTGTAATGAGCAGGCATTTACTGGTATGAAATACTTTTTGCTTGACAAATGTGAGGGTATGCAGGGGGCTGAGGATGAGTTTTCTCCCCCAAGACCTGAGCAGACAGACAGCCTGTCTGGGTGAATGAAGTACGGTGAGGTGTTGGGTTGGTGGGGAGGGCGGGAGGGAGGGAATAGAACGTACAGTATACCAGCGAGGCATTTGCCAGGAAGAAAACAGAGACCACTTTGCAGGTCCCGAAGGAGTCACCACCGCCGCCTCCGCTGTTCCTCACTGCCTCGCTGCCCCTGGTAAATCGTTGATTAAGGACCTCTTTGATGAGGAATGTGATTGTTTTTCTTGAATGGCTTGTAAATCTCTGTGTTTTTATTATGTTGTATTTGTAAATGTTATAAATTGTGTATATGCATGGATCCCTTGCGAAATACGCCTTGGTCTCAATGGGACTCCCTGTAAAAATATTGGTTAAAAATAGAAGATGCTGTATTGTGGGGGATCAAGACATCGGAGGAAGGGATTAAGAAAGGCAGTGAAGGAGCGTGGCCAAAGATGGCTGTTATAGGATGGGGGTAGTCGATAGGAGTTGATGGGAGAATAGATGTGGTGGACATAGGGTTTACATACGCTTGATATACAGTAGGATTGACATACAATAGGAGGGTTGACGTTTTTGTAGAATAAAAATCCTGTGGTAGAAGTTTTGAAGAAAAAGCTACTTCAGAGAGTCAGCCACCATTGCAACAGGGCAGGCAATGCTTTATACTGCAGAGTGTTTCCCAACCCTATCCTGGGGCACCACCAATCCACATTTTTGTTCTAGCCCTGCACTGACACACGTGCTTCATCTTATCACTGATCACAAAGCCCTTGATTAGTTGATTCAACTTACCAACTAATCAACAATACCTTGATTAGTGAAACAGGTGTCAGTGCAGGGCAAAATATTGTATTTGTTACATGCGCCGAATACAACAGGTGTAGACCTTACCGTGAAATGCTTACTTACAAGCCCTTAACCAACAATGCAGTTAAGAAAATAGAGTTAAGAAAATATTTACTAAATAAACAAAAGTAAAAAATAAATAAATAACAATAACGAGGCTATATACAGGGGGTACCGGTTCCGAGTCAATGTGTGGGGCTACAGGTTAGTCGAGGTAATTTGTACATGTAGGTAGGGGTAAAGTGACTATGCATAGATAATAAACAGCGAATAGTCTGGGAGGTTATTTGATTAATTGTTCAGCAGTCATATTGCTGTTAAGGAAGTTTTTGGACCTAGACTTGGCACTCCGGTACTGCTTGCCGTGTGGTAGCAGAGAGAACAGTCTATGACTTAGGTGACTGGAGTCTTTGACAATTTCTTGGGCCTTCCTCTGACACCGCCTAGTATATAGGTCCTGGATGGCAGGAAGCTTGGCCCCAGTGATGCACTGGGCTGTACGCACTACCCTCTGTAGCACCTTAGGGTTTCAGATGTTTTCGGAAGATGGGCAAGGACTCTGCTGTCCTAGCTTCAGGGGGAAGCTGGTTCCACCATTTGGGTGCCAGGACAGAGAACAGCTTGGACTGGCCTGAGCGGGAGCTGCCCTCCCGTAGGGGTGGGAGTGCCAAGAGACCTGAGGTGGCAGAACAGAGTGCTCGGGTTGGGGTCTAGGGTTTGAGCATAGCCTGAAGGTAGGGACGGGCAGTTCCTCTTGCTGTTCCGTAGGTAAGCACCAAGGTCTTTTAGTGGATGCGAGCTTCAACTGGAAGCCAGTGGAGTGTGCGGAGGAATGGGTGACATGAGAGAACTTGGGAAGGTTGAAAACCAGGCGGGCTGCTGCGTTCTGGATAATTTGCAGGGGTTTGATGGCACAAGCGGGGAGCCCAGCCAACCGCGAGTAGCAGTAGTCCAGACGGGAGAGAACAAGTGCCTGGATTAGGACCTGCACCGCTTCCTGTGTGAGGTAGGGTCGTACTCTGTGAATGTTGTAGAGCATGAACCTGCAGGAACGGGTCACTGCTTTGATGTTTGCAGAGAACGACAGGGGGTTGTCCAGGGTCACGCCAATAATCTTTTCACTCTGGGAGGACGACACTGTGGAGTTGTCAACTGTGATGGAGAGGTCTTTGAGCGGGCAGGCCTTCCCCTGGAGGAAGAGCAGTTCCGTCTTGTCTAGGTTGAGCTTGAGGTGGTGGGCCGACATCCAAGTTGAGATATCTGCCAGGAACGCAGAGATGTGTGTCGCCACCTGGGTGTCAGAAGGGGGGAAGGAGAAAGGTAGTTGAGTGTCATCTGCATAGCAATGATAGGAGAGATCATGTGAGGATATAACGCAGCCAATGGTCAGGGATGAGTTGATGAGGGAAGTGAGGAATGGGAGAAGGTCTCCAGAGATGGTCTGGAGAAGGGAGGAGGGGATGGGGTCGAGCGGGCAGGTTGTCGGGCGGCCAGACCTCACTAGTTGCAGGATGTCATCTGGAGAGAGAGGGAGAAAGAGGTCAAGGCGTAGGGTAGTTCTGTGTGACTGAGACCAGTGGACTCAATAGGCTGAGTGAATGAGTAGCGGATGTCGTCAACCTTTTTTCCAAATTGGTTGACAAAGTCGTCCGCAGAGAGGGAGGGGGGGGGGGGGGAGAGATTAAGGAGGGAGGAGAAGGTGGAAAATACTTTCCTAGGATTAGAGGCAGAAGCTTGAAATTTAGAGTGGTAGAAAGTGGCTTTAGCAGCGGATACAGAGGAAGAGAAGGTACATTTACATTTTAGTCATTTAGCAGACGCTCTTATCCAGAGCGACTTACAGGAGCAATTAGGGTTAAGTGCCTTGCTCAAGGGCAAATTTACGTCATTTAGCAGACGCTCTTATCCAGAGCGACTCACCAATTGGTGCGTTCACCCTATAGCCAGTGGGATAACCACTTTACAAATTTTTTTTTTGGGGGGGGGGGGGGGGGGGTAGAAGGATTACTTTATCCTATCCCAGGTATTCCTTAAAGAGGTGGGGTTTCAAATGTCTCCGGAAGGTGGTGAGTGACTCCGCTGTCCTGGCGTCGTGAGGGAGCTTGTTCCACCATTGGGGTGCCAGAGCAGCGAACAGTTTTGACTGGGCTGAGCGGGAACTATGCTTCCGCAGAGGAAGGGGAGCCAGCAGGCCAGAGGTGGATGAACGCAATGCCCTCGTTTGGGTGTAGGGACTGATCAGAGCCCGAAGGTACAGAGGTGCCGTTCCCCTCACTGCTCCATAGGCAAGCACCATGGTCTTGTAGCGGATGCGAGCTTCAACTGGAAGCCAGTGGAGTGTGCGGAGGAGGGGGGTGACGTGAGAGAACTTGGGAAGGTTGAACACCAGACGGGCTGCGGCATTCTGGATGAGTTGTAGGGGTTTAATGGCACAGGCAGGGAGGCCAGCCAACAGCGAGTTGCAGTAGTCCAGACGGGAGATGACAAGTGCCTGGATTAGGACCTGTGCCGCTTCCTGTGTAAGGCAGGGTCGTACTCTCCGAATGTTGTAGAGCATGAACCTGCAGGAGCGGGTCACCGCCTTGATGTTGGCGGAGAACGACAGGGTGTTGTCCAGGGTCACACCTAGGCTCTTCGCACTCTGGGAGGAGGACACAGCGGAGTTGTCAACCGTGATGGCGAGATCATGGAACGGGCAGTCCTTCCCCGGGAGGAAGAGCAGCTCCGTCTTGCCAGGGTTCAGCTTGAGGTGGTGATCCGTCATCCATACTGATATGTCTGCCAGACATGCAGAGATGCGATTCGCCACCTGGTTATCAGAAGGGGGAAAGGAGAAGATTAGATAAATGAGCTTATCAAGGTGTCAAGCTCATTGAGGAACTCTCCAAGGGCACCTTGTGGGCGATAGATGACAATAAGGTAGAGAGGAGTTTAGTTTTCCTCCATTTTTTCTCAGCTGCCCTGTTCTGTAAGCTCGCAATGAGTCACTCAGTCACGGAGCAGGAGGGGAAGGCAGAGCCGGCCGGGAGGAAAGGGGACAGTGCAAGTCATAGGATGCGGAAAGGGAGGAAAGTAGGGTCAAATAGGCATAATCAGGAGACAGGATGGAGAAGGATTTAGCAGAAGGGAGAGATGATACGACAGAAGAGGAGAGAGTAGTGGGAGAGAGAGAGCGAAGATTGTGACGGCGCATGACCATCTGGGTAGGGGCTGAGTAGTTAGGGTTGGAGGAAAGGGAGACAGAAAAGGAAACAAAGTAGTGATCAGAGACCTGGAGGGGGGTTGCAGTGAGATTAGTAGGCGAGCAGCCTCTAGTAAAGATGAGGTCAAGCATATTGCCTGCCTTGTGAGTTGGAGGGGATTGGGAAAGGGTGAGATTAAAAGAGGCAAGGAGGGGAAAGAGAGTGTTCAAAATAAATTAATCAAAGGCAGACGTTTGGAGGTTGAAGTCGCCAAGTAGAAAAAGCGGTGAGCCATCGTCAGGAAATGAGCTTATCAAGGTGTCAAGCTCATTGAGGAACTCTCCAAGGGCACCTGGTGGGCGATAGATGACAATAATGTTACGCTTGAGTGGACAAGTGACAGTGACAGCATGGAATTCAAATGAGGAGATGGACAGGTGAGGGAGGGAGAAAAGAGAAAATCTCCACATAGGAGAAATGAGTAGACCTGTGCCACCACTGCGATGAACAGATGCCTTCGGACTATGAGAGAAAACGTAGTCAGATGAAGAAAGAGCAGCTGGAGTAGCAGTGTTCTCTGGAGTGATCCATGTCTCCGTCAGCGCCAAATAGTCAAGGGACTGAAGGACAGCATAGGCTGAGATGAACTCTGCGTTCTTGACCGCAGATCGGCAGTTCCAAACGCTGCCAGAGACCCGGAATTCCACATGGGTTGTGCGCGCAGGGTACACTAAATTAGAAGGGTTGCAGCCAAGCGGTGGGGAGCGTCTGTAAAGCCTACTGCGAACAGGTATAGAAAACACACACATAGTTGAGCAAAATGAGAGAATCTGTAAATAACTAGGTAAAATACTAAAGTGAGAGAGTGGGGTGGAGCCTTCCTCGAACAACACCGCAGAACAACTCAGCAGAACCGTCTGTTTCGGTGACAGTCTTAGTTTTGCGACAAAACCGCCCTTAACACAACCGCCGCTTACAGCTCCCACTAAGAAACCAGGGGAGACTGAAGAACTAACACTAATTGCTAATTGCCTAGGAGAGGTGGAACCACTCCCCCTCCAATACAGCCACTGATTACCAAAACAAGTCACAAATTGCCCTGCCCCTTGATCCTGGTTGATGTGTAAACAACTACAGTGGGGAAAAAAAGTATTTAGTCAGCCACCAATTGTGCAAGTTCTCCCACTTAAAAAGATGAGAGAGGCCTGTAATTTTCATCATAGGTACACTTCAACTATGACAGACAAATTGAGAGAAAAAAATCCAGAAAATCACATTGTAGGATTTTTTATGAATTTATTTGCAAATTATGGTGGAAAATAAGTATTTGGTCACCTACAAACAAGCAAGATTTCTGGCTCTCACAGACCTGTAACTTCTTCTTTAAGATGCTCCTCTGTCCTCCACTCGTTACCTGTATTAATGGCACCTGTTTGAACTTGTTATCAGTATAAAAGACACCTGTCCACAACCTCAAACAGTCACACTCCAAACTCCACTATGGCCAAGACCAAAGAGCTGTCAAAGGACACCAGAAACAAAATTGTAGACCTGCACCAGGCTGGGAATCCTGAATCTGCAATAGGTAAGCAGCTTGATTTGAAGAAATCAACTGTGGGAGCAATTATTAGGAAATGGAAGACATACAAGACCACTGATAATCTCCCTCGATCTGGGGCTCCACGCAAGATCTCACCCCGTGGGGTCAAAATGATCACAAGAACGGTGAGCAAAAATCCCAGAACCACACAGGGGGACCTAGTGAATGACCTGCAGAGAGCTGGGACCAAAGTAACAAAGCCTACCATCAGTAACACACTACGCCGCCAGGGACTCAAATCCTGCAGTGCCAGATGTGTCCCCCTGCTTAAGCCAGTACATGTCCAGGCCCGTCTGAAGTTTGCTAGAGTGCATTTGGATGATCCAGAAGAGGATTGGGAGAATGTCATATGGTCAGATGAAACCAAAATAGAACTTTTTGGTAAAAACTCAACTCGTCGTGTTTGGAGGACAAAGAATGCTGAGTTGCATCCAAAGAACACCATACCTACTGTGAAGCATGGGGGTGGAAACATCATGCTTTGGGGCTGTTTATCTGCAAAGGGACCAGGACGACTGATCCGTGTAAAGGAAATAATGAATGGGGCCATGTATCGTGAGATTTTGAGTGAAAACCTCCTTCCATCAGCAAGGGCATTGAAGATGAAACGTGGCTGGGTCTTTCAGCATGACAATGATCCCAAACACACCGCCCGGGCAACGAAGGAGTGGCTTCGTAAGAAGCATTTCAAGGTCCTGGAGTGGCCTAGCCAGTCTCCAGATCTCAACCCCATAGAAAATCTTTGGAGGGAGTTGAAAGTCCGTGTTGCCCAGCGACAGCCCCAAAACATCACTGCTCTAGAGGAGATCTGCATGGAGGAATGGGCCAAAATACCAGCAAGAGTGTGTGAAAACCTTGTGAATACTTACAGAAAACGTTTGACCTGTGTCATTGCCAACAAAGGGTATATAACAAAGTATTGAGAATCTTTTGTTATTGACCAAATACTTATTTTCCACCATAATTTGCAAACAAATTCATTAAAAATCCTACAATGTGATTTTCTGGAAAAAATTTTCTCATTTTGTCTGTCATAGTTGACGTGTACATATGATGAAAATTACAGGCCTCTCACATCTTTTTAAGTGGGAGAACTTGCACAATTGGTGGCTGACTAAATACTTTTTTCCCCCACTGTATCTGCAAATTATGAGCAGTCAGCAGTTCACACACCAAGTAGGCCACTGGGAAGACAGGCAGCATTTAAAGTAGATGGCCCTAGCTAGCAAAAAGACAGTACTAGACCACAATAGATAAAGACAAAAAAAGTATACTTATCACTCCTGGAGATTTCAGGAGTCCTCTAGCTATAGATTGAAGCAGAATAAGAGAGAATAAGTCTCCCGAGTGGCGCAGTGGTCTAAGGCACTGCATCGCAGTGCTAGCTGTGCCACTAGAGATCCTGGTTCGAATCCAGGCTCTGTCGTAGCCGGCCACGACCGGGAGACCCATGGGGCGGTGCACAATTGGCCTAGCGTCGTCCAGGGTAGGGGAGGGAATGGCCGGCAGGGATGTAGAGCATGGCGTTTGCAACGCCAGGGTTGTGGGTTCAATTCCCACGGGGGGACAGTATAAAAAAATAAAATAAAAGATAATGTAAGTCGCTCTGGATAAGAGCGTCTGCTAAATGACTAAAATGTACATGTAAAATGAGAGAGAACAAAGGCATTTCATTCAATTTATAACATCTGAAGGAGTAACCTTTCAACCCAAAACCAACCACCTTTGACCAATCAAACAATACCAAGTTTATAGTGTAACCTGACCACCAAGACCTAATCTAAACAGGGTGTCACAGCATTTAAATGCTTGTGTGGGGGATGAGACCAGCGTAAATAAGACATAATTCCTGAGAGGACCATACAATATTTTTGTATTTAGTAATTCAGAGTTCAACCGAGATAGATAAAAGTAACCACAGAGATAATACATCTATATAGATAGCATCAGAGTTATCCTCGGTGAACAAGTTTCAGATAGATACCAGACATGTATACTATAGCATTATTCTATCACATTCAATAGTCAGTCCTCGGAAAACTGTAACAGAGAAACATTTGGTCCCTCAGAGGGGGAAAGAGCTGACTAGTCCTTTGGCATGGTCCTCTGTCTTCCAACTCCAGGTGTCAGAGAGCACATAAATTAGGGCCGAGTCTACGTGTGTGTATGGCATGTCAGGTTAGGTACCATGTCAGCAATATTATATATGTTATGATACAGTACACTATTACTACAATGTCTAGTGATAGTAATAGATGTCTTAGGGCAACCAGAACACAGGCAGTTAAAGGGAGTAAAGACAAACTTCCGGTGACAGTAATTACACATAAATCAGAATCTCCAAAACAGTTGGATGAATGGTCAAAGACTTTGAAGCATCCACGAGACGTAGGTATGAAGACGTGGGACCATTTCAAGCGATATCACAAACTCCACAATCTACATCCTTATGATGGGTTACAGATGTCAGTCTTTGTTATGCAGACTGCTTACGTCGCTGTGTCGATGGTGGCATCGCTTGTTCTCGACCAACATCTTACTATCAAGTGTCCACATGCTGTTCATACTCTTTTAACAATGAATTGAGCTGCACAGGCCACAGCTGCTGGTTGGAACAAGTGGTCAACTGTGTTGGAGGCTCCTAACATCACCATACAACGTGGCACACCATCTAATCCAGCTACTCTGATGCTTCCTCCAGATACCACATTACTTGAACACAACTGTTGTGAGTTGTATCAGCTCTCTGATTGGTTTATTAAAAGTCATTCGTTGGAAAACCTTGAGTTTATGTCACGCCCTGGCTCTGGGACTCTGTTATGTTGAGCCAGGGTGTGTAGTTTCTATGTGTTTGGGTTATAGGTTCTTTATCTAGCTCATGTGTTTCTGTGTTGGCCGGGGTGGTTCTCAATCAGAGGCAACGAGTGTCAGCTGTTGCTTGTTGTCTCTGATTGGGAACCATACTTAGGCAGCCTGTTTTGCCACAGTGTTTGTGGGATCTTGTTCCGTGTTGGTTTTGTATTGTAACCAAGGACTTCACGTTATCGTTTTGTTGTTTTGTTCGTGTGGTGAATCTAAATAAAAGTATGTTCACTTATCACGCTGCGCATTGGTCCACTGTGTATGACGATCGTGACAGAAGATCCCACCATAACTTGACCAAGCAGCGTGTCCAGGAGCCAACGCCAGAGGTGACTCTGATGGATGTCCACCTCGACTGGGTCAAGCAGCGTGTCCAGGAGCCAACGCCAGAGAGGACCCTAATGGATATCAACCTCGACTGGGTCAAGCCGCATGAGGAGGAGAGAGGTTGGACTTGGGAGCAGAAGATGGAGAGTCTGGCGAGAGCCATGGAGGCCATAGCCACGGGGGAGAGACAAACCCAATACATTTTTAGGGGGGGGCTCACACCGTGGACGACGGGGCTGCTGGAGGCAGATAAGGGGCGAGTTAGTGGACGAGGAGAGAAGGCCACCGGGTTACGGGAGCCATTGGCGAGTAGAGGGAAGGAAAATGTAGAGGCACGGCGAGAGGTACTGAGGTGTGTTGCCAGTCCGGTCCGGCCCGTTCCTGATCCCCGGGTAAGGCCAGTGGTGTGTGTTCCCTGTGCGGTCCGGCCTGTTCCTGTCCCTCGCACCAAGCCTGTGATGCGCGTCGCCAGCCCGGTCCGGCCTGTTCCTGCTACCCGCACCAATCCAAGTTCCTGCTACCCGCACCAAGCTCCCCGCACCAAGCCAATGGTGCACGTCGCCAGCCCGGCCCGGCCCGTTCCTGCTCCCCGCACCAAGCCTGTGATGCGCGTCGCCAGCCCGGTCCGGCCTGTTCCTGCTCCCCGCACCAAGCCAATGGTGCGCGTCACCAGCCCGGCCCGGGCTGTTCCTGCTCCCCGCACCAAGCCAATGGTGCGCGTCGCCAGCCCGGCCCGGCCCGGCCCGTTCCTGCTCCCCGCACCAAGCCTGTGGTGCGCATCGTCAGCCCGGTTCGGCCCGTCCCTGCTCCCCGCACCAAGCCTGTGGTGCGCATCGTCAGCCCGGTCCGGCCCGTTCCTGCTCCCCGCACCAAGCCTGTGGTGCGCTTCGTCAGCCCGGTTCGGCCCGTCCCTGCTCCCCGCACCAAGCCTGTGGTGCGCGTCGTCAGTCCGGCACAGCCCGTCCCTGGGTCACCGGTGCCTGGTCAGGTACAATCAGAGGCAACGAGTGTCAGCTGTTGCTTGTTGTCTCTGATTGGGACCCATACTTAGGCAGCTTGTTTTGCCACAGTGTTTGTGGGATCTTGTTCCGTGTTGGTTTTGTATTGTAACCAAGGACTTCACGTTATCGTTTTGTTGTTTTGTTCGTGTGGTGAATCTAAATAAATGTATGTTCACTTATCACGCTGCGCATTGGTCCACTGTGTATGAAGATCGTGACAGTTTATCTTATACACAGACGGTTCAAGCATTGGGAAGGTCCTTATCAAGTTTTGCTCATAACGAGGTCAGCAGTGAAAGTTCAGGGAAAATCACGGTGGATACATGTCACTCATTGTAAGGTTGTCAATTTTAATGACAAAGCAGAGACTGGAGAATAAATAAGTAATTGATTAGCAGTCGGGTGCCAATCTCGGGTGAAGAAGCATAGTAAGATGATCAGAACCTGATAAGCTTCTATGTTGTACATCGCAGTCATCATATTTGGGATATCTAGGTGGAAGGTCCACTTTTTCCTGAAAATTGGGACATGCTTACTTAGTGAAATCTAAGTGAAATATCAATTTCTCTTCAAACCAGGACATGTTTACTTTCTTTCCTTCATTACAGGTTATGATAATCTATTGTCTGAAGCTGCAGTAATATCCCTTGACCCAAGGCCTGTACCTGAAACGATACAAGATCACTGGTGAAGTGTTCATTAGAGACATCCTTATCAACCAGTGGAATGGAAGAAGAATTCCTCACTACCGGCAGGCTGTCAGTGTCACACCCTGGTTCTGGGACTCTATATGTTGAGCCAGGGTGTGTTCATTCTATGTGTTCTGTTTCTATGTTGGGAGTGCTAGTTTGTTTAATTCTATGTTGGCCTGAGTGACTCCCAATCAGAGGCAACGAGTGTCAGCTGTGGCTGGTTGTCTCTGATTGGGAGCCATATTTAAACTGTCTGTTTTTCCCTTTGTGTTTGTGGGTTCTTGTTCCAGTTGGTTTTGTGTTTGTACCGTGGACTTCACGAGTCGTTTGTTGTTTTGTTGATTGTCCGTATTTATCACTATAGATAAATAAACATGTTCGTTCATCACGCTGCGCCTTGGTCTACTCCTTACGACGATCGTGACAGAAGAACCCACCATCACAGGACCAAGCAGCGTGTCCAGGAGCAGGCAGCCTGGACGTGGGAGCAGATCTTAGACGGGCAGGGGTCCTGGACCTGGGAGGAAATCCTGGCCGGGATGGATCGCCGGCCATGGAGTGAGACAGTAGAGAGGCGACTGAAAGAGGAGCAACGGCGTGATCAGTGTCGTCGTCGGGCTGACGAGAGGCAACCCCAAAAAAAAATTAGGGGGGGGCACAGGGCATGGACGACGGGGCTGACGGAGGCAGAAAAGGGGCGTATTCAGAAGGCCACCAGGTTACGGGGGCCACTGGTCAAAGTAGGGAAAGAAGGTTTAGAGGCACGGCGAGAGGTACTGGGGTGTGTTACCAGTCCGGTCCGGCCCGTTCCAGATCCCGGGGTAGAGCCAGTGGTGTGTGTCCCCAGTACGGTCCGGCCTGTTACGGCCCCTCGCACCAAATGTACGGTGCGCGTCGCCAGCCCGGTCCGGCCTGTTCCTGACCCTCGCACCAAGCCCACGGTGCGCGTCGCCAGCCCGGCCCGGCCTGTTCCTGCCACTCGCACCAAGCCTACGGTGCGCGTCGCCAGCCCGGCCCGGCCTGTTCCTGCCACTCGCACCAAGCCAGGGGTGCGAGTCATCAGCCTGGTCCAGCCCGTTCCTGCTACTCGCACCAAGCCAGGGGTGCGAGTCGTCAGCCTGGTCCAGCCCGTTCCTGCTACTCGCACCAAGCCAGGGGTGCGAGTCGTCAGCCTGGTCCAGCCCGTTCCTGCTACTCGCACCAAGCCAGGGGTGCGAGTCGTCAGCCTGGTAAAGCCCGTTGCTGCTCCACGCACCAAGCCAGGGGTGCGAGTCGTCAGTCCGGTGAGGCCCGTTCCGGCTCCACGCACCAAGCCAGGGGTGCGCATCGTCAGCCCGGTCCGGCCCGTTGCTGCTCCACGCACCAAGCCAGGGGTGCGCATCGTCAGCCCGGTCCGGTCCTTTCCTGCCTCACGCACCAAGCCAGGGGTGCGCGTCGTCAGTCCGGCACAACCTGTGCCTGGATCGCCGGTGCCTAATCAGGTACCGGTCAACTGCTCCACAACGGAGCTGAAGCTAACCGCTCCTGCTACGTCCAGTTCAGCTCCAGCCAGCGGGGCCAGACCGGACCAGGGGCGCTATGGGGGGTTTATTGGAGGGTGGTGGGCAAGCCCGGAGCCAGAACCGCCGCCGAGGAGGAATGCCCACCCAGCCCTCCCCTGTTTTGCTCTGGTTGAGGCGCGGTCGCAGTCCGCGCCTTTAGGGGGGGGTACTGTCACACCCTGGTTCTGGGACTCTATATGTTGAGCCAGGGTGTGTTCATTCTATGTGTTCTGTTTCTATGTTGGGAGTTCTAGTTTGTTTAATTCTATGTTGGCCTGAGTGACTCCCAATCAGAGGCAACGAGTGTCAGCTGTGGCTGGTTGTCTCTGATTGGGAGCCATATTTAAACTGTCTGTTTTTCCCTTTGTGTTTGTGGGTTCTTGTTCCAGTTGGTTTTGTGTTTGTACCGTGGACTTCACGAGTCGTTTGTTGTTTTGTTGATTGTCCGTATTTATCACTATAGATAAATAAACATGTTCGTTCATCACGCTGCGCCTTGGTCTACTCCTTACGACGATCGTGACAGTCAGAACATACTCTTTAATAGTTATCTATGTGGGACTTCCTTTGGAGTCTGTGTTATTGAAGAATAACATCAACTGCTAACACTATACAGTATACTATTGCTACAATGTCTAGTGATAGTAATATAATTTCTGTGCAAATGGGTACATAGATATATTTTATATTCTTATCCCTCCCATTCTGCCACTCCTCTGCTCTGCCCTGTACCTTTTCTGCACTGTCTGGGACTTGTGCTGTCATAGCAACCTGCCATCCCGACCCATTTATTCTGTATACTCCATGGCAACCAGTCCCTTATCACTCCATTATCCATAGCAACCTGACCTGTGTTACACCCCTGTCATTAGAAACCAGAGCCATGTTACACCCCTCTCCATAACATGAAGTGGAATAAAAAAGGTGCTGGTACTTATCTTAATTCTACTGTAGAAGCGTGTTAGAGATGTTATTGTATAAGAGCTGCAGTAGAAAATGTACTTACTATGACTGTGATATTTGTCTCACCTAGCTATCTTAAGATGAATGCACTAAATGTAAGTCGCTCTGGACAAGAGTGTCTGCTAAATGACTAAAATATAAACCACTGGTCCATCGCAACATGTCCCTCTGTCACTCATCTGTCTAGCAACCTGACCCGCTGGGCTAAAGATGGACCAGCCCATCTGACATTTGCCGGAACAGCTGAACTTCCCTATGGCCAGTCCGTTTCTGTCGTGCTCCTGCATAACAGACTTCAATGACTACCCATGAAGCGCTCATAGTGAACTATATTTTATGTGGGGTGGTCAAACTGTGAGAGCGCTCCTCTCCAGATTTCAACAGCACTCAAAGAGAAGCATAGTATGGACTTGGACTGGCTAGGAATTTCCATGGGGATTTAATTGGCTACAAGCATTCCTTGCTCAGAGTGGAGCGTTTTAGAACATATTTCATATCGTTTGTATAATACAATTACACAACCAAAGGAAAGAAAGATTTAAGAATGTAGAATTTGTAAATTAGCCTAAAGGAGAAATGTTGTCATAGGCCATATTGTCTACTCATTCAGAGATATAGCCACACACGAGTCACGACTGGATAAACTGTGCCCACTGGGCACACACTGGTTGAATCAACGTTATTTCAACGGAATCTTGTGAATGTATTGTGACGTGGAATCAACGTGGTAAATACATTAGATTTGAAAAACGTCATCAACCAGTACTGTTTTCATCTCATTTCAACCAGCATTACAAACATTGAAATGAGGGTAAAACTTGACTAACAGGTTGATACATCAATCTAATTTAAACATAATCATCAGAACTATGTATACGTGGAGATTGCGTTGTAAATTCCACATATAAAAAGTTCACAATCTTTTTCTTCCTATATGCCTTCAGAAAGTATTCACACCTCTTGACTTTTTCAACATTTTCTTGTTACAGCCTGAATTTAAAATGCATTAAATTGAGATGTTTTGTCACTCGCCTACACACAATACCCCATAATGTCAAAGTGGAATTATGTTTTTCCCCCCAAAATAATGAAAATGTATTAAAAATGAAAAGCTGAAATGTCTTGAGTCATTAAGTATTCAACCCCTTTGTTATGGCAAGCCTAAATAAGTTCAGGAGTAAAATGTGCTTAACAAGTTACATAATAAGTTGCATGGACTCACTCTGTGTTTAACATTATTTTTTAATGACTACCTCATCTCTGTACCCCACACACAATTATCTGTAAGGTATCTTAGTCGAGCAGGGAATTTATATATTGATATATATTTATACGTATATAGTGCTATTTCTATTTCTATTTATGTTTTATTACAATTTTCATTATTTTATTTCACTAGTCCTGCATGTTGGAGCTCGATGCCTAAGATTTTCGCTGTACCCTGCAATCCCACCTGCACACCTGTACATGTGACTATTAAACAGTCTGAATTTCAAACACAGATTGAACCACAAAGACCAGGGAGGTTTGCCAATGCCTCGGAAAGTGCACCTATAAAGCAGACATTGAATATCCCTTTGAGCATGGTGAAGTTATTGTTTATCTTTGGATGGTGTATCAATACACCCAGTCACTTCAAAGATACAGGCTCCTTCCTAATTCAGTTTCCGGAGAGGAAGGAAACCACTCAGGGATTTCAGCATGAGGCCAATGGCAACTTTTTAAAAAATTACAGAGTTTAATGGCTGTGATAGGAGAAAACTGAGGATGGATCAATAACATTGTAGTTACTTCACAATACTAACCTAATTGACAGAGTGAAAAGAAGGAAGCCTGTACAGAATGCAAATATTCCAAAACATGCATCCTGCTTGCAAAAAGGCACTGTTTGCAACTGCAACAAAATTTGGCAAAGCAATTCACTTTTTGTCCTGAATACAATCCAAGTCCAATACAACACATTACTGAGTACCATTCTCCATATTTTCAAGCATAGTGGTGGCTGCATCATCTTATGGGTATGCTTTTAATCGTTAAGGACTGGGGAGTTTTTCCAGGATAAAAAATAAACAGAATGGAGCAAATCACAGGCAAAGTCCTAGAGGAAAACCTGATTCAGTCTGTTTTCCACCAGACACTGGGAGGTGAATTCACCTTTCAGCAGGACAATCAAATGAAAATCTAATTGTATTTGTCACATACGCCGTGAAATGCTTAATACAAGCTTTTAACCAACAATGCAGTTTTAAAAAAGTAAGTAAGAAAAATTTGCTAAAATGCAGTTTTTAAAAAAGTAAGTAAGAAAACTTTGCTAAATAAATTAAAAGAAAAAATAGTATCACAATAAAATAAAAATAATGAGGCTATATACAAGGGGTACCGGCACCGGGTCAATGTGCAGGATTACGGGTTAGTCGAGGTAATTGAGGTAATATGTACAGTACATGTAGGTAGGGTAAAGTGACTATGCATAGATAATAAACAGAGAGTGAAGAGTGTGAAGGAATGTGAATCTCTGTGTGTGTGGCGTCAATATGCATGTGTGTGTGTGTATTGTGCATGTGTCTGTGTGTGTGTGTGTGTGTTTGTGTATCTGTCTGTGTGTGTGTGTGTTGGAGTGTCAGTGTAGTATGTGTGAGTGTGTGGTGAGTGTCCAGTGAGTGTACATTGAGCCTGTGCAAGAGAGTCAGTGCAAAAAATAAGAATATAATAAGGGGGTCAATGCAAATAGTCTGGTTAGCCATTTGATTAACTGTTCAGCAGTCTTATGGCTTTGGGTAGAAGCTGTTAAGGAGCCTTTGGTCCCAGACTTGGCGCTCTGGTACCGCTTGCCATGCGTTAGCAGAGAGAACAGTCTATGACTTGGGTGGCTGGAGTCTTTTACAATTTTTAGGTCCTTCCTCTGACACCACCTGGTATAGAGGTCCTGGATAACAAGCAGTTGCCGTGATGCAACAAGTCAGGATGCTCTCGATTGTGCAGCTGTATAACTTTTTGAGGATCTGAGGTCCCATGCCAAATCTTTTCAACCTCCTTAGGGGGAATAGGCATTGTCGTGCCCTTTTCACGTCTGTGTTGGTGTGTTTGGACCATGATAGGTCCTCAGTGATGTGGACACCAAGGAACTTGAAGCTCTTGACTGGCTCCACTGCAGCCCTGTCGATGTGAATGGGGGCGTGCTTGGCCCTCCTTTTCCTGTAGTCCACGATCAGCTCCTTTGTCTTGTTCAAGTTGAGGGAGAGGTTATTGTCCTGGCACCACACTGCCAGGTCTCTGACCTCTTCCCTATAGGCTGTCTCATAGACATTGGTGATCAGGCCTACCACCGTTGTGTCATCTGCAAACTTAATGATGGTGTTGGAGTCGTGTGCAGCCATGCAGTCGTGGGTGAACAAGGAGTACAGGAGGGGACTAAGTACGCACCCCTGAGGGGCCCCTGTGTTGAGGGTCAGCGTGGCAGATGTGATGTTGCCTACACTCATCACCTGGGGTGGCCCGTCAGGAAGTCCAGGATCCAGTTGCAGGGGGAGGTGTGTGTCTCTTTGTCAATAACAGCTGGTACGCGATTTCTAATATTAAGGAAGTCTCAAGGGTTTGCTCGCCTGAGTTAGAGTACCTCATGATAAGATGCAGACCACACTATTTACCAAGAGAGTTTTCATCCATATTCTTCGCAGCAGTCTATTTACCACCACAAACCGATGCTGGCACGAAGACCACACTCAACAAGCTGTATAAGGCCATAAGAAAACAAGAAAATGCTCATCCAGTGGCCAGGGACTTTAATGCAGGAAAACTGAAATCCGATTTTACCTAATTTCTACCAGCATGTCACATGTGCAACTAGAGGAATAACAATTCTAGATCACCTTTCCTCTACACACAGAGACACGTATAAAGCTCTCCTTCGCCCTCCATTTGGCAAATAATCTAAAACACAAGGTCAAATCTACATTGTAGTTGCTTACTAAGAAGACAGTGAATGGTGCTGAGTGGCAGAGTTACAGTTTTGACTTAAATCTACTTGAAAATCAATGGCAAGACCTGAAAGTGGTTGTCCAGCAATGATCAACAACCAATTTGACAGAGCTTGAAGAATTTATAAAAAAGGGTAATGGGCAAATGTTACACAGAGACTTACCCAGAAAGACTGACAGCTGTAATCGCTGCCAAAGGTGCTTCTACAAAGTATTTACTCAGAGGTGTGAATACATTATTATAATTTATTTTCACCTTTATTTAACCAGGTAAGCCAGTTGAGAACAAGTTCTCATTTACAACTGCGACCTGGCCAAGATAAAGCAAAGCAGTGCGATAAAAACAACAACACAGAGTTACATATGGGGTAAAAAAACAAAGTCAAAAAAATACAACAGAAAATATATATACAGTGTGTGCAAATGTAGCAAGTTATGGAGGTAAGGCAATAAATAGGCCATAGTGCTAAATAATTACAATTAGTATTAACACTGAAATGCTATATGTGCAAGAGATTATGTGCAAATAGAGATACTGGGGTGCAAAAGAGCAAAATAAATAACAATATAGGGATGAGGTAGTTGGGTGGGCTAATTTCAGATGGGCTGTGTACAGGTGCAGTGATCGGTAAGGTGCTCTGACAACTGATGCTTAAAGTTAGTGAGGGAGATAAGAGTCTCCAGCTTCAGAGATTTTTGCAATTCGTTCCAGTCATTGGCAGCAGAGAACTGGAAGGAATGGCGGCCAAAGGAGGTGTTGGCTTTGGGGATGACCAGTGAGATATACCTGCTGGAGCGCAGACTACGGGTGGGTGCTGCTATGGTGACCAATGAGCTAAGATAAGGCGGGGATTTGCCTAGCAGTGATTTATAGATGGCCTGGAGCCAGTGGGTTTGACGACGAACATGTAGTGAGGACCAGCCAACAAGAGCGTACAGGTCACAGTGGTGGGTAGTGTATGGGGCTTTGGAGACAAAACGGATGGCACTGTGATACACTACATCCAATTTGCTGAGTAGAGTGCACAGTGCATTCGGAAAGTATTCAGACCTCTTGACTTTTTCCACATTTTGTTACGTTACAGCCTTATTCTAAAATTATAATAATAATATGCCATTTAGCAGACGCTTTTATCCAAAGCGACTTACAGTCATGTGTGCATACATTTTTACATATGGATGGTCCCGGGGATCAAACCCACTACCCTGGCATTACAAGTGCCATGCTCTACCAATTGAGCTACACAGGACCACAAATTGATAAAATAAACATTTTTCCTCATCAATCTACACACATTACCCCATAATGACAAAGCGAAAACAGGTTTTAATTTTTTTTTGCAAATGTATTACAAATTAAAAACAGAACTACCTAATTTACATAACTATTCAGACCCTTTGCTATGAAACTCGAAATTGAGCTCAGGTGCATCCTGTTTCCATTGATCATCCTTAGGATGTTTCTACAACTTGATTGGAGTCCACCTGTGGAAAATGTAATTGATGGGACATGATTTGGCAAGGCACACACCTGTCTATATAAGGTCCCACAGTTGACAGTGCATGTTTGGAACCACAAAGACTCTTCCTAGAGCTGGCCGCCCGGCCAAACTCTGACAGAGCTCCAGAGTTCCTCTGTGGAGATGGGAGAACCTTCCAGAAGGACAACCATCAATGCAGCACTCCACCAATCAGGCCTTTATGGTAGAGTGGCCAGACGGAAGCCGCTCCTCAGTAAAAGGCACATGACAGCCCACTTGGTATTTGCCAAAAGGCACCTAAAGGACTCTCAGACCATGAGAAACAAGATTTTCTGGTCTGATGAAACCAAGACTGAACTCTTTGGCCAAGCATCACGTCTGGAGGAAACCTGGCACCATCCCTATGGTGAAGCATGGTGGTGGCAGCATCATGCTGTGGGATGTTTTTCAGTGGAAGGGACTGGGAGACTAGTCAGCATCGAGGGAAAAATTAACGGAGCAAAGTACAGAGAGATCCTTGATGAAAACCTGCTCCAGAGCGCTCAGGACCTCAGACTGGGGCGAAGGTTCACCTTCCAACAGGACAACGACCCTAAGCACACAGCCAAGACAACGCAGGAGTGGCTTTGGGACAAGCCTCTGAATGTCCTTGAGTGGCCCAGCCAGAGCCCGGACTTGAACCCGATCTAACATCTCTGGAGAGACCTGAAAACAGCTGTGCAGCGACGCTCCCCTGCCAACCTGAAAGAGCTTGAGAGGATCTGCAGAGAAGAATGGGAGAAACTCCCCAAATACAGGTGTGCCAAGCTTGAAGCATCATACCCAAGATGACGCGAGGCTGTAATCGCTGCCAAAGGTGCTTCAACAAAGTACAGAGTAAAGGGTCTGAATACTTATGTAAATGTGATATTTCAGGTTTTAATTTTATACAGTGGGGAAAAAAAGTATTTAGTCAGCCACCAATTGTGCAAGTTCTCCCACTTAAAAAGATGAGAGAGGCCTGTAATTTTCATCATAGGTACACGTCAACTATGACAGACAAAATGAGGAAAAAAAATCCTGAAAATCACATTGTAGGATTTTTAATGAATTTATTGGCATATGATGGTGGAAAATAAGTATTTGGTCAATAACAAAAGTTTCTCAATACTTTGTTATATACCCTTTGTTGGCAATGACACAGGTCAAACGTTTTCTGTAAGTCTTCACAAGGTTTTCACACACTGTTGCTGGTATTTTGGCCCATTCCTCCATGCAGATCTCCTCTAGAGCAGCGATGTTTTGGGGCTGTCGCTGGGCAACACAGACTTTCAACTCCCTCCAAAGATTTTCTATGGGGTTGAGATCTGGAGACTGGCTAGGCCACTCCAGGACCTTGAAATGCTTCTTACGAAGCCACTCCTTCGTTGCCCGGGCGGTGTGTTTTGGATCATTGTCATGCTGAAAGACCCAGCCACGTTTCATCTTCAATGCCCTTGCTGATGGAAGGAGGGTTTCACTCAAAATCTCACGATACATGGCCCCATTCATTCTTTCCTTTACACGGATCAGTCGTCCTGGTCCCTTTGCAGAAAAACAGCCCCAAAGCATGATGTTTCCAACCCCATGCTTCACAGTAGGTATGGTGTTCTTTGGATGCAACTCAGCATTCTTTGTCCTCCAAACATGACGAGTTGAGTTTTTACCAAAAAGTTATATTTTGGTTTCATCTGACCATATGACATTCTCCCAATCCTCTTCTGGATCATCCAAATGCACTTCAGACGGGCCTGGACATGTACTGGCTTAAGCAGGGGGACACGTCTCGCACTGCAGGATTTGAGTCCCTGGCGGCGTAGTGTGTTACTGATGGTTGGCTTTGTTACTTTGGTCCCAGCTCTCTGCAGGTCATTCACTAGGTCCCCCCGTGTGGTTCTGGGATTTTTGCTCACCGTTCTTGTGATCATTTTGACCCCACGGGGTGAGATCTTGCGTGGAGCCCCAGATCGAGGGAGATTATCAGTGGTCTTGTATGTCTTCCATTTCCTAATAATTGCTCCCACAGTTGATTTCTTCAAAACAAGCTGCTTACCTATTGCAGATTCAGTCTTCCCAGCCTGGTGCAGGTCTACAATTTTGTTTCTGGTGTCCTTTGACAGCTCTTTGGTCTTGGCCATTGTGAAGTTTGGAGTGTGACTGTTTGAGGTTGTGGACAGGTGTATTTTATACTGATAACAAGTTCAAACAGGTGCCATTAATACAGGTAACGAGTGGAGGACAGAGGAGCCTCTGAAAGAAGAAGTTACAGGTCTGTGAGAGCCAGAAATCTTGATTGTTTGTAGGTGACCAAATACTTATTTTCCACCATAATTTGCAAATAAATTCATTAAAAATCCAACAATGTGATTTTCTGGATTTTTTTCCCTCAATTTGTCTGTCATAGTTGACGTGTACCTATGATGAAAAGTACAGGCCTCTCTCATATTTTTAAGTGGGGGAACTTGCACAATTGGTGGCTGACTAAATACTTTTTTTCCCCACTGTATATATTTGCAAAAATGTCTAAAAATCTGTTTTTGAGTTGTCATTATGGGGTAGTGTGTGTCTTGATGAGGGGAAAAAACAATTTAATCAATTTTAGAATAAGGCTGTAACGTAACAAAATGTGGAAAAAGTCAAGGGGTCTAAATACTTTCCGAATGCACTGTAGTTAAATGCACTAAAGAGGGACAATGGGTACATATTGAAGATGCGCATGATCATCACCAGAATCTTTTCACATGTGTCCATTTTCAAAGGATAAAGTTAAGAACATTAACAACTTAATAGTTAAGAACACTATAACACCATGGAAGAAAATGAAACTTATTCTATAAGAACCAATATCACTCCCTAAAAACACAACCCTATGGAACAATCCTTGGATAGCTTTTCAGAATTCACAAATAAATTGGTCCACATAGAAAACTAAAGGTATAGAAACCGTAAATTAAATGGTAATAGGAAATACATTTATTTCCATGACAGAATTAAATGGCAATTTTGGACTGACCAATGTAGATATTTTCCAATACATGCAACTTAAAAGTTTAATATCAAGAATTTTTGATTTAAAATCTTTTGGACATCAGATCAATCTTGAGGGAATACTAATTGAGTCAGAAAAATACATTCATATGATAGGTAAGATATACAAAACCTTGCAGAGAGCCTATCCAACTGACAACCTCTTAGAAAAAATATAAACTATTGGAACCAAGACTTAAAAAGAACTGATATTGGCACAAGATGGAGGGAATGTTGGAACATAACTAACGAAATTACAGTTCATGTGTCACGTTGTATACTGATAGAAGACAGGCGTATGAATGTGTATGTCATGACTCTCCCTGGGTGAGGATCAAAGGCCTCATATCAGCTTGGCAAATGGCCGACAACAACCAGACCATCTTACCCACAGGGGGGGCTGTGCCGGTCTTGACACCTTAATACTACCATAAATTAGAGATAGGAGAATCTATCTCTGGCCCTCAAGTATGGTGAAAGGAATGCCCTTTGTTTCAGAGACTTTTGCTGCCCAAATAATAAAATAAAAATAATAATAATAATAAATAAAATACTTCAACATCCAACAATGAACATTGGGACAATATATTTCAACATCCAAACGTTGGGAATGATGAGAAATGGAATATGGAAAATTAATGTATATTTTGTGATGTCATTAAAAAAATTATAAAGACGTTATAGCGAAAACATTGTAACTTGAAGAGCTTTTACACTGTCAGATTTACATCCTTTACATTGTGTAGAAAATATCAAGGAGGAAGAAAATGTTTTCGTGAAGATAGGAATGTGATTTTATCTTTCTAACAAAATCATTTTGATAATAATACTTTTGCCTCGTAACTAGCCATGCCCGAGGGAGCTCAGAGCGTGTCAGTATGACGGAAACACCCCTCTTTACCAGAGTGCATAAAAGACTGAGATAAGAATTATCAGATCAGACTAGACGGACCCCAAGCTGCAGCTTTTGTCCATATTGTTCCCGACCCTGAATATCAACACGAGGTGAAGACGACAAAGTTGCCTCCACTAACAATCAACGTCACGGCTGAGTAGCTGTTCTAAGTACTGTATCTAAGAAGGTGAATTTAAGTGGGACCATCCTGTTACTCTCTTCAAACCATCGTCGACTACACTGCTCTCATCACCCCACAGGGGATCATCGACACGGCTGATTAGCCATCCTCAGAAGACCATTTCCAGAACGAGTGAAAGTAAACATACCACTAAGAAGGACATTGTGACCTCTTGTGGACAATCTGAGCCTTACATCTAAAAGGCCTTCTGAGAGAGAAGGCCCAATAGACTCCTTCCCACGAAGGCCTGGGTCCAACAGAGATACACCAGAAGACGTCTAACACGTCAATACATGCATTGCTTTTCTTCCTTAATGGGCGGCAGTTCTGGGCAAAGTATTAGGATTACTGTGAGTATAGGTCCATGTGTATCCAAGTGTTTTCTCTCGCTCTCTCTCTCTCTTTAAATTGCCATCCTTTGTAACAAGTCTCATATTGTGTTAGTCCGCTAGGGACCCGTTTTCATCGTATTACATTTCAAATCCCTACCTATACCATGTATGTGTTTGTATCTTGTGTTATCATTTTTAATTAGTTAGTAAATAAATAATTAAATCAATTTGTGTGGTACGGAATGATCAGCAAGACCCGGGTTCGTGCAGACTTAAAGAGCCTACGACGTTCAGAATGAGACTGATATGAGGTAAATGATTAATAAATGACTGTTAAATGATAAGAGATATCTAGATATCTTTAGAGTTAATTCGGGAAACGGTAACTCGTTAAACAACTTTTCCCGTGGTGCCCCAAATTCCTAATGAGTTAATTGTTACATGATTAATTTAATCTAGTAACAATTAAACATAGTAGGTTATTCGATAAATAATAGTCATCACAATAATGAAAGGCACGTCATGACACGTAATAGTTTTTTTTTTACTCTACCCAGTGATGCGGGCGCTTGTGGGTCTGGGCAGTTGGGTCTGGGCAGGGGTGATGTTGTGGATGTTTGTGAGTGTCTGTATGTTGTCGTTTGTATGTGCATGTTTTGTATTGTTAAAAAAAAGAAAACGTAAATTTGGTTTTTATAAATAGTGGTTTAGATGGAACAATGATCCTCTAGACATTGCTTGTTTTGTCACATAAACTGAAATTAGGTGAAATATTAGAATTTTAGCAAGCAGGAAATGGTGCAGCGATTTCTGCACATTGAACCTGTAACTTTTTTTGTACATAATGTTTCCGCCATCGTTTCCTATGACCGAAAAGAGCTTCTGGACATCACAAAAGCTATCACTAACCTCAATTTGGATGAGGACTTCTACTTCAATGAGTCGGAGGTGAAAGACATACTGATTATCCCAAATCCCCGACACTTCGAAGAAGGAGGAGACGGCGCTGTAGAGGCTGGCGTGCAGGATACCTGACAAGCCTATATTGCAGAGTGTATAAATCACCTCTAAGCTATGTTCTATTGGCGAACGTGCAATCACTGGAGCTGTAATATCCTATGTAAATGTAAACCTAGCTGATTTTTCTATACATCGGCAGGACAGAACGGTGGCTTCGGGGAAGCTCCAGGGAGGGGGTGTGTGTCTCTTTGTTAACAACAACTGGTGCACGATCTCTAATATTAAGGAAGTCTCAAGGTTCTGCTCGCCTGAGTCAGATTACCTCATGATAAACTGTAGACCACACTATTTACCAACAGAGTTTTCAGTCTATTTACCACCTCAAACCGATGCTGGCACTAAGACCACATTCAACGAGCTGTATAGGGCCATAAGCAAACAAGAAAATGCTCACACAGAGGCAGCGCTCCTAGTGGCCAGTGGCTTTAATGCAGGACAACTGAAATCCATTTTAACTCATTTCTACCAGCATGTCACCTGTGCAACTAGAGACGAAAAAACTCTAGATCACCTTTACTCCACACAGAGACGCATACAAAGCTCTCCCACGCCCTCCATTTGGTAAATCTGATCATAACCCTGCTTACAAGCAAAAACTCAAACAGGAAGTACCAATACTGAAGTGGTCCGATGAACCATATGCTAAGTTACAGGACTGTTTCGCTAGCACAGACTGGAATATGTTCCAGGATTCATCCAATGGCATTGAGGAGTTTACCACTTCAGTTACCAGCTTCATTAATAAGTGCATTGACGACGTCGTCCCCACAGTGCCGTACGTACATACCCCAACCAGAAGCCATGGATTACAGGCAACAGCCGCACTGAGCTAAAGGCTAGAGCTGCCGCTTTCAAGGAGCGCTTTCATGAAGCTGGTAACTGAAGTGGTAAACTCCTCAATGCCATTGGATGAATCCTGGAACATATTCCAGTCTGTGCTAGCGAAACAGTCCTGTAACTTAGCATATGGTTCATCGGACCACTTCAGTATTGGTACTCCCTGTTTGAGTTTTTGCTTGTAAGCAGGGTTATGATCAGATTTACCAAATGGAGGGCGTGGGAGAGCTTTGTATGCGTCTCCGGACGCTTATAAGAAATCCCACTACGCCCTCCAACGAACCATCAAACAGGCAAAGCGTCAATACAGGACCAAGAATGAATCTTACTACACCGGCTCTGATGCTTGTCAGATGTGGCAGTCCATGCAATTTATCACGGAATTCCATTAGACTGTTCGAGTTCCTCTGTGTTCACATCACTAAGGAATGATCATGGTCCACACATACCAACACAGTCGTGAAGAGGGCTCGACATCGACTCTTCCCCCTTAGGAGGCTGAAAACATTTGGCATGGGCCCTCAGATCCTCAAAATATTTCTACAGCTGCACCATTGAGAGGATCTTGACTGGCTGCATCACCGCTTGGTATGGCAACTGCTTGGCGCTTCAGAGGGTAGTGTGTATGGCCCAGTACATCACAGGGGCCGAGATCCATGCCATCCAGGACCTCTATACCAGGCGGTGTCAGAGGAAGGGCCTAAAAATTGTCAGACTCCAGCCACCCAAGTCATAGACTGTTCTCTCTGCTACCGCACGGCAAGTGGTACCGATGCACCAGGTCTGGAACCAACAGGACCCTGTACAGCTTCTACCCCCAGCAGTTAAAGCTTACATTTTTCTGCATTGGTAGGCCTACTCTGTCTGGTGTGGAAAGGTAGGCCTAACTTTTGAAAGTACCATGCTCAGATTCCTAATGGCATGTCAGATTTAATTATTTGCAAACAGGGACAGTTTTGTTGCAAACAAGACACACTGATTTGGCATTGGAGAAATATGATACGATGAACACACAGGCCTATCTCTCTGTCCATTCTAATTAGCCTGTAATTTCGGTAATTTGTGTGGTATTATAAAATATTCTGCTAATATGCAAAATGATGCAGAATTATATGACATTTTTATAAAAGGACCAGCAAATACGTTGATGGACTCATACAATACTTTCCACCTCTGCTCTTGTCCACGAACCCACAACCTTCTGGCCCGCAGCCCTGTGCTCTATCAAAATTCCTGCGTTGCCATGTAACGCTAACAGGACGAAGAACAGGTTCTAAAACTGCATATCTAAGGCTCTGGTCTGTCCAAGAAGTGAGGGTAAATGGCAGACATGTTCTCTGCTATCCACTTAATGTTCTAATTATTATTTTGGGTATAGGGGAGGGTCAGTTGTTTTTTTTTCAAGCGTTCAGGGAGGGTTTAGTAAAATATATTGTGCCATCCATTTTCATTTTAGAGCAGTCTGATGTAACCCTTATTATAAATAAAGTTCACTCCCTTACTGTTTATTATCTATCCTGTTGCCTAGTCACTTTACCCCTACCTATATGTACAGTGCATTCGGAAAGGATTCAGACCCTTTGACTTTTTCCACATTTTGTTACGTTACAGCCTTATTCTAAAATGGATCACCCAAAAAACATCCTCATCAGTCTACACACAATACCCCATAATGACAAAGCGAAAACAGGTTTTTAGACATTTTTGCTAATTTATTAAAAATGAAAAAATTAAATACCTTATTTACGTAAGTATTCAGACCCTTTGCTATGAGACTCGAAATTGAGGAAACAGGATGCACCTGATTCCATTGATCCTCCTTGAGACATTTCTACAACTTGACTGAAGTCCACCTGCGGTAAATTCAATTGATTGGACATGATTTGGAAAGGCACACACCTTTCTATATAAGGTCCCAGAGTTGACAGTGCATGTCAGAGCAAAAACCAAGCCATGAGGTGGAAGGAATTGTCCGTAGAGATCTGAGACAGGATTGTGTCGAGGCACAGATCTGGGGAAGGGTACCAAAACATTTCTGCAGCATTGAAGGTCCCCAAGAATACAGTGGCCTCCATCATTCTTAAATGGAAGAAGTTTGGAACCACCAAGACTCTTCCAAGAGCAGGCTGCCTGGCCAAAATGAGCAATCAGGGGAGAGGGGCCTTGGTCACTCTGACAGAGCTCCAAATCAAATCAAATCAAATCACATTTTATTTGTCACATACACGTGTTTAGCAGATGTTATAGCGGGTGTAGCGAAATGCTTGTGCTTCTAGCTCCGACAGTTCAATAATATTTAACAATTTCACAACATATACCCAATACACACAAAAAAGTAAGGAATGGGATTTAAGAGTATATACATATATGGACAAGCAATGACAGAGCGGCATGGACTAATATACAGAATAATATTACAGAATAGAATACAGTATATACATATGAGATGAGTAGTGCAAGATATGTAAACATAATTAAAGTGACTAGTGTTCCATTTCTTAAAGTGGCCAGTGATTTCAATAGGCAGCAGCAGCCTCTAATGTGCTAGTGATGGCTATTTAACAGTCTGATGGCCTTGAGATAGAAGCTGTTTTTCATTCTCTCGGTACTGACCTCGCCTTCTGGATGATAGCGGGGTGAACAGGCAGTGGCTCGGGTGCTTGATTTCCTTGATGATCTTTTTGGCCTTCCTGTGACATCGGTTGCTGTATGTGTCTTGGAGGGCGGGTAGTTTGCCCCCGGTAATGGGTTCGGCAGACCGCACCACCCTCTGGAGAGCCCTGCGGTTGTGGGCGGTGCAGTTGCTGTACCAGGCATCTGTAAACGTTTGTGAGGGGTTTAGGTGATAAGCCACATTTCTTCAGCCTCCTGAGGTTGAAGAGGCTCTGTTGCGCCTTCTTCACCACACTGTCTGCGTGGGTGGACCATTTCAATTTGTCGGTGATGTGTACGCCAAGGAACTTGAAGCTTTCCACCTTCTACACTGCGGTCCCATCGATGTGGATTGGGGGTGCACCCTCTGCTGTTTCCTGAAGTCCACGATCATCTCCTTTGTTTTGTTGATGTTGAGTGAGAGGTTATTTTCCTTGCACCACACTCCCAGAGCCCTCACCTACTCCCTGTAGGCAGTCTCGTAATTGTTGGTAATCAAGCCTACTACTGTTGTGTCGTCTGCAAACATGATGATTGAGTTGGAGGCGTGCTTGGCCACGCAGTCATGGGTGAACAGGGAGTACAGGAGGGGGCTGTGCACTCACCCTTGTGGGGCCTTAGTGTTGAGGATCAGCGAAGTGGAGATGTTGTTTCCTACCTTCACCACCTGGGGAAGGCCCGTCAGGAAGTCCAGGACCCAGTTGCACAGGGCGGGGTTCAGACCCAGGGCCTTGAGCTTAATGATGAGCTTGGAGGGTACTATGGTGTTGAATGCTGAGCTATAGTCAATGAACAGCATTCTTACATAGGTATTCCTCTTGTCCAGATGGGACAGGGCAGTGTGCAGTGTGATGGAAATTGCATTGTCTGTGGATCTATTGGGGCGGTAAGCAAATTGAAGTGGGTCTAGGGCAGGGTTCTTCAATTCCGGTCCTGGAGGGCCGAAACACTTCTGTTTTTTTATTTCTACCTGGTAGTTAATTGCACTCACCTGGTGTCCCAGGTCTGAATTAGCCCCTGATTAGAAGGAGAGGATGAAAAACAGAGGTGTCTCGGCCCTCCAGGACCGTAATTGAAGAACCCTGGTCTAGGGTGACAGGTAAGGTAGAGGTGATATGATCCTTGACTAGTCTCTCAAATCACTTCATGATGACAGAGGTGAGTGCTACAGGGCGATAGTCATTTAGTTCAGCTGTTGTTCGAGCCCTGACCGTGTGGAGGCACTGGCTCAAAGGGGCGAAACACCCTTTCCTCGTCTGGACGGACCACCGTAATCTGGAGTACATCCGGGCAGCGAGGAGGCTGAACCCTCGCCAGGCCAGGTGGGCCCTATTCTTCACCCGGTTTGATTTCACACTATCATACATCCCGGGTACGAAGAACATGAAGGCAGACGCTCTGTCATTGCTGTACGACACAGAGGAGAGGCCCAGAGACAACACCCCCATACTCCCGGCCTCCTACATTGTGGCGCTGGTAGTATGGGCGATGGACGCGGATATAGAGCAGGCGTTACGCACGGAACCATCTCCACCTCAGTGTCCAGCTGGGCTGCAGTACGTGCCTGCTGTTGTCCATGACCGTCTGATCCTCTGGTCACCCAGGTATCGGTAGTACAGTGCGCTGCCTGACCGGAAAGTACTGGTGGCCTACCTTTGCTAAGGACGTGAGGGTGTATGTCTCCTCCTGCTCGGTGTGCGCCCAGAGTAAGGCACCTAGGCACCTCCCAGCAGGTAAGTTACAGGCTTTACCAGTTCCACAACGGCCATGGTCTCACCTAAGTATTGATTTCCTGACTGATCTGCCCGTCTCTCAAGGTAACACCACCATCCTGGTCATTGTGGACCGCTTTTCCAAGGCCTGCCGCCTCCTTCCTCTGTCTGGTCTCCCCACGGCCCTGCAGACTGCAGAGGCCCTGTTTACATATGTCTTCCGGCACTATGGGGTACCAGAGGACATAGTGTCTGACCGGGGTCCCCAGTTCACATCCAAGGTCTGGAAGGCGTTCATGGAACGTCTGGGGGTCTCGGTCAGCCTGACCTCTGGTTTCCACACAAAGTCTAATGGGCAGGTGGAACGGGTAAATCAGGATGTGGGTAGGTTCCTGCGGTCCTACTGCCAGAACAGGCCGGGGGAGTGGTCAGTGTTCTTGCCATGGGCCGAATATGCCCAGAACTCTCTCCGTCACTCCTCCACTACCCTAACGCCATTCCAATGTGTTTTAGGTTACCAACCGGTTCTGGCACTGTGGCACCAGAGCCAGACCGAGGCTCCTGCGGTGGATGACTGGTTTTGGTGCACGGAGGAGACGTGGAACGCTGCTCATGTCCACCTCCAATGTGCCGTGCGTCGTCAGAAGGTCAACGCTGACCGCCAACACAGTGAGGCCCCGGGTGATCGGGTCTGGCTCTCGACCCGGAATCTGCCCCTCTGCCTGCCCTGCCGGAAGCTAAGCCCGCGGTTTGTGGGGCCGTTCAAAGTCCTGAGGAGGATCAACAAGGTTACCTATAGGTTATTACTCCCCCATGATTATCGTATTAACTCCTTGTTTCATGTGTCTCTCCTCAGGCCGGTGGTGGCTGGTCCGCTCAAGGAGTCTGAGGTGCGGGAGGTCCCTCCGCCTCCTCTGGACATCGAGGGGGCCCTGGTATACTCTGTCCGTTCCATCCTGGATTTGAGGCGTTGGGTGGGGGGCCTTCAGTACCTTGTGGATTGGGAGGGGTACGGTCCGGAGGAAAGGTGCTGGGTCCCGGTGAGGGATATCCTCGATCCCTCCCTGTTGCGGGATTTCCACTGTCGCCATCTGTCTCGCCCTGCTTCGCGTCCTCCTGGCTGTCCCCGAGGCTGGTGTCGGCGCGCTGCTGGAGCTGCACGTCAAGGGGGGGGGGGTACTGTCACGACTTCCTCCGAAGCTGCCTCCTCTCCTTGTTCGGGCAGGCTTCGGCGTTCGTCGTCACCGGCCTTCTAGCCACTGCCGCATCTCATCTCATCATTCCATTTGTTTTGTCTTGTCAATTACACACACCTGGTTCATATCCCCTCATTAGTACTTGTATAAGTGTTCCCTCTGCCCTCCTGTCCTTGTGGTTGATTGTTTATTGTGAGGAGAGAGTAGCTCGGTTGAGCTACGTGTATTTTGTATTGCCGGGGTAAACTCTGTATTCTGTGATTTACCCTCCTGCGCCTGACTCCTTCAAATCACCCATCACACCGAGACCATTGTTCCTTCTCCACCAAACTTTACAGTTGGCACTATGCATTGGGGCAGGTAGCGTTCTCCTGGCTTCCGCCAAACCGAGATTCGTCCGTCGGATGGTGAAGCGTGATTCATCACTCCAGAGAACACGTTTCCACTGGCAGCGAGCTTTACACCACTCCAGCCGACGCTTGGTGCGTATGGTGATCTTAGGCTTGTGTGCGGCTGCTCGGCTGCTCGGCCATGGAAACCCAACGAACAGTTATTGTGCTGACGTTGCTTCCAGAGGCAGTTTGGAACTTGGTAGTGAGTGTTGCAACTGAGAACATCGCTTGCCGGTCCCGTTCTGTGAGCTTGGGTGGCCTACCACTTCGCGGCTGAGCCGTTGTTGCTCCTAGACATTTCCACTTCACAATAACAGTTCTTACAGTTGACTGGGGAAGCTCTAGCAGGGTAGAAATTTGACGAACTGACTTGTTGGAAAGGTTGCATCCTATGACGGTGCCACGTTGAAATTCACTGAGCTCTTCAGGAAAGGCCATTCTACTGCCAATTGTCACGTTCTCTGATGCGGATGTGGTGCGAATCAATTGCAGGACACAGGAGCTAAGTCAATCCAGACTTTACTAGAAATTCCAAAATAACAACACGGGTCAAACAACCCGGAGGCGAAATACGCCACAGTGTGTAAAACACTCCAAAACCGAAACTGCGCACAAAACAATAGTGCGTCAGTACACAAAGAGCGACTGGCAAACAGCACTGCACCAAACGACAGGAAAACAATTACACACAACACATGACAGAAACAACGAGAACTTATAGGACATATAATCAACACTAAACATGAACAGGTGTACTAAATAGACCAAACCAATCAAACATCGAAAACAAAGAATGGTGGCAGCTAGTACTCCGGAGACGACGACCGCCGAAGCCTGCCCGAACAAGGAGGAGGAGCAGCCTCGGCCGAAACCGTGACAGTACCCCCCCCCTTGACGCGCGGCTCCAGCCATGCGCCGACCCCGGCCTCGAGGATGACCAGGAGGACGCGGAGCAGGGCGCGTGGGATGACCACGATGGAACTCAGTCAGAAGAGACGGGTCTAAGATGTCCCTCCTCGGCACCCAGCACCGCTCCTCCGGGCCATACCCCTCCCACTCCACGAGATATTGGAGACCCCCCATCCGACGTCTCGAATCCAAGATGGACCGCACGGTGTACGCCGGTGCCCCCTCGATGTCTAATGGGGGCGGAGGAGTCTCTCTGATCTCATCTTCCTGGAGTGGACCAGCTACCACCGGCCTGAGAAGAGACACATGGAACGAGGGGTTAATATTCTTATACTCAATAGGCAGTTGTAATCTGTAACACACCTCGTTCAATCTTCTCAGGACTTTAAACGGCCCCACAAACCGCCGACCCAGCTTCCGGCAGGGCAGGCGGAGGGGCAGGTTTCTGGTAGAGAGCCAGACTCGATCACCAGGTGCGTACACCGGCCCCTCACTGCGGTGGAGATCGGCGCTCGCCTTTTGACGACGGATGGCCCGCTGCAGATGGACGTGTGCAGCATTCCACGTCTCCTCCGAGCGCCGCACCCACTCATCCACCGCAGGAGCCTCGATCTGGCTCTGCTGCCATGGTGCCAGAACCGGCTGGTAACCTAACACACATTGGAAAGGGGTTAGGTTAGTTGAGGAGTGGCGTAGGGAATTCTGGGCCATTTCTGCCCAAGGAACATACCGTGCCCACTCCTCCGGCCGGCCCTGGCAGTATGATCTAAGAAACCTACCCACATCCTGGTTCACGCGTTCCACCTGCCCATTACTCTCAGGATGGTAACCCGAGGTAAGGCTCACCGAGACCCCCAAACGCTCCATAAATGCTCTCCAGACTCTGGAGGTGAACTGGGGACCTCGATCAGACACAATATCCTCGGGTACCCCGTAGTGCCGGAAAACGTGTGTGAATAGCGCTTCGGCGGTCTGAAGGGCAGTAGGAAGGCCCGGAATAGGGAGCAAACGACAGGCCTTAGAGAACCGGTCCACAACGACCAGTATAGTGGTATTCCCCTGCGAGGGGGGAAGGTCAGTGATGAAGTCCACCGAGAGGTGAGACCATGGTCGTTGTGGAATGGGCAGGGGTTGTAACTTACCCCAAGGCAGATGTCTAGGCGCCTTACACTGGGCGCACACCGAGCAGGAGGAGACATAAACCCTCACATCCCTGGCTAACGTGGGCCACCAGTACTTAGCACTAAGACAGTGCACTGTCCGGCCAATACCAGGATGTCCAGAGGAGGGTGACGTGTGAGCCCAATAAATGAGTCGATCCCGAACCTCGAGCGGAACGTACGTCCGACCCACAGGACACTGTGGAGGGCTAGGGTCGGTACGCAACGCCCGCTCGATTTCAGCATCGACCTCCCATACAACCGGTGCCACTAGACAAGACTTCGGTAGTATGGAAGTGGGCTCAACGGACCTCTCCTCTGTATCATACCGCCGGGACAGGGCGTCTGCCTTACCGTTCTGGGATCCAGGGATGTACATGATTTTAAATACGAACCTGGCTAGAAACATGTTCCACCGAGCCTGGCGAGGGTTCAGTCTCCTAACTGCCCGGATGTACTCCAGGTTCCGATGGTCAGTCAAAATGAGGAAAGGGTGTTGAGCCCCCTCATATGTTTCCAAGATGGCGAAGTAGTGCAGTTCTGTCTGTAAATAGCCTGTAAATACCCTGTTTTTTTGTATTTTTCGTACATATTTCCCTATCAGACTTTTCATCCTTCTACAAAATATACTTTCCTGCAACCCGCCTCACTCAATGTGGAACGGATTCTATTATTGACTTACCTTTTATATAGAATCTCCAGTTGAAACTAGCTAGCCAGCTAACTAGCTACTTGCTATTAGCCACAGTTAGCGGTATTTCACCCAGAACATAGGATTTTTTTTCTGCGGGATTAATTTAATCACTGGATATTAATCACCGGATATTCGGCCAGTCTGCACAGCGCGTTATCGACCCAGAACATATCAGTTTTTCTGCCGGAATCACTGAATCACTGGACCTTTAACTCCGGATTCATCGCTACCAGCTAGCTTCAACTAAATGGACGCTGTGGTCTGGCTAATCATCCTGAGCTAGGCCCATCTCCCGGCTATCTACCTCTCTGTCAACCGGACGGGACCACCTAGTGTTGACACGGAGCCCCGCCGATCCTACACGACTGGTCTGCCGACGAAATCGTCTGATGTGGTTACGACGACGTCAACCACGAAGATTCCATCTGCTAGCCCCGGCCCGCTAGCACACGCTAGCCGTGGCCTCTTACCTGCTAGTGCTTTAGCAGCCTCCGAACTATCCTATTGCTGTTCACCGGACCTTATGATAACTCAGCTATACAGCTGATGTCTGCTGGACTGTTCCTTTTTACGGTACTACATCCTGTTTATGTTTAGCCTCAGCCCAAACATGGTTAGCTTATTGTTGTTTCGGTTATTTCTAATTGTACTATTTCACTGTAGATCCCCCAGCCCAGCTAAACCTGCCTTAGATAGCTCCTTTGTCCCACCCCCCATACACGCAGAGACCGACTCAATTGATGCCTCTAGTGATACTATCTCTTTCATTGTTACCCAACGCTTAGGTTTACCCCCACTTTACTCATATCCTTCCATATCCTTGTCTGTACATAATGCCCTGAATCTTTTCTACAACACTCGGAAATCTGCCCCCTTTATTCTATGTACCCAACGCACTAGAAGACCAGTTCTTAAAGCCTTTAGCCGTATCCTTATTCTAGTCCTCCTCTGTTCCTCTGGTGATGTAGAGGCTAACCCAGGCCCTGCAGCCCTCAGTATCACTCCTACTCCCCAGGCGCTATCATTTGCTGACTTCTGTAATCGCAAAAGTCTTGGTTTCTTGCACGTAAACATCAGAAGTCTACTTCCTAAGTTTGAGTTATTCACTGCGTTAGCACACTCCGCCAACCCTGATGTTCTAGCAGTGTCTGAATCCTGGCTCAGGAAGGCCACCAAAAATTCTGAAATTTCCATCCCCAACTATAACATTTTCCGTCTAGATAGAACTGCCAAAGGGGGTGGAGTTGCAATCTACTGTAGAGATAGCCTGCAGAGCTCTATCATACTATCCAGGTCTGTGCCCAATCAGTTTGAGCTTCTACTTCTAAAAATCCACCTTTCCAGAAATAAGTCTGTTGCCGCTTGCTACAGACCCCCCTCAGCCCCCAGATGTGCCCTGGACACCATATGTGAATTGATTGCCCCCCATTTATCCTCAGAGTTCGTACTGCTTGGTGACCTAAATTGGGATATGCTTAATACCCCGGCCATCCTACAATCCAAACTAGATGCCATCAACCTCACGCAAATTATCAACGAACCTACCAGGTACAACCCTAAATCCGTAAACATGGGTACCCTCATAGATATCATCCTGACTAACATACCCTCTAAATACACCTCAGCTGTCTTCAACCAGGATCTCAGCGATCACTGCCTTATTGATTGCGTCCGTAACGGGTCCGCGGTCAAACGACCACCCCTCATCACTGTCAAACACTCCCTAAAACACTTTAGCGAGCAGGCCTTCCTAATTGACCTGGCCCAGGTATCCTGGATGGATATAGATCTCATTCCGTCAGTAGAGGATGCCTGGTTGTTCCTTAAAAGTAATTTCCTCTCAATCTTAAATAAACATGCCCCATTCAAAAAATACAGAACTAAGAACCGATATAGCCCCTGGTTCTCCTCAGACTTGACTGCCCTTGACCAGCACAAAAACATCCTGTGGCATTAGCATCAAATAGCCCCCGCGATATGCAACTTTTCAGGGAAGTTAGGAACCAATATACACAAGCAGTCAGGAAAGCAAAGGCAAACTTTTTCAAACAGAAATTTGCATCCTGTAGCACTAACTCCAAAAAGTTTTGGGACACTGTAAAGTCCATGGAGAATAAGAGCACTTCCTCCCAGTTGCCCACTGCACTGAGGCAAGGAAACACTATCACCACCGATAAATCTACAATAATCGAGAATTTCAACAAGCATTTTGCTACAGCTGGCCATGCTTTCCATCTGGCTACCACTACCCCGGCCACCAACTCTGCACCCTCCGCTGAAACTTGCCCATGCCCCCCCCGCTTCTCCTTCACACAAATTCAGACAGCTGACGTTTTGAAAGAGCTGCAAAATCTGGACCCCTACAAATCAGCTGGGCTAGACAATCTGGACCCTTTCTTTCTAAAACTAGCCGCCGAAATTGTCGCAACCCCTATTACTAGTCTGTTCAACCTCTCTTTCATAACGTCTGAGATCCCCAGAGATTGGAAAGCTGCCGCGGTCATCCCCCTCTTCAAAGGGGGTGACACTCTAGATCCAAACTGCTACAGACCTATATCCATCCTGCCCTGCCTTTCGAAAGTATTTGAAAGCCAAGTTAACAAACAGATCACCGACCATTTCGAATACCACCATACCTTCTCCGCTATGCAATCCGGTTTCCGAGCTGGTCATGGGTGCACTTCAGCCCCGCTCAAGGTCCTAAACGATATTATAACCGCGATTGATAATAGACAGTACTGTGCAGCCGTCTTCATCGACCTGGCCAAGGCATTCGACTCTGTCAACCACCGTATTCTTATTGGCAGACTAAATAGCCTTGGTTTCTCAAATGACTGCCTCGCCTGGTTCACCAACTACTTCTCAGATAGAGTTTAGTGTGTCAAATCGGAGGGCCTGTTGTCTGGACCTATGGCAGTCTCTATGGGGGTGCCACAGGGTTCAATTCTTGGGCCGACACTTTTCTCCGTGTATATCAATGATGTCGCTCTTGCTGCTGGTGACTCTCAGATCCACCTCTACGCAGACGACACCATTTTGTATACATCTGGCCCTTCATTGGACACTGTGTTAACAAACCTCCAAACGAGCTTCAATGCCATACAACACTCCTTCAGTAGCCTCCAACTGCTCTTAAACACTAGTAAAACTAAATGCATGCTTTTCAATCGAACGCTGCTGGCACCCGCCCACCCGACTAGAATCATCACTCTTGACGGGTCTGACCTAGAGTATGTGGACAACTACAAATACCTAGGTGTCTGGTTAGACTGTAAACTCTCCTTCCAGACTCACATAAAGAATCTCCAATACAAAGTTAAATCTAGAATCGGCTTCCTATTTCGCAAACAAAGCCTCCTTCACTCATGCTGCCAAACATGCCCTCTTAAACTGACTATCCTACCGATCCTTGACTTCGGCGATGTCATTTACAAAATAGCCTCCAACACTCTACTCAGCAAATTGGATATAGTCTATCACAGTGCCATCCGTTTTGTCTCCAAAGCCCCATACGCTACCCACCACTGTGACCTGTACGCTCTTGTTGGCTGATCCTCACTACATGTTCGTCGTCAAACCCACTGGCTCCAGGCCATCTATAAATCACTGCTAGGCAAATCCCCGCCGTATCTTAGCTCATTGGTCACCATAGCAGCACCCACCCGTAGTCTGCGCTCCAGCAGGTATATCTCACTGGTCATTCCCAAGCCAACACCTCCTTTGGCCGCCATTCCTTCCAGTTCTCTGCTGCCAATGACTGGAACGAATTGCAAAAATCTCTGAAGCTGGAGACTCTTATCTCCCTCACTAACTTTAAGCATCAGTTGTCAGAGCACCTTACCGATCACTGCACCTGTACACAGCCCATCTGAAATTAGCCCACCCAACTACCTCATCCCTATATTGTTATTTATTTTGCTCTTTTGCACCCCAGTATCTCTATTTGCACATCATCTCTTGCACATCTAGCATTCCAGTGTTAATACTATTGTAATTATTTTGCACTATAGCCTATTTATTGCCTTACCTCCATAACTTGCTACATTTGCACACACTGTATATATATTTTCTGTTGTATTTTTGACTTTATGTTTTTTACCCCATATGTAACTCTGTGTTGTTTTTATCGCACTGCTTTGCTTTATCTTGGCCAGGTCGCAGTTGTAAATGAGAACTTGTTCTCAACTGGCTTACCTGGTTAAATAAAGGTGAAATAAAAAAAATTAAAATAAAAAGCCAATGCCTCCACACCTTTAGGGCCTGTACCACGGCTAACAGCTCCCTGTCCCCTACGTCATAATTTCGCTCCGCCGGGCTGAGCTTTTTAGAGTAAAAAGAACAGGGGCGGAGTTTAGGTGGCGTGCCGGACCGTTGAGATAGAACAGCCCCTATACCGGCCTCAGACGCGTCCACCTCTACCTGAAATGGTAAGGCGGGATCCGGATGCGCCAGCACCGGAGCCGAAGTAAACAGGCCCTTCAGTTTCCCAAAAGCCCTGTCCGCCTCAGCTGACCACTGCAAGCGCACCGGACCCCCTTTCAGAAGAGACGTGATGGGAGCTGCCACCTGTCCAAAACCCCGGATAAACCTCCGGTAGTAATTTGCAAAGCCCAAGAACTGCTGCACCTCTTTAACAGTGGTTGGGGTTTGCCAATTACGCACGGCTGACACACGGTCCACCTCCATCTTCACCCATGACGCGGACAACCGATAACCCAAAAAGGAGACAGACTCCTGGAAAAACAGACATTTCTCTGTCTTGACATACAGGTCGTGCTCCAACAGCCTCCTCAACAATCAATCAATCAATCAATTTTATTTTATATAGCCCTTCTTACATCAGCTAATATCTCGAAGTGCTGTACAGAAACCCAGCCTAAAACCCCAAACAGCTAGTAATGCAGGTGTAGAAGCACGGTGGCTAGGAAAAACTCCCTAGAAAGGCAAAACCTAGGAAGAAACCTAGAGAGGAACCAGGCTATGAGGGGTGGCCAGTCCTCTTCTGGCTGTGCCGGGTGGAGATTATAACAGAACCATGCCAAGATGTTCAAAAATGTTCATAAGTGACAAGCATGGTCAAATAATAATCAGGAATAAATCTCAGTTGGCTTTTCATAGCCGATCATTAGAGTTTAAAACAGCAGGTCTGGGACAGGTAGGGGTTCCATAACCGCAGGCAGAACAGTTTAAACTGGAATAGCAGCAAGGCCAGGCGGACTGGGGATAGCAAGGAGTCACCACGGCCGGTAGTCCCGACGTATGGTCCTAGGGCTCAGGTCTCTCAGTTGGCTTTTCATAGCCGATCATTTAGAGTTGAAAACAGCAGGTCTGGGACAGGTAGGGGTTTCGTAGCCGCAGGCAGAACAGTTGAAACTGGAATAGCAGCAAGGCCAGGCGGACTGGGGGCAGCAGGGTGTCATCATGCCCGGTAGTCCTGACGTATGGTCCTAGGGCTCAGGTTCTCAGAGAGAAAGAGAGAACGAGAGAATTAGAGAGAGCATACTTAAATTCACACAGGACACTGGATAAGACAGGAGAAGTACTCCAGGTATAACCAACTAACCCCAGCCCCCCGACACATAAACTACTGCAGCATAAATACTGGAGGCTGAGACAGGAGCGGTCCGGAGACACTGTGGCCCCATCCGAAGAAACCCCCGGACAGGGCCAAACAGGAAGGATATAACCCCACCCACTCCGCCAAAGCACAGCCCCCGCACCACTAGAGGGATATCCCCAACCACCAACTTACAATCCTGAGACAAGGCCGAGTATAGCCCACAGAGGTCTCCACCACAGCACAAACCAAGGGGGGGGGGGGGGCGCCAACCCAGACAGGAAGATCACGTCAGTAACTCAACCCACTCAAGTGACGCACCCCTCCCAGGGACGGCATGAAAGAGCACCAGCAGGCCAGTGACTCAGCCCCTGCAACAGGGTTAGAGGCAGAGAACCCCAGTGGAGAGGGGAACCGGCCTGGCAGAGACAGCAAGGGCTGTTCGTTGCTCCAGCCTTTCCGTTCACCTTCACACTCCTGGGCCAGACTACACTCAATCATATGACCTACTGAAGAGATAAGTCTTCAGTAAAGACTTAAAGGTTGAGACCGAGTCTGCGTCTCTCACATGGGTAGGCAGACTGTTCCATAAAAATGGAGATCTATAGGAGAAAGCCCTGCCTCCCGCTGTTTGCTTAGAAATTCTAGGGACAATTAGGAGGCCTGCGTCTTGTGACCGTAGCGTACGTATTGGTATGTACGGCAGGACCAACTCGGAAAGATAGGTAGGAGCAAGCCCATGTAACGCTTTATAGGTTAACAGTAAAACCTTGAAATCAGCCCTTGCCTTAACAGGAAGCCAGTGTAGGGAAGCTAGCACTGGAGTAATATGATCAAATTTCTTGGTTCTAGTCAGGATTCTAGCAGCCGTATTTAGCACTAACTGAAGTTTATTTAGTGCTTTATCCGGGTAGCCGGAAAATAGAGCATTGCAGTAGTCTAATCTAGAAGTAACAAATGCATGGATTAATTTTTCTGCATCATTTTTGGACAGAAAATTTCTGATTTTTGCAATGTTACGTAGATGGAAAAAAGCTGTCCTTGAAACAGTCTTGATATGTTCGTCAAAAGAGAGATCAGGGTCAAGAGTAACGCCTAGGTCCTTCACAGTTTTATTTGAGACGACTTTACAACCATCAAGATGAATTGTCAGATTTAACAGAAGATCTCTTTGTTTCTTGGGACCTAGAACAAGCATCTCTGTTTTGTCCGAGTTTAAAAGTAAAAAGTTTTCAGCCATCCACTTCCTTATGTCTGAAACACAGGCTTCTAGCGAGGGCAATTTTGGGGCTTCACCATGCTTCATTGAAATGTACAGCTGTGTGTCATCCGCATAGCAGTGAAAGTTAACATTATGTTTTCGAATAACATCCCCAAGAGGTAAAATATATAGTGAAAACAATAGTGGTCCTAAAACGGAACCTTGAGGAACACCGAAATGTACAGTTGATTTGTCGGAGGACAGACCATTCACAGAGACAAACTGATATCTTTCCGACAGGTAGGATCTAAACCAGGCCAGAACTTGTCCGTGTAGACCAATTTGGGTTTCCAGTCTCTCCAAAAGAATGTGGTGATCGATGGTGTCAAAGGCAGCACTAAGGTCTAGTAGCACGAGGACAGATGCAGAGCCTCGGTCTGACGCCATTAAAAGGTCATTTACCACCTTCACAAGTGCAGTCTCAGTGCTATGATGGGGTCTAAAACCAGACTGAAGCATTTCGTATACATTGTTTGTCTTCAGAAAGGCAGTGAGTTGCTGCGCAACAGCTTTTTCTAAAATTTTTGAGAGGAATGGAAGATTCGATATTGGCCGATAGTTTTTTATATTTTCCGGGTCAAGGTTTGGCTTTTTCAAGAGAGGCTTTATCACTGCCACTTTTAGTGAGTTTGGTACACATCCGGTGGATAGAGAGCTGTTTATTATGTTCAACATAGGAGGGCCAAGCACAGGAAGCAGCTCCTTCAGCAGTTTAGTAGGAATAGGATCCAGTATGCAGCTTGAAGGTTTAGAGGCCATGATTATTTTCATCATTGTGTCAAGAGATATAGTACTAAAACACTTAAGTGTCTCTCCCGATCCCAGGCCCTCGCAGAGCTGTGCAGATCCAGGACAGCTAAGCCCTGGAGGAATACGCAGATTCAAAGAGGAGTCCGTAATTTGCTTTCTAATGGTCATGATCTTTTCCTCAAAGAAGTTCATGAATTTATCACTGCTGAAGTGAAAACCATCCTCTCTTGGGGAATGCTGCTTTTTAGTTAGCTTTGCAACAGTATCAAAAAGAAATTTTGGATTGTTCTTATTTTCCTCGATTAATTTGGAAAAGTAGGATGATCGAGCAGCAGTGAGGGCTCTTCGGTACTGCACGGTACTGTCTTTCCAAGCTAGTCGGAAGACTTCCAGTTTGGTGTGGCGCCATTTCCGTTCCAATTTCCTGGAAGCTTGCTTCAAAGCTCGGGTATTTTCTGTATACCAGGGAGCTAGTTTCTTATGACAAATGTTTTTCGTTTTTAGGGGTGCAACTGCATCTAGGGTATTGTGCAAGGTTAAATTTAGTTCCTCAGTTAAGTGGTTAACTGATTTTTGTCCTCTGACGTCCTTGGGTAGGCAGAAGGGGTCTGGAAGGGCATCAATGAATTTTTGTGTTGTCTGAGAATTTATAGCACGACTTTTGATGCTCCTTGGTTGGGGTCTGAGCAGATTATTTGTTGCGATTGCAAACGTAATAAAATGGTGGTCCGATAGTCCAGGATTTTGTGGAAAAACATTAAGATCTACAACATTTATTCCATGGGACAAAACTAGGTCCAGAGTATGACTGTGGCAGTGAGTAGGTCCAGAGACATGTTGGACAAAACCCACTGAGTCGATAATGGCTCCGAAGGACTTTTGGAGTGGGTCTGTGGACTTCTCCATGTGAATATTAAAATCACCAAAAATTAGAATATGATCTGCTATGACTACAAGGTCTGATAGGAATTCAGGAAACTCAGAGAGGAATGCTGTATATGGCCCAGGAGGCCTGTAAACAGTAGCTATAAAAAGTGATTGAGTAGGCTGCATAGATTTCATGACTAGAAGCTCGAAAGATGAAAACGTCATTTTTTTTTTTGTAAATTGAAATTTGCTATCGTAAATGTTAGCAACACCTCCGCCTTTGCGGGATGCACGGGGAATATGGTCACTAGTGTAACCAGGAGGTGAGGCCTCATTTAACACAGCAAATTCATCAGGCTTAAGCCATGTTTCAGTCAGGCCAATCACATCAAGATTATGATCAGTGATTAGTTCATTGACTATGACTGCCTTTGAAGTGAGGGATCTAACATTAAGTAACCCTATTTTGAGATGTGAGGTATCACGATCTCTTTCAATAATGGCAGGAATGGAGGAGGTCTTTATCCTAATAAGATTGCTAGGGTGGACACCACCATGTTTAGTTTTGCCCAACCTAGGTCGAGGCACAGACACAGTCTCAATGGGTATGGCTGAGCTGACTACACTGACTATGCTATTGGCAGACTCCACTAAGCTGGCAGGTTGGCTAACAGCCTGCTGCCTGGCCTGCACCCTATTTCACTGTGGGGCTAAAGGAGTTAGAGCCCTATCTATGTTGGTAGATAAGAGGAGAGCACCCCTCCAGCTAGGATGGAGTCCGTCACTCCTCAGCAGGTCAGGCTTGATCCTGTTTGTGGGTGAGTCCCAGAAAGAGGGCCAATTATCCACAAATGTTATCTTTTGGGAGGGGCAGAAAACAGTTTTCAACCAGCGATTAAGTGCTGAGACTCTGCTGTAGAGCTCGTCACTTCCCCTAACTGGGAGGGGGCCAGAGACAATTACTCGATGCCGACACATCTTTCTAGCTGATTTACACGCTGAAGCTATGTTGCACTTGGTGACCTCTGACTGTTTCATCCTAACATCGTTGGTGCCGACGTGGATAACAATATCTCTATACTCTCTACACTCGCCAGTTTTAGCTTTAGCCAGCACCATCTTTAGATTAGCCTTAACGTCGGTAGCCCTGCCCCCTGGTAAACAGTGTATGATCGCTGGGTGATTCGTTTTAAGTCTAATACTGCGGGTAATGGAGTCGCCAATGACTAGGGTTTTCAATTTGTCAGAGCTAATGGTGGGAGCCTTCGGCGTCTCAGACCCCGTAACGGGAGGAGTAGAGACTAGAGAAGACTCAGACTCAGACTCCGACTCGCTACATAATGGGGAAAACCGGTTGAAGGTTTCTGTCGGCTGAATGAGCGACACCGGTTGAGCATTCCAACAGTATTTCCCTCCAGAAGCCATGAGAAAGTTGTCCGGCTGCAGGGACTGTGCGGGGGGAGTTATACTAACGTTACTGTCTGTACTTACTGGTGGCACAGACGCTGTTTCTTCCTTTCCTACACTGATAATACTCTTGCCTAACGATTGCGTCTGAAGCTGGGCTTGTAGCACAGCTATTCTCGCCGTAAGGCGAGAATTCTCCTGTATATTATGAGTACAGCGACTGCAATTAAAAGACATCATGTTAATGTTACTACTTAGCTTCGGCTGTTGAAGATGTTGATGAGCCATGTCCAGATAAAGCGTCCGGAGTGAAAAAGTTGAATAAGGGAAAAAAAAGTTGCGATGGAAAAACGGAAAATAACGTAAAGTTGGCAGCTAAAACGCACAGGAAAATGACTCTTCTGTCTCGGGATAAACGTCCGGGGTGAAAAAGTTTAACGAAAAAAGATGAGTGAGGACAAAACTAAAAAGTTGGTAAATTTGTTGAACACAGAGATTGATTAAACGTTTATTAAAAGTAAAACGTGAATAGTTTGGCAGGTAGCCAAGTAGCAACAAACAGCAGAGCAGCACGGAGACAATGCGGAAGCGAGACGGAAGTCACTTACTGTATGTGTTGGTGTAATCACTTACTGTAGGTGTTGGTGTAATCACTTACACTCGACGCACCAGGGCTACATGCTCGGCTCGGGTAGGAGAGTACACTAGAATGTCATCAATGTACACGACCACACCTTGCCCCTGCATGTCCCGGAAGATCTCATCCACGAAGGATTGGAAGACCAAAGGAGCGTTCATCAACCCGTATGGCATGACGAGATACTCGTAATGACCCGAGGTGATACTAAAGGCTGTTTTCCATTCATCGCCCTCCCTAATGCGCACCAAGTTATATGCGCTCCTGAGATCCAGTTTTGTGAAGAAACGCGCTCCGTGCAATGACTCCGTCATAGTCACAATCAGAGGGAGTGGATAACTGTATTTCACAGTAATCTGATTGAGACCACGGTAATCAATGCACGGGCGCAACCCTCCATCCTTTTTCTTCACAAAAAAGAAGCTAGAGGACGCAGGGGAAGTGGAGGGCCGTATGTATCCCTGTCTCAAAGATTCGGCTATGTAAGTCTCCATAGCCTTTCTCTCCTCTTGAGACAAAGGATACACGTGGCTCCGTGGGAGCGCTGCTCCTGCCTGGAGGTCTATCGCACAATCCCCCTGTCTGTGAGGAGGCAACCGCGTCGCCCTCGCCTTACTGAACACAAGTGCCAAATCCCCATATTCAGGTGGAATGTGCAATGCGGGCACTTGGTTTGGACTTTCCACCGAGGTCGCCCCCACGGAAACACCCAGACATCGCCCCTCACACTGAGCAGACCACTCCTTAAGAGCTCTCTGTTGCCACGAAATGGCAGGGTTATGGGTACTTAACCAGGGAATTCCCAGCACCACCGGGTACGCAGGAGAGTCGATCAGATATAGCTGAATAGTCTCCTCATGACCCCCCTGCGTACACATCCTAAGTGGCGCTGTGACTTCCCTAATCAACCCTGACCCCAACGGGCGGCTCTCTAAAGCATGAACGGGAAAAGGATCGTCGACAGGCAGGAGGGGAATCCCTAAATCTAAACAAAACTTCCGGTCAACAAAATTCCCAGCTGCGCCTGAATCTACTAGCGCCTTATGCTGGGAATGAGGTGCAACCTGTGGAAAACTAACAGGTATACAAAAGTGCACAACAGAGAGCTCTGGGTAAGTGGGGCGTCTACTCACCTTGGAATGCTCCCCAGGCCTGTCGTCCCCTCCTCCTGGAGACCCTCCCCAGCACCTGGCCGCAGTGTGCCCTCCACGGCCGCAGTTGGTGCAGGTGACAGCCCCCCTCGGGCTCCTTCTCCTCCTTTCTCTAGCGCCAGCACCCCCGAGCTCCATGGGGCTCGGCTCGGAGGTGCTGGAGGATGGAATGGACGGACCCCACTCGGAACGTCCACGGGTGGCCAGCAGGGTGTCCAGACGGATGGACATGTCGACCAACTGGTCGAAGGTGAAATTGGTGTCCCTGCAGGCCAACTCACGTTGAACGTCCTCCCGTAGGCTACATCGAAAATGATCGGTGAGGGCCCGTTCATTCCACCCTGCATCTGCCGCTAGAGTCCGGAACTCCAGTGCAAATGCCTGTGCGCTCCTCCTCCCCTGTCGGAGGTAGAATAGACGCACCCCGCCGCTTTGCCCTCAGGTGGATGGTCGAACACGGCCTTGAAGCGACGGGAGAACTCCGCGTAGGAGATGGTGGTGGCGTCTATCCTCCTCCACTTGGCGTTGGCCCATTCCAACGCCTTGCCCGTGAGACAGGAGATGAGGGCAGAAACGCTCTCGTGTCCCGAGGGCACCGGGTGTACAGTGGCCAGGTAGAGCTCCACCTGCAGGAGGAACCCCTGACACCCGGCAGCTGTGCCGTCATACGCCCTCGGGAGTGAGAGCTGAATCCCACTGGGTTCCGGGCCTGGGACGGGCGGACCGACCGATGGTGGTGGTAAGGTAGGTGGAGGTGTGGGTACCCCTCTGGACTCCAATCGGTGCAGGGTGTTGATGACGTCCTGCAGAGCGGTCCCCAGTTGTCGGATCTGGTCATCCTGACCGCGGATATACTCCTCAAGCGACCCAGGTGCTGCAGCTGCTCCTGCTGATTCCATCTTATGGTGTGTAATTCTGTCACGTTCTCTGATGCGGATGTGGTGCGAATCAATTGCAGGACACAGGAGCTAAGTCAATCCAGACTTTACTAGAAATTCCAAAATAACAACACGGGTCAAACAACCCGGAGGCGAAATACGCCACAGTGCGTAAAACACTCCAAAACCGAAACTGCGCACAAAACAATAGTGCGTCAGTACACAAAGAGCGACTGGCAAACAGCACTGCACCAAACGACAGGAAAACAATTACACACAACACATGACAGAAACAACGAGAACTTATAGGACACATAATCAACACTAAACATGAACAGGTGTACTAAACAGACCAAACCAATCAAACATCGAAAACAAAGAACGGTGGCAGCTAGTACTCCGGAGACGACGACCGCCGAAGCCTGCCCGAACAAGGAGGAGGAGCAGCCTCGGCCGAAACCGTGACACCAATGTTTGTCTATGGAGATTGCATGGCTGAATGCTCTATTTTATACACCTGTCAGCAACGGGTGTGGCTGAAACAGCCAAATCCACTAATTTGTAGGGGTGTCCACATACATTACGTATACAAAAGTAGCTACCTCATACCCCTGCACATCGACTCGGTACTGGTACCCCGTGTATATAGCCAAGCTATCGTTACTCATTGTGTATTTATTCCTTGTGTTATAATTTTTCTAATAAGTATGCATGTCACTGGTAGTCTATACCCGTTGTTTACCACACGTGACACATTTAAATACAATATGAAGCCCCAGTCCAACAATTTCCACATGTACAGTGACTGGTATATGCACTTCAGTGATAACCGGACTTCCATCCAGAAGCCTACTTTTTTATATTTTATTTATTTAACTAGGTAAGTCAGTTAAGAACAAATTCTTATTTACAATGACGGCCTAACCCGGCCAAACCCGGACCAATTGTGCGCCGCCCTATGGGACTCCCAATCATGGCCGGTTGTGATACAGCCTGGAATCGAACCAGGGGGTCTATAGTGACGCCTCAAGCACTGAGATGCAGTACCTTAGACCGCTGCGCCACTAGACCGCTACTTCTATGTACTCTGCTTAGCTTTCAAAATAAGCTATGTTCGATTCAGCTGAGCCATCATGTCAACACATTTAGACGTTGATCAGCTTCCATAGTCATTTGCATAGACTACCTCAAATTAAATGTCTAATCAAATATAACATTCCACATAATTTCAATCACTCAATACATGAATAGGATTAAAAAGATCTTGAATGTTTCTATGTGGAATTCTCAACGCAATTTCAACATATATATAGTTATGATGATTATGTTGAAATTATATTGATTTAACAACCTGTTAGTCAGATGTATTCAATTTATTTAAATTGAAGTTTTACCCTAATTTCATTATTTACAATGCTGGTTGAAATGAGAAGAAAACTGTTCTGGTTTATAACTTTTTTCAAATTCAATATATTTTCCACGTTGATTACACCTACATTGACAAATTACCTTTAAAACCAGTGTGTGCTGCAAATCATATTCACATTTACGTCATTTAGCAGACGCTCTTATTTTTCATACTGGCCCCCCGTGGGAATCAAACCAACAACCCTGGCGTTGCAAGGGCCATGCTCTACCAACTGAGCTACACGGGGCCACTGCCCACTGACATTCAGATTTAAAATATTCCTAATTACAATTTGCTCTGCTCATCACGAACAATTAACACAATATAAAAGTAACAAATAGGCTAGCTTAATCTAATTTGATAATCATGTAATATTGACATAATTTTACGCACGTGCGATGTCCCCTGTAGTCCCCTGTAGCTCAGTTGGTAGAGCATGGTGATTGCAACGCAAGGGTTGTGGGTTCGTTTCCCACGGGGGGCCAATATGAAAATGTATGCACTCACTAACTGTAAGACGCTCTGGATAAGAGCATCTGCTAAAATGACTAAAATGTGAAATGACAGCAATGCATCACGTGCTCCAGAAGGCTCTGCAGCCTAGGTTGAAGATGACAATGTATCTTCTCGCTCTAGCTAGCCTGACGACTCGCACTCAATTCTACCGCTGCTCTGACGTTCTCTATACACTTGAAGAAACTAACGTCCGTGGGCGTGGCAAGTAGTCTGAGTAGCCAGGCAACTTGTGCTAGCGACTGTTTGTAAGAAAAAGGAATCCTTCCCTAGTATCATTAATGCTTAGTGGTGGTGGGTTTCAGTTTAAGTATCGACTCCTTTCTCCTACAGGCAAGACATCTATCTCATCCATACCCCACCTCTCTTCACAGCGTTTGTTTTATCAGGAGCGGCAGGTGGAGACTGGAAGGAGGAAGCCTCAACATAAATCATGCTTTGTCGGGAGCGGTCGGCTTTGGAGCACGGGTAGGCTACGGGTCAAGTCCGTGTGGACGTCTCGTTCCTCATGGATAATTTAGCCAGTGTTTTGAGCTCGCCTAGCCTATGTTTTCTGAGTTATTTTCACATTTTACCGATGGAAATACAAGGTGTTGTAGCCTATTAACTGTTGACAGTCTGTTAAGGGTTATGAAATAACATGCCGTGCAATTGTTGCTCGATTCTTGTTAATGTGGTCGAATGTTTCCATTCATAGTAGCTGTAGCCGTTAGGTATGACCCCCCCCCCCCCACCCCACGCACACACACACACGCGCACACACACGCACCCACCCACCCACACACACACACACACGCACACACACACACACACACACACACCCTCCAGTCAGACTGCGGAGCACCTCCCTTTATGAAGGGGACCAGATCCCTACATGACCCTCTGCTGAAGTCATCTTGATTTATCGCCTCAGATCATGGCATGCGGCTCATACCAGATCTCCATAAGCGCGGCGCCAAGGATCACGAGTGAACATGGGGATCAGGTCCAGAAATGTTGCTAACGGTTCTGAGGAGCAGAGGGACAAAAAGACATCAGCCCTGCCCGTGGACTTGGACCAAGGGGCCGGGGTGGACAAAGATGGAGCTCTCCTGTTGGTGGCTCCAGGTCGGGAAGATTTCAAGAGGAGCACGCAGGGTTTCGGACTGTTGGCCAAGACGCCCCTGGGGTACACGCGACCCGTTAAACGGAATAACATCAGGAAGCGGAGAATTCAAACCCTTATTTATGACGCCCTGGAGAGACCGCGAGGATGGGCGCTACTGTACCACGCGTTTGTGTAAGTAACCCAAATCTCTACGTGACGTCTGTTTTACTCACACACATACATCATTTGTTCCCTTTGTTCTACAGTATTTCAATTTGAAACAATTGCTGAGAAAAGTATCTGGCAGAAAACTGGAGAGAAATAAAAATGCACACCTGGCACCTGTGAAAATATTCACAGATGTCAAGTCAATTTTATAAATTTTCACTTCCAAGCCATTTATGCAGAAAATATTGCCCTAAGATAAAAATTGCGGTAGAAGCATTATATGCTCAGAGCACACATCTCAAGTGTCTCACTTATCAGTCTTGCCCAAGTAATTTGGGCATAAGTAGTCAGCCATTTCCAAGACTTAGCACTCACAATTTAAAACCTACTTTTTTTTAAAGCCAGCCCTTTTGTAATTGAGCAAAATGTATGGTTTTTCTTCAACCTGTTTGTCCATGTCACAAATCCCTTCACAGATGAGTAACTGTGTATGTATGTAAGTCCAGTAATCGTTTAATTTTGATTAATTGGAGAAGTGGTAGTTTTAAGTCAATGAAAGACGTCTGTTTCACCAGGACAATACAATAACACCTAAATGGGATGGATGCCTCAAACCAAACCCAAAAGCAAATTGTTCTCAAATGAAATGATGACCAATAGTCTAGGGCAGGGATGGCCAACTTTGATGTGGGTGGGGGCCACAAAACATCGGAACTCATCATGGGGAGCCGCAGTGGCTCTTGGGTCGTATCCACATCCCCCCATCCCCCCCACCTTGTGAGCAAAACATTATTTGATGTTTTAAAGTTAATTTCCTGCATTTCTGCACATTTTGCCATGGGGCGTAGTGAATATTTTTCAATTTTAAAGCAAGTTTGATGCAATTCTACACATTTTGCCATGGGACGGAGAGAAAAATAAGCAGTTTTACAGCTAATTTCCTACAATTCTACACATTTTGCAATAAAATGGAGGCAAATGTTTGTAGTTTTTGATATGATAACTGATGATCAATGGGCCCACCCTAGTCGGTAATTTGACCATGCTTACTACAATTTTAGATAGCTGGCAGCTAAACATTTAGCTGACATAGGCTAGCTGAGTGACTGCTGATGCACAACCAAATTTCGAAATCGCACCTTGTGTATTCTATTATACTAACTCTCAACAGTAAGTTGAGACCCCGACTGAGTACCCAATCTGTGTGAAATAGGTCTCAATAACAGATTGCAAACTCTGTCTGTCTGTCTGTCTCTATCTATCTCGTATGGAGTCAGATAGGGCTGATTAATAACATTAATTTAGCCCAGGTCAGGGTTTACTTCCCTGCAATAGTAGAAAGAGGGCAGTTGCCAAGATTGATGTGTGACCCTGGAGTAGCAATAGCCCATTTTTAGTAAGGGACCCTTCAGAGTGTGTTCAGAGTGACTAAGGTTGGACTAGCGAGATGTGAGTGATAGGAGACTAGTGACGTATGGGATTCTTAGTAGTGGGGTGAAGGGATCAGGGAGAGGTACATATGGGTGGCACTTAGTTTCCCGGGGCTTGAGTAGAGGATGACTGGAAGTGTTTGTGTGCGTGCATGTGTCTTTCAAATTTACTGTGTGTATTCATTTATATCACTATTTTACATATCAGGATGATGCTTGCGTATCTCTTTTCATTCTGTAACTAGTCAGGGCTATGGAAGTGTAAACACATAAAATGTGTAGCCCTATATTATTATTATTATTATTATTATTATTATTATTATTATTATTATTATTATTATTATTATTATATACAGTAGCAGTAAAAAGTTTGGACACCTACTCATTCCAGGGTTTTTCTTTATTTTATTTTTTTACTATTTTCCGTTCACCTTCCGTCTCACAAAAACCAAAAATCTCCAATTTGGACTCATCAAACCAAAGGACAGATTTCCACCGGTCTAATGTCCATTGCTGGTGTTTCTTGGCCCAAGCAAGTCTCTTCTTCTTATTGGTGTACTTTAGTAGTGGTTTAGTTGCAGCTATTCGACCATGAAGGCCTGATTCAAGCAGTCTCCTCTGAACAGTTGATGTTGAGATGTGTCTGTTACTCAAACTCTGTGAAGCATTTATTTGGGCTGCAATCTGAGGTGCAGCAGAGGTAACTCTGGGTCTTCCTTTCTTGTGGCGGACCTCATGAGAGCCAGTTTAATCATTGTGCTTGATGGTTTTTGCGACTGCACTTGAAGAAACATTCAAAGTTCTTGACATTTTTCAGGATTGACTGACCTTCATGTCTTAAAGTGATGGACTGTCATTTTCTTTTTGCTTATTTGAGCTGTTCTTGCCATAATATGGACTTGGTATTTTACCAAATAGGGCTATGTTCTGTATACCACCCCTACCTTGTCACAACACAACTGATTGGCCCAAACGCATTAACCTCTTAAGGATCGGACCCCTTTTTTTCAATTTTCGCCTAAAATGACATACCCAAATCTAACTGCCTGTAGCTCAGGAACTGAAGCAAAGATATAGTGAGGGAAAAAAGTATTTGATCCCCTGCTGATTTTGGACGTTTGCCCACTGACAAAGAAATGATCAGTCTATAATTTTAATGGAAGGTTTATTTGAACAGTGACAGACAGAATAACAACAAATAAATCCAGAAAAACACATGTCAAAAATGTTATAAATTGATTTGCATTTTAATGAGGGAAATAAGTATTTGACCCCCTCTCAATCAGAAAGATTTCTGGCTCCCAGGTGTCTTTTATACAGGTGACGAGCTGCTCCTAATCTCAGTTTTTTACCTGTATAAAAGACACCTGTCCACAGAAGCAATCAATCAATCAGATTCCAAACTCTCCACCATGGCCAAGACCAAAGAGCTCTCCAAGGATGTCAGGGACAAGATTGTAGACCTACACAAGGCTGGAATGGGCTACAAGACCATCGCCAAGCAGCTTGGTGAGAAGGTGACAACAGTTGGTGCGATTATTCGCAAATGGAAGAAACACAAAATAACTGTCAATCTCCCTCGGCCTGGGGCTCCATGCAAGATCTCACCTCGTGGAGTTGCAATGATCATGAGAATGGTGAGGAATCAGCCCAGAACTACACGTGAGGATCTTGTCAATGATCTCAAGGCAGCTGGGACCATAGTCACTAAGAAAACAATTGGTAACACACTACGCCGTGAAGGACTGAAATCCTGCAGCGCCTGCAAGGTCCCCCTGCTCAAGAAAGCACATATACATGCCCGTCTGAAGTTTGCCAATGAACATCTGAATGATTCAGAGGAGAACTGGGTGAAAGTGTTGTGGTCAGATGAGACCAAAATCGAGCTCTTTGGCATCAACTCAACTCGCCGTGTTTGGAGGAGGAGGAATGCTGCCTATGACCCCAAGAACACCATCCCCACCGTCAAACATGGAGGTTTATGCTTTGTGGGTGTTTTTCTGGTAAGGGGACAGGACAACTTCACTGCATTAAAGGGACGATGGACGGGGCCATTTACCGTCAAATCTTGGGTGAGAACCTCCTTCCCTCAGCCAGGGCATTGAAAATGGATCGTGGATGGGTATTCCAGCATGACAATGACCCAAAACACACGGCCAAGGCAACAAAGAATGGAGTGGCTCAAGAAGAAGCACATTAAGGTCCTGGAGTCGCCTAGCCAGTCACCAGACCTTAATCCCATAGAAAATCTGTGGAGGGAGCTGAAGGTTCGAGTTGCCAAACGTCAGGCTCGAAACCTTAATGACTTGGAGAAGATCTGCAAAGAGGAGTAGGACAAAATCCCTCCTGAGATGTGTGCAAACCTGGTGGCCAACTACAAGAAAAGTCTTACCTCTGTGATTGCCAACAAGGGTTTTGCCACCAAGTACTAAGTAATGTTTTGCAGAGGGGTCAAATATTTATTTCCCTCATTAAAATGCAAATCAATTCATAACATTTTTGACATGCGTTTTTCTGGATTTTTTTTGTTATTCTGTCTCTCACTGTTCAAATAAACCTACCATTAAAATTATAGACTGATCATGTCTTTGTCAGTGGGCAAACGTACAAAATCAGCAGGGGATCAAATACTTTTTTCCTTCACTGTATATGCATACCATTTGAAAGGAAACACTTTGAAGTTTGTGGAAATGTGAAATTAATGTAGCAGAATATAACACATGAGATCTGGTAAAAGATCATACAAACAAAAAAACATGCGTTTTCATTATTATAATAGTTTTTTTCATCATCTTTGAAATGTAAGAGAAAGGCCACAATATAATATTGCAGTTTAAGCGCAATGTGTGCAAAGTTAAAGATTGATCCAGTGAAGCATTGCAATACTGGACAATATTGAATCAAGTCTGCCCAAATGTGCCGCATTGGTCAATTGATACATTTTCAAGTACATAACTATAGAGAACATACAAAAATGATATGATAATACAAAATGTAAGTTTACACACTCCCAGGAATGTCATACATGATGGATCATTAGCTTATACACTAACTTTCACACATCTAGATGGCCGGGCGGGGTGGGTGGGTGTGGAGGGGTTCAAACTGTAGAACCCAGTTCCTACATTTGAATATAAAAAGGGATTTTATCAAACAAAACTATGCTACATTTTATCTCTGGGACCCTTAGGATGACAAATCAGAGCAAGAATACTGAATGTAAGTACATTATTTACCTTCAGAGGTGAATGTATCAAACCAGTTGCCGTGAAAAGTTTGTTGTGTACTCTCCTCAAACAATAGTATGGTATTTCTTTCTGTAGTCGCTACTGTAAATCGGACAGTGCAGTTAGATTAACAAGAATTTAAGCTTTCTGCCCATATAATGTCTATGTCCTTGAAAGTTTGCTGTTACTTACAACAGTCATGCTAATCACATTAGCTCACATTAGCTCAACCCGTATACGGGACACCGATCCCGTAGAGGTTAAAAAGGAAAGAAATTCCACAAATTAACTTTTAACAAGGCACACCTGTTAATTGAAATGCATTCCAGGTGACTACCTGATGAAGCTGGTTGAGAGAATGCCAAGAGTGTGCAAAGCTGTCATCAAGGCAAAGGGTGGCTACTTTGAAGAATCTCAAATATATTTTGATTTGTTTAACACTTTTTTGGTTACTACATGATTCCATATGTGTTATTTCATAGTTTTGATGTCTTCACTATTATTCTACAATGTAGAAATAGTAAAAATAAAAACCCTGGAATGAGTAGGTGTGTCCAAACTTTTGACTGATACTGTATATATTTTTAAATAGGGTCCAGCCCTTGCCTGATGACTCAAACTGAAATCTTCCCCTGCTCTATGTTTGCTACATACACTGAGTGCACAAAACATTAAGAAAACCTGCTCTTTCCATGACATAGACTTATATCGTAGTCCCGTGTAGCTCAGTTGGTAGAGCATGGCGCTTGCAACACCAGGGTTGTGGGTTCGATTCCCACAGGGGCCATTATGAAAATGTTTGCACTCACTACTGTAAGTCGCTCTGGATAAGAGCATCTGCTAAATGACTAAAATGCAAAAATATGTAACCCCAGCAGTGTGGTGCTTGCTTGTAGAAGCCTATGGCTGTGCAATGTTAGTTAAGCAGACAATAAGCTTTTATATCCCGAGCCCTTATCACAGTGAAGACACCTATTTTATAGTATAAAACATGATGTAATATAACAGAATAAAATATAACAAAATACTGCGGCTGGAACAGTTATTTTCAGCGATCATCGTTACAAACCAAAATCTGTCTTCTTTTTGATATACAGATGTTCGATGATTATTCCTTGGAATTTTCTACATGGATTAACAATTCTACATTGAACACTGCATGGTGATTTCATTATCTGTTTGGTGAGTGGGCTTAATGATTCTGATGAAAATACGCACTTTGTCTTTATCAAACTAATGTTTTTGCATATTTTCAGTATGGAACCTGTCTTTTTTTTTTTTTGGGGGGGGGGTGATAGCCTAGGCTAACCAATTCTAAATGCCACTAGCAGTTTGCGAAGTAGGGTCGTTACTATCGTTAGTAACCACAGCCACAAAGTCATAAACCCTGCCTGTTTCTACAATTTCGCTTATTTAAAATCTGATTTTAAACCTTACCCTTAACACTAGCCACACTGTTAAACGTATGCCTAACCCTAACCTTAAATTAAGACCAAAAAGCTAATTTTTGTTTTCATAAATCTTTACAATATAGCCAATTTTGTCTTTGTGGCTGTGGTAACTAGTGAAAATGGCGAAATAGTCTAATTATTAATTATTCCAAAAGTGCAGCTCATTGTTGGAACACATATTTCCCTACTTCAGTCAACCAGTCCATTTTGAATTTGTGATAAAGCTGTTGTCATTTGGCAAGGAATGTAGCTTGTGTATCCCATCAGTTAGATACCTTTTTATAGGCATTCATTTCTTTAGGCGCACACAGTGTGGGTGTGTGTGTGTGTGTGTGTGTGTGTGTGTAGAGCGAGCTTCCTGCCACTATACCAGGCGGTTGTCAGAGGAAGGCCTTAAAAATTGGCTAAGGTGTATGTAAACTTCTGACTTCAGCTGTATGAACAGTTGAAGTCTGAAGTTTACGTACACCTTAGCCAAATACATTTAAACTCAATCTTTCACAATTCCTGACATTTAATCCTAGTAAAAATTACCTGTCTTAGGTCAGTTAGGATCACCACTTTATTTTAAGAATGTGAAATGTCAGAATAATAGTAGAGAGAATGATTTATTTCAGCTTTTATTTCTTTCAGCACGTTCCCAGTGGGTCAGAAGTTTACATACACTCAATTAGTATTTGGTAGCATTGCCTTTAAATTATTTAACTTGTGTCAAACGTTTCGGGTAACCTTCCACAAGCTTCCCACAATAAGTTGGGTGAATTTTGGCCCATTCCTCCTGACAGAGCTGGTGTAACTGAGTCAGGTTTGTAGGCCTCCTTGCTTGCACACGCTTTTTCAGTTCTGCCCACAAATGTTCTATAGGATTGAGGTCAGGGCTTTTTGATGGCCACTCCAATACCTTGACTTTGTTGTCCTTAAGCCATTTTGCCCCAACTTTGGAAGAATGCTTAGGGTCATTGTCCATTTGGAAGACCCATTTGCGACCAAGCTTTAACTTCCTGACTGATGTCTTGAGATGTTGCTTCAATATATCCACATAATTTTCCTTCCTCATGATGCCATCTATTTTGTGAAGTGCACCAGTCCTGCAGCAAAGCACCCCCACAGCATGATGCTGCCACCCCCGTGCTTCATGGTTGGGATGGTGTTCTTCGGCTTGCAAGCCACCCCCTTTTTCCTCCAAACATAACGATGGTCATTATGGCCAAACAGTTCTATTTTTGTTTCATCAGACCAGAGGACATTTCTTCAAAAAGTACGATATTTGTCCCCATGTGCAATTGCAAACCGTAGTCTGGCTTTTTTATGGCGGTTTTGGAGCAGTGGCTTCTTCCTTGCTGAGCGGCCTTTCAGGTTATGTCGATGTAGGACTCGTTTTACTGTGGGTATATATACTTTTGTACCTGTTTCCTCCAGCATCTTCACAAGGTCCTTTGCTGTTGTTCTGGGATTGATTTGCACTTTTCGCACCAAAGTACGTTCATCTCTAGGAGACAGAACGCGTCTTCTTCCTGAGCGGTATGACGGCTGCGTGGTCCCATGGTGTTTATACTTGCATGCTATTGTTTGTACAGATGAACGTGGTACCTTCAGGCGTTTTGAAATTGCTCCCAAGGATGAACCAGCCTTGTGGAGGTCTACAATTTTTTTTCTGAGGTCTTGGCTGATTTCTTTTGATTTTCCCATGATGTCAAGTAAAGAGTTTGAAGTTAGGCCTTGAAATACATCCACAGGTACACCTTCAATTGACTCAAATTATGTCAATTAGCTTATCAGAAGCTTCTACAGCCATGACATAATTTTCTGGAATTTTCCAAGCTGTTTAAAGGCACAGTCAACTTAGTGTATGTAAACTTCTGACCCACTGGAATTGTGATACAGTGAATTATAAGTGAAATAATCTGTCTGTAAACAATTGTTGGAAAAATGACATGTGTCATGCACAAAGTACATGTCCTAACCGACATGCCAAAAATATAGTTTGTTAACAATAAATGTGTGGAGTGGTTGAAAAACAAGTTTGAATGACTCCAACCTAAGTGTATGTAAACTTCCGACTTCAACTGTACATATTTACCTTAATAAACTCACGGCACTGCGTATCGGCTCAGTACTGGTACCTCGTGTATATAGCCAAGTTATCGTTCATTACTCATTGTGTATTTATTCCTCGTTAATATTTTTCTCTCTGCATTGTTTGGAAGGGCCTGTAAGTAAGCGTTCCACTGTTAGTCTACACCTGTTGTTTTAAGAAGCATGTGACCAATACAATTGTATTTTATTTGAAACCCACTCTTGCTCCACAGACTCATGTTACGAGAGACATGCACTTAAATGAGAGAGAGAAAAGAGCAGGATAGACAAATACAGATAGATATTAGAGATGGGGCGAGAGAGAGAGAGGAAGGGAGAGACGTTGTGCATCAGCAGTTCTATCCTGGATCAGTATAGCGATCCTTTCCCTCGCCTTGGCATGCAGACAAACTGGTGCACTTATTGGCAGAGAGCCCCAAATGCCTATGCTCTCAGAGTAGAGATAGCTGTATAATGCCTTGCTAATATGGAAGTATTTCCTTTTACTGGAAAAGGAAAGACTGCAATTACCAAGCAGGGCATTTCCTTACTTGGTTTTCATCATGGCATATACAGTGAGGGGAAAAAAGTATTTGATCCCCTGCTGATTTTGTATGTTTGCCCACTGACAAAGACATGATCAGTCTATAATTTTAATGGTAGGTTTATTTGAACAGTGAGAGACAGAATAACAACAAAAAAATCCAGAAAAACGCATGTCAAAAATGTTATAAATTGATTAGCATTTTAATGAGGGAAATAAGTATTTGACCCCATTGCAAAACATGACTTAGTACTTGTTGGCAATCACAGATGTCAGACGTTTCTTGTAGTTGGCCACCAGGTTTGCACACATCTCAGGAGGGATTTTGTCCCACTCCTCTTTGCAGATCTTCTCCAAGTCATTAAGGTTTCGAGGCTGACGTTTGGCAACTCGAACCTTCAGCTCCCTCCACAGATTTTCTATGGGATTAAAGGTCTGGAGACTGGCTAGGCCACTCCAGGACCTTAATGTGCTTCTTCTTGAGCCACTCCTTTGTTGCCTTGGCCGTGTGTTTTGGGTCATTGTCATGCTGGAATACCCATCCACAACCCATTTTCAATGCCCTGGCTGAGGGAAGGAGGTTCTCACCCAAGATTTGACGGTACATGGCCCCGTCCATTGTCCCTTTGATGAAATGAAGTTGTCCTGTCCACTTAGCAGAAAAACACCCCCAAAGCATAATGTTTCCACCTCCATGTTTGACGGTGGGGATGGTGTTCTTGGGATCATAGGCAGCGTTCCTCCTCCTCCAAACACGGTGAGTTGTGTTGATGCCAAAGAGCTCGATTTTGGTCTCATCTGACCACAACATTTTCACCCAGTTCTCCTCTGAATCATTCAGATATTCATTGGCAAACTTCAGACGGCCCTTTATATGTGCTTTCTTGAGCAGGGGGACCTTGCGTCCTTCACGGCGTAGTGTGTTACCAATTGTTTTCTTAGTGACTATGGTCCCAGCTGCCTTGAGATCATTGACAAGATCCTCACGTGTAGTTCTGGGCTGATTCCTCACCATTCTCATGATCATTGCAACTCCACGAGGTGAGATCTTGCATGGAGCCCCAGGCCGAGGGAGATTGACCGTTCTTTTGTGTTTCTTCCATTTGCAAATAATCGCACCAACTGTTGTCACCTTCTCACCAAGCTGCTTGTCGACGGTCTTGTAGCCCATTCCAACCTTGTGTAGGTCTACAATCTTGTCCCTGACGTCCTTGGAGAGCTCTTTGGTCTTGGCCATGGTGGAGAGTTTGGAATCTGATTGATTGATTGCTTCTGTGGACAGGTGTCTTTTATACAGGTAAAAAACTGAGATTAGGAGCACTCCCTTTAAGAGTGTGCTCCTAATCTCAGCTCGTTACCTGTATAAAAGACACCTGGGAGCCAGAAACCTTTCTGATTGAGAGGGGGTCAAATACTTATTTCCCTCATTTAAAATGAAAATCAATTTATAACATTTTTGACATGCGTTTTTCAGGATTTCTTTGTTGTTATTCTGTCTCTCACTGTTCAAATAAACCTACCATTAAAATTATAGACTGATCATTTCTTTGTCAGTGGGCAAACATACAAAATCAGCAGGGGATCAAATACTTTTTTCCCTCACTGTAGGCCTAACATATGTTTATTTTAAAGAGGGGATGCTGGACCCATACTGCAAAACAAAAGACAAGTTATTTTAACCTAAAACATTTTAGTAAAGACATTTATACATACATTTTATAAGATCCAGGAACGATACATTTTAGGTTGAAACGATCGGTGCGATTCAGTTTGATTAGAGAACGATTCAGTTCAATGCGATACGATTCGATGCACTGACATTTGTTGCATAAACACATTCATTTTCCCTCCCTCCCTCCCTCCCTCATGTAAATTAACAGCTGTTACTGGTGGAACTCATGAGCTGAGCTTCTCTGAGCTGGATCTGTCTGAGCTGACTTTGTGTCTGTTTTGTAAATTATGTATGTGTATGTACTATGTAGGCATCTGAGCTGAGCCATACGGATGATTAAATGGCGCAGACGGAGAAGGGCGTCATCTTACTAGTTCCAACCTGACTTTGCTATTTGGTGACTTTTTTTGTGACCATCTTTATTCTCCCAAGTGGCGCAGCGGTCTAAGGCACTGCATCTCAGTGCTTGAGCCGTCACTACAGACCCCCTGGTTCAATTCCAGGCTGTATCACAACTGGCCATGATTGGGAGTCCCATAGGGCGGCGCACAATTGGCCCAGCTTTGTCGGGGTTTGGCCAGCGTAGGCCGTCATTGTAAATAAGAATTTGTTCTTAACTGACTTGTCTAGTTAAATAAAGATAAAATACAAAAATAAATACATTCCTTTTTCTTTTTTTTTCTTTTTTTTGTTGTTGTGGGGGGCTACATGCATAATACACAAGTTAATATAATTAAATAGTTAGCTCGCATCACAGAGCAAAAAAGTTACAATAAATATAGTATGTAAAGAGGAAAATAAAAAATAAAAAAGAAGTGAGCCTCCATTGGGTGGTGGACTATTCTTGATACACACAGGAAACTGTTGAGCATGAAAAACCCTGCAGTTTTGCAGTTCTTGACACGAACCGGTGTACCTGGCACCAACTACCGTAACCCCGTTCTAAGGCACATAAATCTTTTGTCTTGCCCATTCACCCTCTGAATGGCACACATACAGTTGTCTCAAGGCTTAAAAATCCTTATTTAACCTGTCTCCTGCCCTTCATCTACACCAGTGATCACCAACCTTTTCTGAGTCAACATCACTTTCGTAGTCAAAAAGCAAGCTGAGATGTACCGCCCAGATTTATTTTTTAAACATGACTTAATAAATGTAACAAAAATGAGGTTTGGGGAGTAGGTCTAATACATTATCACAGTATATTGGCTATATGCCTGGCCTGCCAATATTGTTGTTCTCAGACCATATTATATTTAAAAACTCGAGCTTTGATAACAAATTAGATCAGTTGGTGTACTTATGGTTATACTGAACGGAGCAGAGCAGGTATTGCCTGTTTATTACAATGGCTGAGGGATTGGCATCATATTTTAATAATATGTTCCAACACTGACCAAAGATATGACCATTCTAGTGCATCAAACGTTTTTTTTATGTTGAGGGATGGAACTGCCCAAGGAGCTTTGGTTTCTGGTGAAACATGTAAGATATGTAAATGGCATGATCATTACATAGGTGCACCTTGTGCTGGGGACAATAAAAGGCCACTCTAAAATGTGCAGTTTTGCCACACAACACAATGCCACAGATGTCTCAAGTTTTGAGGGAGTGTGCAATTGGCATGCTGACTGCAGGAATGTCCACCAGAGCTGTTGCCAGATAATTGAATGTTCATTTCTCTACCATAAGCCACCTCCAACGGCGTTTAGAGAATTTGGCAGTACGTCCAACCGGCCTCACAACCGCAGACCACGTGTAACCACGCCAGCCCAGGACCTCCACATGCGGCTTCTTCACCTGCGGGATCGTCTGAGACCAGCCCAAGGAGCTTTGGTTTCTGATTAAATGCATGCCACCGGAACCGGACTTCCGCATCTTTACTTTTTTTTTTAAATAGAAAGTTCATACTATTATGCAGTGGTTGGAACCGAAATCATTTTCCAATTGTTTCATTCTGAACATAACTATATATTTTTCCTCATTCTGTTCTAGCAGCAAAATTAAGTTTTGAACCGGTTCGAACCCCAAAAATGTACAGGTTTATATTTTTAACATTTTTCTGTACATTTAGCTCGACATTAAATTACTTCACCATTCAGTGCAGATAGAGCAGCTTGCTATAGAGCTGTAGCTAGTTGCTTACATGCATTGGACAGACAGGTGTAGGTGGGGAGTGTGCGAGAGAGGGTGGAGGAGGAGGCTTGGCTTGAAGCACTGGGCATCTTGTTGTTATGACATGCGTTATCTGAATTACGCCCACAGAATTATACCTACATAAGAGCGGCTTCTATGAAGGAACTTTGATTGTCTTTGAACTTCAGAGAGTTGGCATAACGTTGGACGAGAGCGAGCGAGCTAGCTAGCTAACAAGCTTGTGTGTGCAGAGCGGCACCAGAATTAAAATAAAAACACGTCTTACCTTTTTTGTTGTTAATAAATCCAATGTGAAACATGATAACTATACTGTATGCAGTGGTTTAGCTCAAACTTCCATCTGACTGAGTTCTACTATGGAAAAGACAGAGACAGCGAGACACTTTGAGACCGCGCTTCCTGCCTGCCCCTGGACTTTATCTGCTCGCCTGACCACCTCCCTCAGATGACCAGTCAAGCCATGAACTTTCTAATGACTGTCCATCTCATGATGTTGTGATGTTTTTCTAAATTACTTGTCTTTTTTTGTGCTTTGAAAAGCTTTGAGATTTTTTGAAAAGCGCTGTATAAGTTGAATATTATTATTGTATCCAGGCTCTGTCGTAGCCGGCCGCGACCGGGAGACCCATGGGGCGGCGCACAATTGGCCTAGCGTCGTCCAGGGTAGGGGAGGGAATGGCCGGCAGGGATTTGGCTCAGTTGGTAGAGCATGGCGTTTGCAACGCCAAGATTGTGGGTTCGTTTCCCATGGGGGGCCAGTATAAAAAAAAAATATATAATAATAATAATAATAATAATAATAATAATAATAATAATAATAATGTATGCTCACTAACTGTAAGTCGCTCTGGATAAGAGCGTCTGCTAAATGACTAAAATGTAAAATGTAAATGTATCCTTAACTAGCATTGAAAAAGTTGATCCATTCTTCTCTTATTTAAGAATCTCTCCCTAATTTCTGAATCACGCTTGTATGTCAGTAAGCCAGGAGCCTATGCTTCGGAGGGGCAGGTAGCCTACACACACACACACTGGTATTGATTTTCAGCTGGAAGGCAGACACTGGAATAAGTTTCTGAGTGACAGTGAAGGCTTTGCATAGGCGCTTTGTTGCGTTTTTTGTGGGACCCCAAAAATATAATGCCCGCAGCGTAAAATAAAGTAAACTGGTTCCCATGCTTTTAAAATAACGGTTCTGTTCCAGAACAGTATAGATCACTTTCGTTCCCGATTCTGATCTAGTTCCTCGAACTTGTAGACGCAGCAGATGAGCTGGCATCCTTTCGAGACTGAGACGAAGGGAATATCGACTGGCACTCCCCTCCGTTCTATTTGCTAATGTCCAGTCAGTTGAGAATAAGATGGATGAGCTTCCTTTTGAGGGTCTCCTATCAGAGACTTGAAAAGCTGCAATATTATATGCCTTGCAGAGACGTGGCTGGATCACTCAGCATTTTCACAAAGACCTAACTATATGTCATTTCCAAACATTCTATGAATTTAGGAAAACGTGAAAGTTAGCATGACTTGTCACAGAATGTAAAATGATGGGTCATATTCTTTACAAGGGTGTATATGAACAGATTTGAATAAAACAGTGTCAGTTCCTCTTTAACACTCCCATAGTATCACTCACTGCTCGGAAGAGGAATTACACTCTTTAAAAAAAAAAGGTGTTATCTAGAACCTAAAAGGGTTATTTGGCTGTCCCCATAGGAGAACCCTTTTTGGTTCCATGTAGAACCCTTCTATTTGGGAATAAAAGTCCATTTAGGACTCTGCTGTAAAGAATTTGGATTTCATATATTTCCTCAGATATCATTGAATTGCCTTGTTTGAATTGCTGGTTTCTTTCCTATGTTTACACCTAAACTAATGTCGTTTTGAGTAATGCATGTTTCTATTGATGATAAAACATGCCACTACTTCTGCATCACACGGACCTATAATATAAATAATATGCCATTTAGCAGACGCTTTTATCCAAAGCGACTTACAATCATGTGCGCATCAATTCTTACGTATGGGTGGTCCCGGGGATCGAACCCACTACCCTGGCGTTACAAGCACCATGCTCTACCAATTGAGCTACAGAGGACCTCCACCTAACCTCCACCTAACTAAGAGAAAACACCACAATGGTGGGTAACCTTTTAACTGGATTGAGCTAACAAAAGTTGATGGTAGACTAGTGTACACACACCGGAGAGAAGCCCTACAGGGTGAGTTTTGCCACCTCAAGCTTTCTTAATGTGGCCTTCCTTAGTGTAATTTGATATACTGTCAACAAGGGGTCCACCCTCTGAAAACTTTAAATAACTGTCCATTATTTCCAGATTTCTATTAATTGCAATGTGAGTGAAATAGTCTGTGTTTGAATGGTGTGGGCGTACGTACCCCAACAACAGAATGGTGTGGGTGTTTCCCAACAACAGGATTGGTCAGCTCAGAGAAAGCAGGGACGTAGCTCCTCCCCGTCTCTCTGCAAGTCTATCGTTAGGGTTAAGGCAAGGGTCCGTTTAACATGTTGACTAGTAGGGATGTGGTCAGAAAAGTCCCTTAAGTCGCTGCCGTCCCACAGTCTGTTGACAGATGTGGTCCTCTGTAGCTCAGCTGGTAGAGCACGGCGCTTGTAACGCCAAGGTAGTGGCTTCGATCCCCGGGACCACCCATACACAGAAATGTATGCACGCATGACTGTAAGTCGCTTTGGATAAAAGCGTCTGCTAAATGGCATATTATATTATTATATTATTATATTATATTATATTATATTATTATAACTTCATATTTATTGGATACATAGCTGGAGGGTACACTTCTGCATCCGGGAAATTAAATCAAGTATGCATAAATGCACGTACATTAATCGAGCACTCAATTAATCGCGGTCTTTACCGTACAGTGAATGTATCCATCGTTGGATGACATGCAATTACTCTTCAAACAGTGACAGTGGCACAAACGTGCTATTCATATTGCATGCCAGACCAGGGTTACACGGCATGTATGTGTATACGTAGGATTCAAGTGTTACTTATGGATTACACCTTTGAAAACATTGTTTTTCTTTTCAAACTTGACACGGTTTTCTAGATAAATTGCACTCACACACTTTTACAGATCTACACACACTGAGTCAGACAATCACCTCATCGGTACACACACTGTGTTGTTTATCCTATTGTCACGACAGCGGTTTGTCACTGAAATCTCTCTGTTCCAAATAAAAAATGTGCCGAAGTGTAATCACTAATGTTACAAATGTTTTAATGTGTTTACCCAAAAGACAGAGTAATTCACCATAGGAGAAGATAAAGGGGATACCTAGTCAGTTGCACAACTGAATGCATTCAACCCAAATGTCTCCCCATTTAACCCAACCCCTCTGAATCAGAGAGGTGTGAGGAGCTGCCTTAATCCACGTCCACGTCATCGGTGCCCAGGGAGCAGTTGTTGTTGTTGCTCAAGGGCAAAACAGCAGATTTGTCTGCCTTGCCGGCTCAGGAATTTGAACCAGCGCCTTTCGGTTACTGGCCGAATGCTCTTAAACGCTAGGTTAGGTGCCCCCTCAGGGAACCTACAGTCTTACTAAAATGTCATGATCAACGATTGGTCGCAATGACATAGAGCAATGGCATTTGTTCATAGAAATGGAAATATACCTACTTTATTGTCCAAACAATGTGGAGATCTGCGTTTGGATTCACACATACTACAATGTAATAACATGAAGAGTTTCGTTCCAAAACGCTGTATCAACATCTTTTTCACATTTGTATTTTCCTCAGAAATTATTGCTTATGGGTACCTTCATATGTGAAATTCATATTTTAAATTCATAGAAAAACTCTATATGTCCATTGTTTGGCTGGAATGGAATGTTCGTATGCTGTATATTTGTCAGTGATATGTGGTTGTATCTCACCTACAGTTGAAGTCCCCTGTAGCTCAGTTGGTAGAGCATGGTGTTTGCAACGCCAGGGTTGTGGGTTTGTTTCCCACAGGGGGCCAGTATGAAAAATGTATGCACTCACTAACTGTAAGTCGCTCTGGATAAGAGCGTCTGCTAAATGACTAAAATGTAAATGTAAGTCGGAAGTTTATATACACTTAGGTTGGAGTCATTAAAACTAGTTTTTCAACCACTTAGGACATCTGCTTTGTGCATGACACAAGTAATTTTTCCAACAATTGTTTACAGACAGATTATAATTCACTGTATCACAATTCAGTGGGTCAGAAGTTTGCATACACTAAGTTGACTGTGCCTTTTAAACAGCTTGGAAAATTCCAGAAAATGATGTAATGGCTTTAGAAGCTTCTGATAGGCTAATTGACATCATTTGAGTCAATTGGAGGTGTACCTGTGGATGTATTTCAAGGCCTACCTTCAAACTCAGTGCGTCTTTGCTTGACATCATGGAAAAATGAAAATAAATCAGCCAAGACCTCAGAAAGAAAATTGTAGACCTCCACAAGTCTGGTTCATCCTTGGGTGCAATTTTCAAACGCCTGAAGGTAGCATGTTCATCTGTGGCCTCCTGTAGCTCAGTTGGTAGAGCATGGCGCTTGCAACGCCAGGGTTGTGGGTTCGATTCCCACGGGTGGCCAGTATGAAAAATGTATGAACTCACTAACTATAAGTCGCTCTGGATAAGACCATCTGGTAAATGACTAAAATGTACAAGCAATAGTACGCAAGTATAAACACCATGGGACCACGCAGCCGTCATACCGCTCAGGAAGGAGACTCCTTCTGTCTCCTAGAGATGAACGTACTTTGGTGCGAAAAATGCAAATCAATCCCAGAACAACAGCAAAGGACCTTGTGAAGATGCTGAAGGAAACCGGTACAAAAGTATCTATATCCACAGTAAAAACGAGTCCTATAACGACATAACCTGAAAGGCTGCTTAGCAAGGAAGAAGCCACTTCTCCAAAACGGCCATAAAAAAGCCAGACTACGGTTTGCAACTGCACATGGGGACAAAGATCGTACTTTTTGGAGAAATGTCCTCTGGTCTGATGAAACAAAAATAGAACTGTTTGGCCATAATGACCATCGTTATGTTTGGAGGAAAAAGGGTGACGCTTGCAAGCCGAAGAACACCATCCCAACCGTGAAGCACGGTGGTGGCATTATCATGCTGTGGGGGTGCTTTGCTGCAGGAGAGACTGGTGCACTTCACAAAATAGATGGCATCATGTGGAAGGAAAAATGATGTGGATATATTGAAGCAACATCTCAAGACATCAGTCAGGAAGTTTAAAGCTTGGTTGCAAATGGGTCTTCCAAATGGACAATGACCCCAAGCATACTTCCAAAGTTGTGGCAAAATGGCTTAAGGACAACAAAGTCAAGGTATTGGAGTGGCCATCACAAAGCCCTGACATCAATCCTATAGAACATTTGTGGGCAGAACTGAAAAAGCGTGTGCAAGCAAGGAGGCCTACAAACCTGACTCAGTTACACCAGCTCTGTCAGGAGGAATGGGCCAAAATTCACCCAACTTATTGTGGGAAGCTTGTGGAAGGTTACCCGAAACGTTTGACCCAAGTTAAACAATTTAAAGGCAATGCTACCAAATACTAATTGAGTGTATGTAAACTTCTGATCCACTGGGAATGTGATGAAAGAAATAAAAGCTGAAAGAAATAATTCACTCTACTATCGTTCTGACATTTCACATTCTTAATATAAAGTGATGATCCTAATTGACCTAAGACAGGGAATTTTTGCTAGATTAAATGTCAGGAATTGTGAAAAACTGAGTTTAACTGTATTCGGCTAAGGTGTACGTTAACTTCCGACTTCAACTGTATCTATCTTAAGATGATTGTACTGGATAAGAGCAACTGCTAAATAACTATTGGCCGGATGAGCCAAAGAGCTCACTTATTGGCGGACTGGCTGATGCACAGACCAATGTGGTACACAGCGAGCTGTGCCCCAACGGTATGGAAAGCCAGTCGTTATAATTTAATATTCGATCTGTCTCAGAGCAGGCATATTGATTGGTTCTTTCCAGGGGCTGGAACCATGATATTATTTTCCCATCATTCCGTTCTGAACAGAACCCCACATTTTTTTAATTCCCAGTGTTATGACATGAACGGTTCATAGCACCTTTTCGGAAATCAGCATAGGTTTTACATTTAATTTACTCCACCAATTATCACGAATGGAGCAGCTTGCTATGGAGCGGGTAAGCTAGTTTTTTACATGTTTGATGGACAGATGCAGTGCAGGCGCGAGATGTGACTGAAATGTCCAGTTGGGGAGACCGAGAGGGAGGGGTTGACATGTAGGGGGCTTAGCTTGAAGCGAAAGAACATTATTGACCGGTTGTCAAGATTTGAAAATAACTCTTCCGTTTCAGAACACTAGACATCACTTTCTTTCCCGGTTCTGTTTCCGTTCAGGAGGACTTCGAGTTTGGTATCAGCCAAACAGGCAGCGGACAAAGCTCCTATTGGTTGAGTTGAACCCCATGGGCGGGGCACCTGAGGAAGAATCAGATTTGTTTTGGACGATTTGAAGATGTGTGGGCGGGGCATCCCAAAGAGAAACAGAGCTGTTATTGGCGTAATGATGTTGATCATGGTGAGTGGGGGTCTTTTTATGACCTGCTCTTAACTTCGTACTCTGTTGTCTGGCGCCAAGCACAATTATTCCAAACACCAGAAGAAATCCGATTGTCCGGCGCTATCAGCACTCATCCGTTTCCCCCATCCTTCTATCCCCCCTCCTTCCATCCCCCCTCCACCGCTCCAAGAGACACATTCTGCTATGCTTTCCCAGGCCCAGACAAGCGTAATGCGCATTGTGTACAGGTTCTCCAACCCTGCCCCAACCTCCCCCACCAGGGACCTTACTTAAGGGCTTAAGGAGGATGATGCCATCCAATTGAATTATGTCAAGTCATGCACAAAAAGCATGAACTACTCAGGTACCAGTCGTTTCACTACGGTTGTGCTGGGCAACTGTGCTGGAATGAAGCATGCTTTAGACTTGCTAGAAAGACCGAGTGTATTGTGTTCAGACAGAGATGGTGGGTACGTCTCAATTGGCATCTTATTCCCTTCATAGTGCTATACTTTTGACCAGGGTCCATAGGGGATGCACTAGTAGTAGTGCACTATGAAGGGCACGTGTCAAACTCATTCCACGGAGGACAGAGTGTCTGCAGGTTTTCGCTCCGCCCTTGTACTTGATTGATGAATTAAGGTCACTAATTAGTAAGGAACTCCCCTCACCTAGTTGTCTAATTCTTATTTGAAAGGAAAAAACTAAAACCAGCAGACACTAGGCCCTCCATGGAATGAGTTTGACACCCCTGATGTAGGGCATAGGGTGCCATTTGGGAAGCACATTTTAAGTTGAAACAGAAAGTGGTATTGTCCCTTTAAAGCGTAAGTTGAAAGAAGATTTTACTCATAGCTTTATTGTTATAGCTACTATGGTGTGTGGTGCATTTGAAGAGAGATTTATGGTGTGAACAACAGTCAACAACAGACCTGCTGACTCATCTTATAGGTGGACTCGGGGACGGACTGGGACCAGAAATGTCAAGGTCCCCACACCAGCCTTTGAGGTCCTCATTATTAGCCAAATAATGACCATTCTGCATAAAAATGTTATGTGAAGCATTACCACATTGTAAAACACATGACCAGGCACACAGACACTATCTTTGACTCTGACAACTCCCCAATACCACTTCACATACAATGGACTTTGTATTGTGGTGGTCATGACATTTTGTCAGCTGGATATTGTCATACAAAAGACTGCCGGTCTCACGGTAATTGATCGTTCATTAACATAAACACATTTAGCATCTCCAGGTTCCTCGCATACAAGCAGCATACAAGTCTCTGATTCGCCTCCTTTGGAACGTCTACATTTTAAAAAGTCTAATAAATAAATTGAATATCCACCATCACTATACGTAATTTAGTTTAGGCAGGTCTAAATAAACATGATATGAAGAAAATGTATTTCAGTAGAACAGAATATGAGTTTGCCTACTGTATGATATCTGGCTATGCGCCATGCTATAGGCTGTATGTAGGCTTGTTCATTTAGCAGACAAGATATACTTAAGTCCATTGCCAATTATATTATATGATTATATAGTAAGAAAAATATAATTGAACTGAATGAAATAGAATGGATATTTTTCCCATTCTGGAGCGAGAGTGAGCGCATATGAAGTGGCTATGTTGAGCGTAAAAGTGATCATTTGAAACAGGTCCTATACGCTAGATTTAGAGTTATTTTCCAACTTTAGTTGTGAATGATACAAACCTTAGAATGTCTTAGAAATCAAAACATACAGTGCATTTGTAAAGTATTCAGGCCCCTTGACTTTTTCCACATTTTGTTACGTTACAGCCTTATTCTAAAATTGATTAAATAAAAAATTTTCCTCATCAATCTACACACAATACCCCATAATGACGAAGCGAAAACAGTTGTTAGAAATTTCTGCAAATGTAAAAAAAATTACAAACAGAAATACCTTATTTACATAAGTATTTAGACCTTTTGCTATGAGTCTCGAAATTGAGCTCGGGTGCATCGTGTTTCCGTTGATCATCCTTAGGATATTTCTACAACTTGATTGGAGTCCACCTGTAGTGAATTCAATTGATTGGACATGATTTGGAAAGGCACACATCTGTCTATATAAGGTCCCATTGTTGGCAGTGCATGTCAGAGCAAAAGCCATGAGATCAAAGGAATAGTCTGTAGAGCTTCGAGACAGGATTGTGTCGAGGCACAGATCTGGGGAAGGGTACCCAAAACAATTCTGCAGCATTGAAGGTCCCCAAGAACATAGTGGCCTCCATCATTCTTAAATGGAAGAAATTTAGAACCACCAAGACTCTTCCTAGAGCTGGCCGCCCGGCCAAACTGAGCAATCGGGGGAGAAAGGCCTTGGTCAGGGAGGTGACCAAGAATCCGATGGTCACACTAACAGCGCTCCAGAGTTCCTCTGTGGAGATGGGAAAACCTTCCAGAAGGACAACCATCTCTGCAGCACCACCAATCAGGCCTTTATGGTAGAGTGGCCAGACGGAAGCCACTTCTCAGTAAAAGGCATGAAAGCCTGCTTGGAGTTTGCCAAAAGGCATCTAAAGGACTCTCAGACCATGAGAAACAAGATTATCTCGTCTGATGAAACCAAGATATACAGTGGCTTGCGAAAGTATTCAACCCCCTTGGCATTTTTCCTATTTTGTTGCCTTACAACCTGGAATTCAAATTGATATTTTTGGGGGTTTGTATCATTTGATTTACACTATGCCTAACACTTTGAGGATTCAAAAAACATCCCCACAGCATGATGCTGCCACTACCATGCTTCACTGTGGGGATGGTGTTCTCGGGTGATGAGAGGTGTTGGGTTTGCGCCAGAAATAGCGTTTTCCTTGATGGCCAGAAAGCTCAATTTAAGTCTCATCTGACCAGAGTACCTTCTTCCATATGATCTGTACTTCTACACAAATTTGTCCCTGACCTGTTTGGAGAGCTCCTTGGTCTTCATGGTGCCACTTGCTTGGTGGTGCCACTTGCTTAGTGGTGTTGCATACTCTGGGGCCTTTCAGAACAGGTGTGTGTATATATACTGAGATCATGTGACAGATCATGTGACACTTAGATTGCACACAGGTGGACTTTATATATCTAATTATGTGACTTCTGAAGGTAATTGGTTGCACCAGATCTTATTTAGAGGCTTCATAGCAACGGAGGTGAAAAGATATGCACGCACCACTTTTCCGTATTTTTTTTTTTCTGAATTGTTTTAAACAAGTTATTTTTTTCATTTCACTTCACCAATTTGGACTATTTTGTTATGTCCATTACATGAAATCCAAATAAAAATCCATTTAATTACAGGTTGTAATGCAACAAAATAGGAAAAACGCCAAGGGGGATGAAAACTTTTGCAATGCACTGTAACTCTTTGGCTTGAATGCCAAGCGTCACGTCTGGAAGAAACCTGGCACCATCCCTATGTGGTGGCAGCATCATGCTGTGGGGATGTTTTTCAGCGGCAGGGACTGGGAGACTAGTCAGAATTGAGGGAACGATGAACGGAGCAAAGTACAGAGAGATCCTTGATGAAACTCTGCTCAGGACATCAGACTGGGTCGAAGGTTTTCCTTCCAACAGGACAACGACCCTAAGCACACAGCCAAGACAACGCAAGAGTGGCTTCTGGACAAGTCTCAATGTCCTTGAGTAGCCCAGCCAGAGCCCGGACTTGAACCCAATCGAACATTTCTGGAGAGACCTGAAAATAGCTGTGCAGCGACGCTCCCCATCCAACCTGACAGAGCTTGAGAGGATCTGTGGAGAAGAATGGGAGAAACTCCCCAAATACAGGTGTGCCAAGCTTCATACCCAAGAAGACTTGAGGCTGTAATCGCTGTCAAAGGTGCTTCAACAAAGTACAGAGTAAATGGTCTGAATACTTATGTAAATGTGATATTTCTGTTTTCTTTCTGAATACACTGTATATGGGCTGCGTGATGCGACTATAGGCTATTGGTGATTTTAGAAAGTCGCAAAAAAAAGCTTGCTCTCTGTTCCTTGCCTCAGGCTGCACACCCTGTTCTCTCAATTAAATCAATTTCAATTTCAATTTTATTTTATATAGCCCTTCTTACATCAGCTAATATCTCGAAGTGCTGTACAGAAACCCAGCCTAAAACCCCAAACAGCTAGTAATGCAGGTGTAGAAGCACGGTGGCTAGGAAAAACTCCCTAGAAAGGCCAAAACCTAGGAAGAAACCTAGAGAGGAACCAGGCTATGAGGGGTGGCCAGTCCTCTTCTGGCTGTGCCGGGTGGAGATTATAACAGAACCATGCCAAGATGTTCAAAAATGTTCATAAGTGACAAGCATGGTCAAATAATAATCAGGAATAAATCTCAGTTGGCTTTTCATAGCCGATCATTAAGAGTTGAAAACAGCAGGTCTGGGACAGGTAGGGGTTCCATAACCGCAGGCAGAACAGTTGAAACTGGAATAGCAGCAGGGCCAGGCGGACTGGGGACAGCAAGGAGTCACCACGGCCGGTAGTCCCGACGTATGGTCCTAGGGCTCAGGTCTCTCAGTTGGCTTTTCATAGCCGATCATTAAGAGTTGAAAACAGCAGGTCTGGGACAGGTAGGGGTTTCATAACCGCAGGCAGAACAGTTGAAACTGGAATAGCAGCAAGGCCAGGCGGACTGGGGACAGCAAGGTGTTATCATGCCCGGTAGTCCTGACGTATGGTCCTAGGGCTCAGGTTCTCAGAGAGAAAGAGAGAACGAGAGAATTAGAGAGAGCATACTTAAATTCACACAGGACACTGGATAAGACAGGAGAAGTACTCCAGGTATAACCAACTAACCCCAGCCCCCCGACACATAAACTACTGCAGCATAAATACTGGAGGCTGAGACAGGAGCGGTCCGGAGACACTGTGGCCCCATCCGAAGAAACCCCCGGACAGGGCCAAACAGGAAGGATATAACCCCACCCACTCTGCCAAAGCACAGCCCCCGCACCACTAGAGGGATATCCTCAACCACCAACTTACAATCCTGAGACAAGGCCGAGTATAGCCCACAGAGGTCTCCACCACAGCACAAACCAAGGGGGGGCGCCAACCCAGACAGGAAGATCACGTCAGTAACTCAACCCACTCAAGTGACGCACCCCTCCTAGGGACGGCATGAAAGAGCACCAGCAAGCCAGTGACTCAGCCCCTGTAACAGGGTTAGAGGCAGAGAACCCCAGTGGAGAGAGGGGAACCGGCCTGGCAGAGACAGCAAGGGCTGTTCGTTGCTCCAGAGCCTTTCCGTTCACCTTCACACTCCTGGGCCAGACTACACTCAATCATATGACCTACTGAAGAGATAAGTCTTCAGTAAAGACTTAAAGGTTGAGACCGAGTCTGCGTCTCTCACATGGGTAGGCAGACTGTTCCATAAAAATGGAGATCTATAGGAGAAAGCCCTGCCTCCCGCTGTTTGCTTAGAAATTCTAGGGACAATTAGGAGGCCTGCGTCTTGTGACCGTAGCGTACGTATTGGTATGTACGGCAGGACCAACTCGGAAAGATAGGTAGGAGCAAGCCCATGTAACGCTTTATAGGTTAACAGTAAAACCTTGAAATCAGCCCTTGCCTTAACAGTTGTCTTTAAATGTTGTCTTTACTAATATGTAAAATTACTTTTGATTTAGAATGGCCCATTATCAAATAGGCAAGAATGGGGGCTAGACAAAAAAAAATCATTTAGCAGACAAGATTTGCTTAGAATTCCATGGCATTATTTTATATGATTTTATAGTATGAAGAGTACAATTTGAACATAGCTGAATAAAATAGAAAGGATATTTTCTCCAAATGATTTGAGGGAGTGTGCAAATGTGGCTATTTTGTGTTGAGCGGTTAACAAAGAAACAGGTCCTCATATGCTTAATTTAGAGTTATTTATGCAACTTTAGTTGTGATGCAAACGTTGGGCTATATGTTCGAATTTTAATACATTCTAAGGCTGCATGTTGCGACTGATGATTTGAAAAAAGTTGCATGAAAGGCATGAGCTCTGCATAGTTTTTTTTGTGCAGGATGCACACACTTCATCAGTCTCTCATTCACAATTCGACAAGTACTTGATAATGCCTCAAATATTTCGGCGGCATCCCCTTTGTGTGGCCGTAATGCCCCTTAACCCTTGTGCTTTGCTGGAAAAAAATGACATCCATTATGTTACGGGTCAAATTGACCCGCACAGTTTAAACACACTCAAGACAGTCAAAGAATTAAGTAAAAACAGAAACAACTTTATTTTGTCTTATCAGACATTTCAGAAAGAAGAAATACAATACTTTTTATTTTTTTTAAACAATATTTAAGAACTATTTGTTAAACATATTTCCTTTCTCACAAACAAGATTTTTCAGTTTCCCCAAGTAGGTTTTTTCCCCCCTTATTGGTCCATATTATCCCTTCAGTCTTTCTCTCTACATGTTGAACACAATGTGTGTGTGTGCTTTCTGCAGATGTATTTATTGCATTCTACACAAGTGGTGCTTGTTTTACTGTCTTGTCGAGGGGGGCAGAGCTGGCATCTTTTCCGTTTCTTGCCACTGCCTGTATCCACTGGATCCATTTCTGGTTGATTGGAGGCATGTGTTGATGGTCCAGCTTGAATTTTCTGGACGGCAGATGCAGCTGCTGTCGACCGAGGAGGCCGGACTCTCCTCTGGATCTTGGGAGTGATGAGAGCTTTGCCAAGCTCCTCTAGGAAAAGCCGGCGTCGGTACAATTTGCCACCATTCCATTGCTGGTTGATTTCAGTCCACAGGACATAGGCATTGTAAGCAGACACATCCACAATGTTGTAGAAAATCACCAAAGGCCAGCGGGCAGTCATGCGCTGACAACTATATGTTGCTGTGACTTTATCCAAATTGTCAACTCCTCCTTTGGTGGAATTGTAGTCCAGTATTATTTGTGGCTTGATGTCCTCTCTTGCACTCAGCGATGCATCTTTGTGCATTGTGCTCATTACAATAACATTCTTGTTCTTCTTTGGGCAGTATGAAACAACAGTTGCATTTTCAGAGAAAGCAAATTTAGAGGAATGCACAGTTCTGCCCTGCATTTTCAGAAGCTCACTGGGAAGTTCAGGTTTGTTTTTTCTGATTGTTCCAACCATGGTCAGCTTTCTCTTCTGTAGTTCAACACCAAGGCGGTAGGATGTGAAGAAGTTGTCACACGTGATGTTATGACCTTGCAGCCCTTCACTCATGTCCAGCACCACCCGCATCCCCTGGTTTTTCTCAGGCACTCCGCCGGGTGGCTTCCCAGTGTAAACTTGCATATTCCATGCATAGCTTGATGTGGCATCACATGCTGCCCATATTTTGATGCCACATTTTGCAGGCTTGTTTGGCATATACTGTCTGAAGGGACAACGTCCTCTGAATGGAACAAGGCGTTCATCAACTGTAACATGAGGACTGGGATTGTACAGTAACGGTAGAATTTCCACCCATTTATCCCATACATCTCTGATTGCAGCTAGTTTGTCTCTTTCACGTCGACCCGGTCTGGTATCACGGTTATCAAAGCGAATCACCCGAGAAATTATGTGGAATTCTTGTAGAGACATTGTTGCCCGAAATATTGGCCTTCCATTCTCTTCATTCCACAGGCTGGCCGTTGCTTCTCCGTTTGACCGGTAGACTCCAGCTAATATGAGCAATCCAATGTATGCATGCAAGTCAATCCGATCCAGTGGCTTCCAGTTCTCTTGAAACACACGGCTCCCCTCCAAGTTGGTCATGTCCAGAACAATCTTCTCTATTGCTTGGGGTAAAAAGAGCTCAAAAGCTGATTGTATGTCATGGACTCGAGTGACAGCAAATCGTGTAGGTCCTGGAACCATTTTTATTACATTGGAAGCTGAGAGTCTACCTTGACCTCGTTGTGGTGACGGTGACCATTCAATATGACCATCTTTAGACTTCCATGTCTTCTCTTCTCTTGATGATGCTTGTTGCATGCTCTGTCTCTCATCTGATGTAGGGGATGGTACGGCAGACTCCTCCTCTGAATCCTCTTCAATGAAGACAAAATCTGGATCATCAACAGCATTGTCCTCTATCTCTGAAATATCCTCTGTCTCTGAAACCTCTTCTTCTTTTTCACTGTCACAGTCCAGAATTTGTGATAAGACTTCATTGATTGAAAATCTTTTGGAGCTCATTTTTGAGTGTCTGTGTCAGGGACCTGCTGCTCTCACACTGAGGAGAAGCTTGGGAAAGCCCTTTTTAACCCAAACACAATTCTAAAAGTGCAACCAGGACCAGTCAAAACAAAATAAATCAAAGACACTTTTTTGTTTTGCACCTGTGCAAATATATATACACATGAAAGCCTCCGGGTCAAAATGACCCACAACATCATGTTTGTATACAAAATGTACACAGACATTCCACAACACATCAGTGTGTCCACATTTTGCAGTTAGGTTCATGACCCTAAATGAGGAAAAGTCATGTAATTTCATGGCGAAAAAGAGTGGTTAACTAGTATTTTAGACAACGCAAAAGTGGAAACGGGTCAAATTGACCCACAACATAATAGGAGGGTTAAAAAAATCCATTTATTTTGCGGCCAGTGGCCGTTGTGCCCTTGGGCTGACTATAATAATTATAATTCCCTTCTCCCGGCTGCATGCTCCAAAGCACTTCTCACTCTCTCAGATATCTCAATTCTTATTAGCCAATGCCAGTCACATAATCGGGTGTTTCTTCGTGCGTCCTTATCGAATTCCGAGGCGCATATTGAAAATGCTGTCCACATCTACTTTTCACCAGCTAACAAGATGAGTAGGCCTAACGAACAGCAAAATCACTAGCCTATGTCAGTCTACTATACCCCATAGTACAAAAGTTGACCTATTATATTCTGTGTGAGAAATAAATATTTCAAACATAGTCTGGGACAGTTGTGGGATGCGATAGCTCCCAAATTAAAACAACCACTAGCATCAAAAAAACGTTTAAAAGTAATGAGGCTGATGCAACAGATCAGAACATTTAGTTTAAAATGTTGATAAACTATTAGGCTATTTATTCACAATTATAAGCGCAGCAATGCTCACACGGCAGTAGGCTGGCTATAAGCGCGAATGTTCCAAAAATGCAATCAATTAGCAGGAAAACACCATTCTCAAAAGTGACCGCAAATGCGATTATGCTTATGTTTTTATTATAAAGGTGCATTTTTATGGTAAATTATATTCTCCAAACTTGAAACTCAGGTGCCGCGTATGTATGCCAGTAAGGCTCTACACCCGTTCTAAAGTGGATTAATGTGCTTAATTTTAAGAAGTTATTTGGCCACTTTAGTTGTGATACAAACCTTATCAAAACATATAGGCCTATGGGCTAGGCTACATGATGTGTGCGACTATGATTTTGAAAAAGTCACAGAAAAAGGCATGCATTGTTTCTTGCTATACTGCACACAAGCTGGGCATAATTCACATGTGATAATATATCATTCACAAGTGATAGGCTAATATTGTCACCAATCAGACTATTCTTGATTTAATCAAGTCTTTACATGTACTAAATAATGTATATGTGAAATGTGTTTGATTTAGAGTGGACCAATCGAGTGCTGAGTACCAGGCAGTTAGCAAGTTTGGTAGGCTACTTATGACCATCAGCAGCATTAGAGCTTGGAGAAGCCTAATTACCGTGACAAAACAGTATGTGGAATTCGACTGCCGTCAGGATTCGTGACTGCTGTTGTGGCGGTAATACGGTCACGTAACAGCCCTAGATGGACTTTATTTGATATTTAGAACAAACACACACACTCACCAAATCAGTCACCTACACACACACACACACACACACACACACACACACACACACACACACACACACACACACACACAGCACATCCCGCCACACACACATCTAGATTGAGGCCTTCCTCTGGTCTCGCCATTTCTAAGTGTATTCTCCTACTTCCTCCAACTTGTCTCCCCCAGCCCTCTTAAAGGAGACTGAGATCAATATAGTAGCAGGCTTGAGGAGGAGCACCCTGAGGAGGATTCTCTTACACCCAGAGAGAGGAAAGGAGATCTGGCCAGTGTAAGTGGAAACCCCTCTCCATGGCGTGGGGCCCAGCAGCACATTCAGATAACAGATAGGTCGTGGCAGTGCTCTATTATGGTCACTCACGTTTTCAGGGTCGTGGAGAATGTAGACAGAAAGGAGAATTGGTTGACACTTGACATAAAGCCTGGCAGGTGCTGTGTTACCATGTTGTGAGCATGTACAGTATTAGCCTTTTATAATGTCTTATAACACGGATTATAGAAGCCCTCTCTTTTTGTGTAGCACAAGTTAAAGGGATACTGTGAGATTTTGGGATTTACAGTACTAGTCAAAAGTTTGGACACACCTACTCATTCAAGGGTTTTTCTTTATTTTTACTATTTTCTACATTGTAGAATAATAGTGAAGACATCAAAACTATTAAATAACACCTATGGAATCATGTAGTAACCAAAAAAGTGTTAAACAAATCAAAATATATTTTATTTGAGATTCTTCAAATAGCCACCCTTTGCCTTGATGACAGCTTTGCACACTCTTGGCATTCTCTCAACCAGCTTCACCTGGAATGCTTTTCCAACACTCTTGAAGGAGTTCCCACATATGCTGAGCACTTGTTGGCTGCTTTTCCTTCACTCTTTGGTCCAGCTCATCCCAAACCATCTCAATTGGGTTGAGGTCAGGGGATTGTGGAGGCCAGGTAATCTGATGCAGCACTCCATCACTCTCCTTCTTGGTCAAATAGCCCTTACACAGCCTGGAGGTGTGTTGGGTCATTGTCTTGTTGAAAAACAAATGATTGTCCCACTAAGCCCAAACCAGATGGGATGGCTTATCGCTGCAGAATGCTGTGGTAGCCATGCTGGTTAAGTGTGCCTTGAATTCTAAATACATTACCGACAGTGTCACCAGCAAAGCACCATCACACCACCTCCTCCATGCTTCACGGTGGGAACCACACATGCAGAGATCATCCGTTCACCTACTCAGCGTCTCACAAAATCACAGCTGTTGGAACCAAAAATCTCAAATTTGGACTCATCAGACCAAAGGACAGATTTCCACCGGTCTAATGTCCACTGCTCATGTTTCTTGACCCAAGCAAGTCTCTTCTTCTTATTGGTGTCCTTTAGTAATGGTTTAGTTGCAGCAATTCAACCATGAAGGCCTGATTCACGCATTCTCCTCTGAACAGTTGATGTTGATGTGTCTGTTACCTGTACTCTGTGAAGCATTTATTTGGGCTTCAATCTGAGGTGCAGTTAACTCTAATTAACTTGTCCTCTGCAGCAGAGGTAACTCTGGGTCTTCCTTTCCTGTGGCGGTCCTCATGAGAGCCAGTTTCATCATAGCACTTGATGGTTTTTGTGACTGCACTTGAAGAAACTTTCAAAGTTCTTGAAACCTTCCGGATTGACTGACCTTCATGTCTTAAAGTAATGATGGACTGTCGTTTCTCTTTGCTTATTTGAGCATTTCTTGCCATAATATGGACTTGGTCTTTTATCAAATAGGACTATCTTCTGTATACCGCCCCTACCTTGTCACAACACAACTGATTGGCTCAAACACATTAAGAAGGAAAGAAATTCCACAAACTAACTTTTTACAAGGCACACCTGTTAATTGAAATGCATTCCAGGTGACTACCTCATGAAGCTGGTTGAGAGAATACCAAGAGTGTGCAAAGCTGTCATCAAGGCAAAGGGTGGCTATTTGAAGAATCTCAAATATAAAATATATTTTGATTTGTTTAACACTTTCTTGGTTACTACATGATTCCATATCTGTTATTTCATAGTTTTGATGTCTTCACTATTATTCTACAATGTGGAACTTATTGTGGGAAGCTTGTGGAAGGCTACCCGAAACGTTTGACCCTAAACAATTTAAAGGCAATGCTACCAAATACTAATTGAGTGTATGTAAACTTCTGACCCACTGGGAATGTGATGAAATAAATAAAAGTTGAAATAAATAATTCTCTCTACTATTATTCTGACATTTCACATTCTTAAAATAAAGGGGTGATCCTAACTGACCTAAAACTGTCACGCCCTGACTCAGGGGACACTTATATGTTGAGTCAGGGTGTGTATATTCCTTGTTGTGTTTGGTCTTTGTTTGTCGATGTAGTATGTATGGTTCTATGTTGGCCGGTGTGGTTCCCAATCAGAGGCAGCTGTCGTTCGTTGTCTCTGATTGGGGACCATACTTAAGCAGCCTATTGGTACTAGTGGGTTGTGGGATCTTGTTCCGGTTAAGGTATGTTGTGTCGTCTACCTTGGACTTCACGTTTCGTTGGTTGTTTTGTCGTTGTGTTTAATAGAAAATAGACATGTACGCATATCACGCTGCGCCTTGGTCTGTCCCATCAATGAACGAACGTGACAAAAACAGGGAATTATTACTAGGATTAAATGTCAGGAATTGTGAAAAACTGAGTTTAAATGTTTTTGGCTAAGGTGTATGGGAACTTCCGACTTCAACTGTGTGTGTGTGGGTATATATATATATATACAGTGAGGGGAAAAAAGTATTTGATCCCCTGCTGATTTTGTACTTTGTCCACTGACAAAGAAATGATCAGTCTATAATTTTAATGGTAGGTTTATTTGAACAGTGAGAGACAGAATAACAACAAAGAAATCCAGAAAAACTTATGTCAAAAATGTTATAAATTGATTTGCATTTTAATGAGGGAAATAAGTATTTGACCCCCTCTCAATCAGAAAGATTTCTGGCTCCCAGGTGTCTTTTATACAGGTAACGAGCTGAGATTAGGAGCACACTCCTTAAAGGGAGTGCTCCTAATCTCAGCTTGTTACCTGTATAAAAGACACTTGTCCACAGAAGCAATCAATCAATCAGATTCTAAACTGTCCACCATGGCCAAGACCAAAGAGCTCCCCAAGGATGTTAGGGACAAGATTGTACACCTACACAAGGCTGGAATGGGCTACAAGACCATCGCCAAGCAGCTTGGTGAGAAGGTGACAACAATTGGTGAGATTATTCGCAAATGGAAGAAACACAAAATAACTGTCTCCCTCGGCCTGGGGCTCCATGCAAGATATCACCTCGTGGAGTTGCAATGATCATGAGAATGGTGAGGAATCAGCCCAGAACTACACGTGAGGATCTTGTCAATGATCTCAAGGCAGCTGGGACCATAGTCACCAAGAAAACAATTGGTAACACACTACGCCGTGAAGGACTGAAATCGTGCAGCGCCCGCAAGGTCCCCCTGCTCAAGAAAGCACATATACAGGGCCGTCTGAAGTTTGCCAATGAACATCTGAATGATTTAGAGGAGAACTGGGTGAAAGTATTGTGGTCAGATGAGACCAAAATGGAGCTCTTTGGCATCAACTCCACTCGCCGTGTTTGGAGGAGGAGGAATGCTGCCTATGACCCCAAGAACACCATCCCCACCGTCAAACATGGAGGTGGAAACATTATGCTTTGGGGGTGTTTTTCTGCTAAGGGGACAGGACAACTTCACCGCATCAAAGGTACGATGGACGGGCCATGTACCGTCAAATCTTGGGTGAGAACCTCCTTCCCTCAGCCAGGGCATTGAAAATGGGTCGTGGATGGGTATTCCAGCATGACAATGACCCAAAACACACGGCCAAGGCAACAAAGGAGTGGCTAAAGAAGAAGCACATAATTTTCCTGGAGTGGCCTAGCCAGTCTCCAGACCTTAATCACATAGAAAATCTGTGGAGGGAGCTGAAGGTTCGAGTTGCCAAACGTCAGCCTCGAAACCTTAATGACTTGGAGAAGATCTGCAAAGAGGAGTGGGACAAAATCCCTCCTGAGATGTGTGCAAACCTGGTGGCCAACTACAATAAATGTCTGACCTCTGTGATTGCCAACAAGGGTTTTGCCACCAAGTACTGTCATGTTTTGCAGAGGGGTCAAATACTTATTTCCCTCATTAAAATGCAAATCAATTTCTAACATTTTTGACATGCTTTTTTCTGGATTTGTTGTTGTTATTCTGTCTCTCACTGTTCAAATAAACCTACCATTAAAATTATAGACTGATCATGTCTTTGTCAGTGGGCAAACGTACAAAATCAGCAGGGGATCAAATACTTTTTTCCCTCACTGTTGCAGTGGGCTGCTAAATCATTGCCGCCACTCCAAGAAATATGACATTTATTTATTTTTGGGAATACTTTTCAGGATGGTTATACATTGTCAGTGTAAACTTAAATGATTAAAACCAGAGATAAAATATGTGAAAAGATAAAGGAGCTATACATTTTTTAAATAAGATCATCTTTGAGAACTAACAGTCACCAATAAAAAATAGACTGTCAGATTGAAAGACAGAGGCAGTGGCAGAGAAAGAGATCTAGAGATTGACAGCGAAAGGGAGAGAGAGCGTGAGGGGCAGTGATAGCAGTTCCATTACGCATTTGCAGTTTTGTCTTGCATAAGTAGTTATCCTTGTCCCATCCTCCTGGCACTCTGACAATCCACTTTTTCTGTTGGCATACAGAAGTATCCACCATAACCTTCCATGGCTTTATAATTGGGCTGTAGCAATGAATCGCTTCACCAAGCCATTATTTATGTCAACACTTCGATTTAATCACAGAGGGATTTCTGTGGTCGTTAAACCATTCCGCTGCTTCTCTTTATGACTAGGACTTGACTCCTCTTTATATAAAAAGCCTACATAAAGCTGTCATAAAATCATCTAATTATCATGATATGGCTGGTGTTGGAAAGTTTTCATTTCATAAACCATTGGCAAAACAGGCTAATTTCTAGTATGCTTTGGAGATGGACATGCAGAGTAATTCATAAGCTCTTTGACATCTGTTATGTCATTCCAATGATAGTGTTATGTAGGTCTTACAACAGAGATGTCTTATAACTTGTTAGGGCTGGGCTGTATACCACATTTGACTATATACCGTGTTGGTGTACGGACATGTTTGTTCAATGTGATACCCTACTCCGCCGTGTGTAGCATCCGTTTTTATAGTTTACTTCGCTACTTGAGTCGTCTCTCTCCTCCATGCTACTTTCCACACAGACCAAGCCCCGCCCCCTGTTACTCAAGAAGCGCAGTTGTCGTTCAGTCTGCATGGTCAATGCAGCACATGAAACAAGATGTTGATGACAACGATGCTGATTTCCACTTCACTTCTTAATATAAATCCACAAGCGTTCTGTAATTACACTTAGTTTGTATATCGTGCTGTCTGTAAATGACTAGTTTGTACACTACATGACCAAAAGTATGTGGACACCTGCCCATCAAACATCTGATTCCAAAATGATGGGCATTAATATAGAGTTGGTCCCCCCTTTGCTGCTATAACAGCCTTCACTCTTCTGGGAAGGATTTCCACTAGATGTTGGAACATTGCTGCGGAGACATGCTTCCATTCAGCCACAAGAGCATTAGTGAGGTCGGGCACGGATGTTGGCCGATTAGTCCTGGCTCGCAGTCAGCGTTCCTATTCATCCCAAAGGTGTTCGATGGGTTTGAGTTCAGGGCTGTGTGCAGATCAGTCAAATTCTTCCACACCGATCTCAACAAACCATTTCTGTATGGACCTCGCTATGTGCACAGGGGCATTGTCATGCTGAAACAGGAAAGGGCCTTCCCCAAACTGTTGCCACAAAGTTGGAAGCACAGAATTGTCTAGAATCTCATTGTATGCTGTAGCGGTAAGATTTCACTTCACTGGAACTAAGAGGCCTAGCCCGAACCATGAACAACAGCCTCAGACCATTATTCCTCCTCCATCAAACTTTAGTTAGCACTATGCATTCGGGCAGGTAGCGTCCTCCTGGCATCCGCCAAACCCAGATTCTTCCGTCGGACTGCCTGATGGTGAAGGGTGATTTATTACTCCTGAGAACACGTTTCCACTGCTCCAGAGTCCAATGGCGGCGAGCTTTACACCATTCCAGCCGACGCTTGGCATTGCACATGGTGATCTTAGGCTTGTGTGCGGCTGCTCGGCCATGGAAACCCATTTCATGACGCTCCCGACTAACAGTTCCTGTGCTGACGTTGCTTCCAGAGCCAGTTTGAAACTCGGTAGTGAGTGTTGCAACCGAGGACAGATGATTTTTACGTGCTTCAGTGCTCTGCGGTCCTGTTCTGTGAGCTTGTGTGGCCTACCACTTCATGGCTGAGCTGTTGTTGCTCCTAGACGTTTCCACTTCACAATAACAGCACTTACAGCTGACCAGGGCAGCTCTAGCAGGGCAGACATTTGACGAACTCACTTGTTGGAAAGGTGGCATCCAATCACGGTGCAACGTTAGAAGTCACTGAGCTCTTCATTACGGGCCATTCAACTGCCAATGTTTGTCTATGGAGATTGCATGGCTGTGTGCTCGATTTTATACACCTGTCAGCAACAGGTGTGGCTGAACTATCCGAATCCACTAATTTGAAAGGGTGTCCACATATTTTGGGTAATGGAGTGTATTTTCTTAGCAAGTTGTGGCTAAAATAAATAGTTTTAGCTAATGCTAGTTAGCTGGCTAGCTTTTGTGTGTATTGTTAGAAACACAAGCATTTCGTTGCACCTGTGATAATATCTGCAAAATATGTGTACGCGACCAATAACATTCGATTTGACATACACATACACACTCCGCCACTTCCCACCTTCCCTCTGCTACTACCTTGAAGCACAGCTGCTGGGCGGCTAATTCCCGTCTGTACTTTAGTGTTGAACGGTATACCGAATCATCTGTACTTTTTCAATACTAGAGCATGAATAACAGTTCGGTACTAGAATGTTTATTACTTTTGGTACTTCTGTCAAATGTGTCTCACGGGTCAAGTCTGTCTATAAGTGCAGCCGATGTCCCACTTACAGCGCGAGCGCAACATGCCTGCTCGACTTAGCCTGCACTGGGAGTCTAGGCTGCATCATGTTAGCTCCCCATTCATGCTGAACACAGACGTTAAAACACTTGAATAATGTGACACGACATAGAATTGTTGAAACTGTTAATTACTGTTCGCAAAACAATGTCCATACAGGCTTGAACACTTTGCAATGCAAGAAGATACCGGTAGCTTACAGCTTTGTAGGCTAACTTTCCTTGCTAGCTTACAGCTGAAGCTAACATCAATTCACTACCCTAGTACTTTATTTGTGAGCAAAATATGCTGATTTCAAATCTGAAAACATTATTCATTCACTTAATCGGTCTGTCTCTCATGTCTCTCCCAAAGATGATCTATTGCCTCAGCAAACTGACTGTGTGTGAATAGGGCTTGCCTCATGAATTACATTATTGGTAAAGAGAGCACACACCTTTAGAAAATAAGCTACTTCAATGCAAATGTCAGTACAATATAATAAGTCCCAAATGGAAGGGAAACAGATTGTCATCTGTAGCCCCATGAAATCAGCCAAAACAAGCTCAATAACTCAATGCGTGCACACACTCCAATTGAGTGTATGCATTCACCTGTATTGTGAATAGGCCTAGGCTACATCTTGATTTACCCAGTTTATCAATAGAGATTGAACATTAAAATATACTGAACAAAAATATAAACCCAACATGTGAAGTGTTTGTTCCATGTTTCATGAGCTGAAATAAAAGATCCCAGAAATGTTTCATACTCACAAAAAGCTTATTTCTCTCAAATTTTGTGGACACATTTGTTTAAATCCCTGATAGTGAGCATTTCTGGGGACAATAAAAGGCCACTCTAAAATGTGCAGTTTTGTCACACAAACACAATGCCACAAGTTTTGAGGGAACGTGCAATGGGCATGCTGACTGCAGGAATGTCCACCAGAGCTATTGCCAGATCATGTTAATTTCTCTACCATAAGCCGCCTCCAACGTCGTTTTAGAGAATTTGGCAGTACGTCCAACCGGCCTCACAACCGCAGACCATGTGTATGGCGTCGTGAACAGAGTGCCCCATGGTGGCAGTGGGGGTATGGGCAGGCATAAGCTACGGACAGCGAACACAATTGCATTTTATCGATGGCAATTTGAATGCACAGGGATACCGTGACGAGATCCTGAGGCCCATTTGTCGTACCATTCATCCGCCGCCATCACCTCATGTTTCAGCATGATAATGCACAGCCCCATGTCGCAAGGATCTGTACACAATTCCTGGAAGCGAAACATTTCCCAGTTCTTCCATGGCCTGCATACTCACCAGACATGTCACCCATTGAGCATGTTTGGGATGCTCTGGTTCGAGTGTTCCAGTTCGAGTGTTCCAGTTCCCGCCAATATCCAGTAACTTCGCACAGCCATGAAAGAGGAGTGGGACAACATTCCACAGGCAACAATCAACAGCCTGATCAACTCTATGCGAAGGAGTTGTGTTGCGCTGCACGAGGCAAATGGTGGTCACCAGATACTGACTGGTTTTCTGATCCACACCCCTACCTTTCTCTGCTGAGGATCAGAAGAATATGTAATAATAATGATGAATTAGAAAAACAAGCCACCACCTTATGTGATCGGTTTGCCTCCAAGGGTTATGATAAGAAGCTATTGGATAATTGTGCATAATGTTACACAGGACAGCTTATTGACCCCTAACCCTGACCCTTCTCAATCTACTATATTTGTGTCTTATTCCCCTGTCTTTCAGGCTGTTAAATCTTCCATTAAATAGCAATGTTCGGTCTACGGACCCCTCTGTGGGACAGGCTTTTCAGAATATCCCTCGATTAACACTGGAGCCGCTGGGCCTCGACAGACCCCCTTTCAAGTTAATGTCTATGGAGTTCAAGTTCATTCTGACTGAAATAATATTTTTATTATATTATTATATTATTATTTTATTATTATTATATTATTAAATGTTCTAACAATGTAATTAATACATTTAATATATGCTATCGCAAAAATAATCATTTGGTTTTGTTTATGAAGGTCTTGGGTAACATTATAATACACATTTTATTTCAAATAACACAATAGCATTTTTATTAGTTTATGTTACTGTATGTAAAAACTAAAAACCACTAAAAACACATTCAGGTGTTCAATTAACTTTATTGGTGGAGTGCCTTTGTTACAACTATGAAACAGAAAGCATATGTGTTGGAATACGGTAACAGCTTCTTTTTATAACGGCAAGAAACAAACAAAAAATACCCCGACCACCAAGATGCACAGTCAAATGATGAAAACATCAGTAGCCTAAACATCATTATAAGCGTCAAGTGGCCTTGATAAATAGTGAAACTCAGCACAAAGCAATAAAGGCATTATAATGAATGTGTCTATGACAGCAGTCAAAAATAGTCAGTTATTGTCAGCTCGCGCTTGTGTGCGTCTTCACACAATGACATCAGTTGGATTTCATTTAGCTGTTCGTTATCCCTTGTCTTGACGCAATCTTCGTAACTTTCACTTGCTTGACACACTTTGACATATCTTTGTTTGGTTGTGGTGCGTAATAGTCTCTGGTTCTTTCTTTATTGTGTCCCCGTGGTCTTGTCATTCTTCAGTACCATTGTGGAGTACAACGGCTGTGCAGGTGCCTTATTTAGCGCAGAGGGAGGGTGCTGACCAGACTTGTTCTTTGCAAGCAACTTGTTCGCCAATGACAGTGAAGTGAAGAAATTGTCCATGGTGACATTTCTCCCCTTCCCAACATAAGGTTCCACAAGCCTCATCACCACACTCTCTGACACTTGCTCACCAGCTGCCCGATGTGGATATTTTCCCAGAGATTGAAAGCCGTTCAGCATGTACAATTTCGCACACTCTCACTGTTTAGCCTACTCCAAGTAGACCAGAGTAGACTGATAAGACTGCTGTGATTCGGTGGACTGATAAATGGTACATACTGTACCATTTTAAGATTAGAATTAGAATGGATCAATACAATAGAATGGCCCGCCCTGCTGTTCGTTCAAAATTGGTGATTACATAATAATGCATCGTTCGCCTCCCCTCGTTCATTAACTCATCAACTCACCCCTTTCTCCCCAACATACTTTACATCATTTACTTCATCTGTTATATGTGTGACATTTGTTTCTGTTCAGTTTTGATGCAATTATCGGGGTGATTATCACTGGGCACTGCCTTTTAAACGGTCGGAAGAAGGAGTGGAGCAGACCCTACCATTGGGAGAAGGAGGGGCAATTGGGGAAAACCATAAAAAAATTAATTACAATCTCTCCTGAAACTGGTTAACTCCAGTTCTGTTTGTGATATTAAGAGTCTAACACTGACAGTGTGTTATATATACTTATTTAGGAAAAGTAAAGGATGGAAGGGGGCATCACTTAAATGGCGGAGTAATACAAAAATATTAATCATGAGATGTCAAAATGACTGCTTTAGAGGTTCTAGTGTTAAACATGCTAGAAGCCTAAGGGACAGCCTGGTAAGAGTAGATTAATATGTACCCCCTCAGCATTTCCTATCTACCCTCAGGTAATTTTCCATGTCACAATTGTGTCAATTGTAATACAATGGTCAAGTGAAATTTGAAAGAACATGTAGCTCAGTTGGTAGAGCATGACGCTTGCAACGCCAGGGTTGTGGGTTCGTTTCCCACGGGCAGCCAGTATGAAAAATGTATGCACTCACTAACTGTAAGTCGCTGTGGATAAGAGCGTCTGCTAAATGACTAAAATGTAAAATGTATGTCAGGGGTAGAATTTCTTGTAAAATGAGATTTGTTGTCTATTTACTTAAGTGTCCATGTGGCTATTATGTTGGAAAGTCTAAGAGAGAACAAGAGCAACATCCGATCTGGTGACGAGCAACATCAGAACTGGTGACGAGAAGTCCCCTATAGCCAGACACTAATGTGGCGGGACATGATGTGTGCCAACTGAGGTTCCAGGGCTTAGAAGTTGCACAGCCACTAAAGAGAGGAGGTGATAGAGAGAAATCGCTGTTACAGAGAGAGGCATATTATATCCATAACAAACAAACGGAGAGTCCTAGAGGCCTTAATGAAGAACTCCTGCTAGGTTGCTTCCTGTCAGCAACAGGTGCGCTTTTCTTTGTTTCTTTGTTTGTTTTGTTTGTTTTCTTTTTGAAAATAGTAGAAAATGTATGTACATATAAATATAAATATGCATGATTGTGAAAAAGGAAAGAAGCAGCACTGCAATGTTGCGCCATCTATGAATATGGGTTGATGTCTATTGTTCTCCAAACGTGTCCATTTGTTCTGACCTTTGCTGCTAAAAAAATACATTTAAACATATACTTGTTTTTATTTAGTTTTATTAAAACGTTTATATTTCGTTTTTCTTTAATTTATTTTAGTGTTAGGGACAGAATACCTATGCGTGGAAGGCCAGGAGCCAGTTGCCAGGAGCTCAGTTGGTAGAACATGGCGTTTGCAACGCCAGGGTTGTGGGTTCGATTCCCACGGGGGGCCAGTATAAAAAAATAAAAAATAAAAAGTATGCACTCACTAACTGTAAGTCGCTCTGGATAAGAGTGTCTGCTAAATGACTAAAAATGTATAGTTTTTGTGTTTTTTGGGACGTCACCATCAGTTGGGGATCAGGAAAAAGCATTGTTTTGACATGGGGACAAAGTAGTCATGTGAAAACATAAAACAATTATGTTGACAGCTGCATTCCATTCACCAACTGAACCACTATGATTTTGAAGATCGCATTGCACTGATGTATCCTCATGTTATGTCTCGGCGACGGACAGTGCCTTCAGAAAGTATTCACAACCCTAGACTTTTTCCACATTTTGTTGTGTTACAGCCTGAATTTAAAATGGATTACATTGAAATGTTTTGTCACTGGCTTACACACTATACCCCATAATGTCAAAGTGGAATTCTGTTTTTCAAAATTATTACAAATTAATAAAAAATGAACATCTGAAATGTCTTGAGTCATTAAGTATTCAACCCGTTTGTTATAGCAAGCCTAAATACGTTCAGGAGTAAACCAATGCATAAGAAGTCACATAATAAGTTGCACGGACTCACTCTGTGTGCAATAATAGTGTTTATTATTTTTTTATGACTACCTCATCTCTGTACCCCACACATACATACAATTATCTGTAAGGTCCCTCAGTCGAGCAGTGAATTTCAAACACAGATTCAACCACAAAGACCAAGAAGGTTTTCCAATGCCTTGTGACGAACGGCACCTATACACTTTGGATGGTGTATCAATACACCCAGTCACTACAAAGATACAGGCATCCTTCCTAACTCAGTTGCCAACAAGGAAGGAAACCACTCAGGAATTTCACCATGAAGGCAATGGTGACTTTAAAACAGTTAGAGTTTAATGGCTGTGATGGGAGAAAACTGAGGATGGATCAACAACATTGTAGTTACTCCACAATACTAACCTAATTGACTGAGTGAAAAGAAGGAGGCCTTTACAGAATAAAAATATTTGAAAACATGCATGCTGTTTGCAACAAGGCACTAAAGTAATACTGCAAGAAATGTGGCAAAGCAATTAACTTTATGTTCTGAATACAAAGTGTTATGTTTGGGGCAAATCGAAAGCACAGGCAAAATCTTAGAGGAAAACCTTATTCAGTCTGCTTTCCACCAGACAATGGGAGATTAATTCACCTTTCAGCAGGACAATAACCTAAAACACAAGCTACACTGGAAGACAGTGAATGTTCCTGAGTGGCCGAGTAACAGTTTTGGCTTACAGTGCATTCGGAAAGTATTCAGACCCCTTCCCCTTTTCCACATTTTGTTATGTTACAGTTTTGACTTACAGTGCATTCGGAAAGTATTCAGACCCCTTCCCCTTTTCCACATTTTGTTATGTTACAGCCTTATTCTAAAATGTATTAGAAATAAGGTTTCTCATCAATTTACACACAATACCCCATAATGACAAAGCGAAAACAGGTTTTTATAAATTTTTGCAAATGTATAAAAAAAAAAAAAAAACAGAAATACCTAATTTACATAAGTATTCAGACCCTTTGCTATAAGACTCGAAATTGAGCTCAGGTGCATCCTGTTTTCATTGATCATCCTTGATGTTTCTACAACTTGATTGGAGTCCACCTGTGGTAAATTCAATTGATTGGACATGATTTGCTTTGTCATTATGAAGTATTGTGTGTAGATTGATGAGGAAAAAAAAAATATATATTTTAGAATAAGGCTGTAATGTAACAAAATGTGGAAAAAGTCAAGGGGTCTGAATACTTTACGAATGCGCTGTAAATCTACTTGAAAATCGATGGCAAGACCTGAAAATGGTTGCCTAGCAATGATCAACAACCAATTTGACAGAGCTTGAAGAATTATGAAAATAATTATGGGCAAATGTTGCACAATCCAGGTGTGGAAAGCTGCCAAAGGTCAACTACAAGGTATTGACTCAGGGGTGTGAATACTTATGTAAATGAGATATTTCTGTATTTCATTTTCCATACATTTAATAAAATTTCGAAAAACATGTTTTCACTTTGTCATTATGGAGTATTGTGTATAGATGGGTAAGAAACAAATAAGTCGCAATCAATGTTAAATTCAGGATGTAATACAACAAAATGTGGAATATGTCAAGGGGTATGAATACTTTTCAGTAAAAATTATAAGAAAAATTCATAATTACACAATGCAGCTGTGCTGCTGCCAGCAACGGTTTGGGTCTCACGGTGCCTCCCTTTCAGATGGTTAAGAATTGCACCTTTACTACCATTACTGTACCTCAATTCCACCACGCAAAGTTTGCATTTCTTTCTCATTTAACTTCTCAAAGTATAGCCATACAGGACTTTGCTGCTTTTTTCTGCTGCCATTTCTTCAACTGTTAACGACAATGACTCCTGGTTTTGACTCCCATTTCTCAGTGTCAAGCGGAATCGAATCCTAAGATGTAGTATTTTTGGAACGGAGAATTTTATTTGATTTATTATCATCCGATGCCAATGGAGACAGCTATTCTGATTAGTTGCTGTATTTCCGAGAACACACTCACAGCTTTCATAGCGAGCTAGCAAGGGACAGAGGGAGGGGCACAGTATAGACAGGTCGGCCACCAGGCAGACAGTCAGAACCGTGGACTAGGCCTATCTATCAGCAATCAAATGCTGTATCTCGCAATGGAATGCAGTATCTCACAAAAAATATTATTTTGCGGTTAGGGATTTTTCTTAATGTTAAGGATCACAATTTCATTTAATATTTTTAACATTTAAATGTTCACACCTCTAGCCTATACATCGTGAATTCCCCGTAGTCTCGGCGTAGTGCCTATAGGCATGTGTGCTATCTGGGTTCTTGCCACTGGGGGCAGTAATACATAAGATGAGGTCATAGGTTAGATTTAAATGATAAAGTCAATCTCAACGTGACTTAGATTTTAAAGGATTAGCGCCTAGACTAGTGCAAGAAATATGGTGGAAGGAGACTCGACCGACCACTGGTGGTTTAGCTGCCCCTTTTGGCTAGGCTAGCTACCTACCAGAATTCTTCCCTGTTTGCAAGTGATACGCTAAATTAACAAAAGTATGTGGATACCGGCTTGTCAAACACCTCATTCCAAAATCATGGGTATTAATATGGAGTTTGTCCTCCCTTTGCTGCTATAACAGCCTCCACTCTTCTGGGAAGGCTTTCCACTAGATGTTGGAACATTGCTGTGGGGACTTGCTTCCATTCAGCCTCGAGCATTAGTGAGGTCGGGCACTGATGTTGGGCGACTAGGCCTGGCTCGCAGTCGGCATTCCTATTCATCCCAAAGGTGTTCGATGGGGTTTAGGTCAGGGCTCTTTGCAGGCCAGTCAAGTTCTTCCACACCGATCTCGATTAAGCATTTCTATATGGACCTAGCTTTGTGCACGGGGGAATTGTCATGCTGAAACAGTAAAGGGCCTTCCCAAAACTGTTGCCACAAAGTTGGAAGCACAGAATTGTCAAGAATGGAATTGTATGCTGTAGCTTTAAGATTTCCCTATACTGGAACTAAGGGGCCTAGCCTGAACCATGAAAACAGCCCCAGAACATTATTCCTCCTCCACCAAAATGTAAAGTTGGCACTATGCATTCGGGCAGGTAGCGTTCTCCTGGCAACCGCCATACCAAGATTCGTCTGTTGGACGTCAGCAACTGGTGTGGTTGAAATAGCCGAATCCACTAATTTGAAGGGGTGTCCACATACTTTTGTATATATAGTGTAGCTAGTGATACCGATGCACAAGCTAGCGCTATTTAAAACGTCATCACCTGGCAGCATTTACCTACTAGCTTCTGAAACTTGAAAACCCCATTAGAAGAACGAAAAAAGCTTAACCTCTACGGTATTTGATTTTTGCCCAAAGATAAAAATAAAAAACGGAACATAATTCATGATGGTTTTTGTTTTATTTTAGTTTGTTTGGGAGTCAAAGGTAATTGTTTCAGTATAGTTTTAGTTTTTTCAAACGGTTTTGTTAATTATTTTATTTCAGTTTACGAAATTGTTTTTTCATGATTCGTTTTTGTTTTAGTTTTTGTTTACTATAATTACCTAGCTAGACATTTAGTAAAAAATATGTTACACGTTCAGATGTTCCTCCTGAGATTCACTCAGTCCCCCCCCAAACCACCTTATTTTACTTGCTTTTCTTTTCACCGTTGGGCTCCCTTGAAGAGAGTTGAGGTAATGGATCATGGAGAAATACCTTGTGCTGACACCAGCTTTGGGACACAGGAGGTGTCATATTTGAATGGAAATGTGGATTGTAATTGGATCTGCAGTGGCAGGGAGCTATATCTGGTCATATTTAACACATATTAAGGCCAATTCTCTTTGAAAAATGCAGTCCACGTATAGCGGTTGAAGGGTGAGAGAGGACACAGCTTGAGACCAGAGAGAGAGCGAGAGTAGAGGGATTTGGGGATTGCTGACACGACAGTTAGATATTTATGCTTTCATTGTTTCTAAAGGGCAGTTTACATGCACAGTTTCAAAGGATAAGTACTGTCCCTGTCTCTGAAAATAACAGTTACAATACATACACTTTTTCAGAGGACAGTTCAGTTGTATTCTCTACTGCAAAGAACAGTTCCATTAGCGACTTCATATTGCATAAATCTCCCATCCACACTCTACACAACATTTCCAGAACATTTCGTAAACCTTCAGTCAAACAGAGAATTGGCTCGGACACTTGACACTTTACAACTGATGGATCTATGGGGAAAGCTGTCGCCAAGCATAAACTGACTCACTCAACCCTGATAACCATACACAAGCTCATAGCTTTGAAATGGCCTAACATTGCACTAAAGAACTTAGCCCTATGGTAGATGTGATGCTAGCTAACTAAAGTATTCTTATCATACCACTAGCAGCAGTGCTGATTTCTAACATTGCACATGCTTTTAACAAGTGATGGGATTTCAGTCTTGGCCCGCAACAGGTAACCCTCATTCACTCTTGTTTTAAGTCACGTCCTCGTTCAAGGCACAGGTCTAATGGTACAGTCCTGGGAAATATATATATCTATACAAATAAAATTATATTGGTTGCGTACACATATTTGGCAGATGTTATTGTGAGTGTAGCGAAATGCTTATGTTCCTTACTCCAACAGTGCATTAATACCAGACCATACAAAACAATACACGCAAATCCCAAAAATAAAGGAATTAAATATAGAAATATTAGAACGAGCATGGTCAGAGTCCGGAATATAAATATGCTACATGGCTAAAAGTATGTGGACACCTGCTTGTCGGACATCATTCCAAAATCATCGTCATTAATATGGAGTTGGTCCCCCCTTTACTGCTATAACAGCCTCCACTCTTCTGTGAAGGCTTTCCACTAGATGTTGGAACATTGCTGCGGAGACTTGCTTCCATTCAGCCACGAGCATTAGTGAGGTCTGGCACTGATGTTGGGCGATTAGGCCTGGCTCGCAGTCTGCGTTCCAATTCATCCCAAAGGTGTTCGATAGGTTTGAGGTCAGGGTTCTGTGCAGGCCAGTCAAGTTCTTCCACACCAATCTCGACAAACCATTTCTGTAAGGACCTTGCTTTGTGCATGGGGGCATTGTCTTGCTGAAACAGGAAAGGGCCTTCCCCAAACTGTTGCCAAAAAGTTGGAAGCACAGAATAGTCTAGGATGTCATTGTATTCTATAGCGTTAAGATTTCCCTTCACTGGAACTAAGGGGCCTAGCCCGAACCATGAAAATCAGCCTCAGACCATTATTCCTCCTCCACCAAACCTTACAGTTAGCACTATGTATTCAGGCAGGTAGCGTTCTCCTGGCATCCGCCAGATGGTGAAGCGTGATTAATCACTCCAGAGAATGCCTTTCCACTGCTCCAGAGTCCAATGGCGGCGAGCTTTACACCACTCCAGCCAACGCTTGGCATTGCGCATGGTGATCTTAGGCTTGTGTGCGGCTGCTCTGCCATGGAAACCAATTTCATGAAGCTCCCGACAAACAGTTTTTGTGCTGACGTTGCTTCCAGAGGCAGTTTGGAACTCGGTAGTAAGTATTTCAACCGAGGACATACAATCGGTGGTCCCGTTCTGTTGTATCGACAAGTTAATCTGACTCTGGGGAAGTACATAAAGGGCCTCATTGCCAAAATCCCAAAGTATCCCTTTTAATCTGGATTGGTTGATGGCAGTATCAGATAGGCTAAAATATATTTATACTGAGTTAAATCGAACTCGGCTGATAACTAAACCAACTTGCCCGAACTTTAAACGCCCTGAAAAATTGACTCTTTTAGATATTATTCTAACAAATGCCCCGCATAGTATACTACCAATGGAATCTTTGCTAATGAGCTCAGTGACCATTGTCCCATTGCCTGCATAAGAGATGCTATGCTACCTAAATCCCGACCACGCATAATTACAAAGATACATTTTTTAAATTTTTATTAGCAACATTTCTTGTCTGATCAGGGGTTGTGTGACTGGGGGATTTTGTCATTTATCTCTGACTCGGATCAGGTCCTAAATTGTTTTACTTCTCTGTTTAACACTGTTGCAGATAAGCATGCTCCGTATAAAACACTAAGAGGAAAGGATAGATCAAACCCTTGGTTCACTCATGAATTGTATGAACAAATACAGGAAATAAATTTAGCTTGGGCTAAAGCTAGATTGACTGATACTATGTCTGACTGGCAGTCCTTTTTGAGAAATACAGTGCCTTCAAAAAGTATTCACACCTCTCGACTTTTTCCACATTTTGTTGTGTTACAGCCTGAATTTTAAATGGATCAAATAGAGATTTTTTTGTGACTGGCCTACACACAATACCCCATAATGTCAAAGTGGAAATATGTTTTTCAAAATTTTTTGAAATTAATTACAAATGAAAAGTTGAAATGTCTTGAGTCATTAAATATTCAACCCCTTTGTTATGGAAAGCCTAAATAAGTTCAGGAGTAAACATTTGCTTAACAAGTCAATAATAGTGTTTAACATGATTTATTAATGACTGCCTCATCTCTGTACCCCACACATACACTTACTTACTTACCTGTAAGGTCCCTCAGTTGAGCAGTGAATTTCAAACACAGGTTCAACCACAAATACCAGAGAGGTTTTCCAATGCCTCGCAAAGAAGGGCACCTATTGGTAGATGGGTAAAAATAAGAAAAGCAGACACTGAATATCCCTTTGAGCATGGTGTAAGTTATTAATAACACTTTGGATGGTTTATCAATACACCCAGTCACTACAAAGATACAGGCATCCTTCCTAACTCAGTTGCCGACGATGAAGGAAACCACTCAGGGGATTTCACCATGAGGTCAATGGTGACTTTAAAACAGTTAGTTTATTGCCTGTGATAGGAGAAAAATGAAGATGGATCAACAACATTGTAGTACTGCACTATACTAACCTAATTGACAGAGTGAAAAGAAGGAAGCCTGTACATTTAAGTCATTTAGCAGACGCTCTTATCCAGAGCGACTTACAGTTAGTGAATACATGTTTTTTTATTTATACTGGCCCCCCGTGGGAAACTAACCCACAACCCTGGCATTGCAAACGCCATGCTATATCAACTGAGCTACATCCCTGCCGGCCATTCCCTCCCCTACCCTGGACCAATTGTGCGCCGCCCATGAGTCTCCTGGTCGCGGCCTGCTGCGACAGAGCCTGGATTCGAACCAGGATCTCTAGCGGCACAGTTAGCACTGCAATGCAGTGCCTTAGACCACTGCGCCACTCAGGAGAATACAAATATTTAAAAAACATGCATCCTGTTTGCAACAAGGCAATAAAGCAATACTGTAAAAAATATGGCAAAGGAAGTAACTTGTTGTCCTGAATTATGTTTGGGGCAAATCCATTACAACACATTACTGAGTACCACTCTCCATATTTTCAATCATAGTGGTGGCTGCATCATGTTATGGGTATGCTTTTAATCGTTAAGGACTAGTGAGTTTTTCAGGATAAAAAAGAAACGGAAAGGAACTAAGCATAGGCAAAATCCTAGAGGAAAACCTGGTTCAGTCTGCTTTCCATCAGACACTGGGAGATGAATTCACCTTTCAGCAGGACAATAACCTAAAACACAAGGCCAAATCTACACTGGAGTTGCTTCGCAAGAAGACAGTGAATGTTCCTGAATGGCCGAGTTAGTTTTGACTTAAATCTGCTTGGAAATGGTTGTCTAGAAATGATCAACAATCAATTTGACAGCGCTTGAAATGTTGCACAAACCAGGTGTGCAAAGCTCTTAGAGACTTGCCCAGAAAGAGTCACAGCTGTAATCGCTGCCAAAGGTGCTTCTACAAAGTATTGACTCAGGGTTGTGAATACTTATGTAAATTAGATATTTCTGTATTTCATTTTCAATAAATTCACAAAAATTTCAAAAAACATGTTTGTTCTTTGTCATTATGGGGTATTGTGTGTAGATGGGTGAGAAAAAAATAGATTTCATCAACAATCTTTTTTTTAGGTCTTAACACAACAAAATGTAGAATAAGTCAAGGGCTATGAATACTTTCTGAATGCATTGCAGATGTCTATCTCTGGTTAGAAATGTCTACATACTGTGTATCTGAGAATGGTGGGAACCCAGGGAACTTCTGTAAATAAGTCAAATCTAGGGTTGCAAAAACCCAGTAACTTTCCCAAAATCTCCAGGTTTTCCATTTCGGGGAAGTTACCGGATTTTTTAAAACTCTAGTCAATTCTCTGACACAGAACTTTCCCACCCCATTGGCCCAGCAGGTTATGACAGCCTCTGGTACCTTAATAGACAAAATGGAAATTGATGGTGGTTTTAATAACCATTTGTGACCCGTTTCAGGAAGCTAGGAGTATGTGGCACATCAATACTTCACAGGAGAGGCATTTCAATATATTTTTGTTTTAAATCAAAATGCGTCTTTTGGCAGAAATGGCTTCTGGAACGTGAGCTTTCATGTGCCTTAATAACAAAATTGTATTAAATCTGTAAATACCACTAGAATTGTTAAATTACTAGCCTAGTTGACACAACGCTGGCCAAACAAGATGTAGCTACAAACAAACAGAGTTAAATGGTTCCAGTCTGCCGTGAAGCGTTCATCCATGTATACGGGTAAGAGTCTAGCTACATTTTCAGATATTATACATTTATAATTTTGTCAGAAAGTTGTTTTCATTGCAAGTAAAAGCATACTGTTAGCTAGCTAGCGAATGTTAGCTTGCTGGCTCGCTAGCTAGCGTTATGTGTATGATCTGTGTAGTAATATCATTCGAATCAGAAACCCATTTGCATTGCTAGGAATAGCCTATTGTTAGCTAGCTAGCTAACAATTAACCTAGTTGGTTAGCTTTAGCTACCTTCATATTCATACTACAGCTATGACAATCAGTTTGTATTGGTGGTAGAATATGAGTTTGGATTATGCTGGTTCATTGTTTAGCTAGCTAGCTAGCTACATGGCTAAACAAAAGACTCCACTTTGCCAGATGATTACATGACCCATCAAGTTAGCCAGGTGTGTCTGGGGGTGATTACGGCCATCTATTGTATTTCACGAACATTTCTAGACATGTCTAGACAATAGTGACCCATCCACTTAGCAAGATGTGGCTGGGGGGGTGGTTATAGCATTTATTTCACATGACCCATCAATTTAGACAAGTGTGTCTGGGTAAGCGTCATCTAATAATTATAAAACATTTACAAAATATTTATCTGGACATTTTCTGTTTTTGATATTGCTACTATGCAAATATGCAAGTAACTTCACTGTACCTTTTACACCTTCGGTATCCTGTGCATGTGACAAATAAACTTTTATATAGTGTGTGTATATAGTGTGTGTTTACCAGAGACGGTAATGTGAAGAACAACATGACCTGCACCAAAGTCAGATTAGGATATAGGCCAAGGACTAGATAGTGTATTTTTACCAGGAGTTTTTCCTTATTGTAGGCTACTACTTTTACCACTTTTTATTGCTGAATGGGTGTAGACAAAGAAGAGTGTGGTAAACAAGACCGAGCCTTTGCTGGTAATGCTGTAGTGATAAGAAGATCCGCCGACACTGTACTCTGTTTTCAAAGGTTTATTATAACAAAGGTTCCAGCATCAGAATTTGACAGATTCTGCAGATATCTGTGAGACAGCACAGTCAATCAGTAATTTTGCTGTTCTCCCTATTCTATTGTTCAAGACATTGGTTTTATATAATTTATGACGTATTATGGTGTGATCCTAAAAACCAATCCCTGGTCTTTTCTACCTTACTCTCCATATCATATTTCCATAAGTAATGATTTCCAGATGTTTCCAGCACTATAGAATAGGGTTACATCATTTTGCCACATCAGCAAAATCTTAGGGCCACGTTTCCTACTTTAAGCAACGGTCAGCATTTCTAGACTGTTTAAGATACTACATATTCCCCCCTTCGAGACTAATTAAGTCTCGAAAACAAAAAGAATAGGATTATGACAAATAACAATTCTTGCTCTTGAGTAACTTTAACAATAAACCAAAATTAATGGAGATTAAACACATGTTTATATAGACACATTTTTGTATGTAGTGTAAATACATTATTATGGAGTGTAAATAAATTGTTATGGAGTGTAAGTAAATAGTAATGGAGTGTAAGAGCGAAAAACCTGTCTGGCAGCTTTCATTCCAAATATCCATCAGTCAGTCAAGACAGGAAAATTCTCTCACGGCCCCTCTGCCCTAGGCGACCACCTAAGTACTCCAGATCAATTCACACATCTTCATGAATACATTTTAAGCTATGATGCAATTGAATACATATGAAAACCCCAGCAAACAAAATACAATCAAAATGTCCACATTCAGGCTGGTCGACCCATCGGACCCTCCTGTGGATTCTCTCTTTCCTTGCCTAGACCCCATATCCCTAAACTTCAACGAAATAAACAAAAACATCTGAGGTCCCCACATGTACCCAACAACAGAAAACATAATTGTTCAAAAATTAATACAGAAAGAATATAACACTGGAATGTAGTCCACTACACTTCATCTCCTCCACAGTGTCGTCTTTCAATGCGACGTTGATGATGGAATCGGAACATTTCCACTCCTTCCTTGTTCCACTTCCTCCAGTCCATTCATATTGTCCATGTTTGAGTATTTGAGTCCCTCTACATATTCCCCCATATGCTTCTGGAAGAAAAGAAAATACCAAACAGTATCTTTTGCAAAACAACACATGCAAATTAAAATATCAATGTCAACTAAAATTGATATATAAAATTAGATATAAAATGAATGACATTCCATTTCCCCCCTTTGATTCATCACAATAATATAATCGTCCCACAATCAGATATTCCAAATTTCCTAGAGTTATTTCAACCCTAGTTTTCATAACATTTTAGTCTAACTTTTTCCAATTTTTATCTTTCTCTAATTTTTTCAAAAACCCATTTAACTGATTTATTCACAAAACTCTTTCCCATTTTCTGAGGATATTAAATCGGGAAATTCCCACCTGCTTATGACTTCTTTACACAACAACTTTGCAACCGACTGAGCATATTTTAGCTTAGTTGAACATCTTATGCACCTCTTGGTATATGAATGTAACCAAAAATAACAGTCACACATTATTTTTCAAACAGATTATGCACCTACCTATGATATAGTCAATCTATTCAAGAAAATATAGTTCCCAAAAACTATACTCCTTTGTGATTTTTATCCTAATCTCCCATTTACAACATAAGCTAACCCATAGCTTACTAAATCATCATGGTTTCTCCAAAACAATAATTGATTGCTACTCTAACGATTTTTCTATCGTCTTCAAAACACTTGCTTTTGAAAGTCCTTCAATTTCTGGTTCAATCCCTTGGATTGCTTCATCTTTCAATGGATACTGATTCTTCCAAGGAGGTCTGGCTCCTCAACTTTCATCTCAATTGAGCTGATTTCACAAATCCAATATCAGTCCTACTTTAATATCTCAAACATTCTTGAACTTTTTCAACATCTCTTCTTCCATAGATTCTCAATTCATCTTCACACTTCAAATATATTCATTTGTCTTCCGTACAGCTTACGACTCTCCTTGTCCTTGAGGCAAAATCATCATTTTCAGAAATCGTGATCTTCACTCCTCCAAATCCTTCTCCTAATTTAGTTGATTTGACATAGTGAGATGTGTAACCTCTTCAGGCTGAACACAGATAAAAGCCTTTCTGCTATCCATCATCACTTCCCATAGTCCATTGTTTATTTTCACTTCAATTGTTGGATCTTTTTCTCTTCTTCTCTAATCGGTGCTATCAGCTGAAACTCCTCCTTTTCGGATCTTCTGGGCACCTCTCGAATTCTTGCTCCTTTCCCCTAAAGGTTCACCTGTCCTCCAGATGATCTTCACTTGCTCCTGTGTCTTCCTCTGAAATTATTTCTTTCCAGAAACTATCTATGGATATGAAACAACTTGTACCACTAGTTGTGGCTGGTACAGTTGCATTTGACCTTGTTCAGTTGAAACTGTAGCCGTGATTGTTGATTTGGTTCACACTGATTCTGCATAACCAATGCTTCTCTTCTCCTTCTTCTTCTCCAGTTGTATTTGATTGAGTTTTCTGAGAGTTACTTGGTCCTGTTCTTTCTGGTTGTGTTCCTTTTTCCGGTACAGATCCACTTGATGGGCTATATGATCTGTATAGACGCCTTTTGTCATGCTTCCAAGTCCAACCACTTCTGCCAGTTTGCTCCTTACCGGTAAGGGCAGTCCCATCTGTAGTTTAGCTCTCAAGATTGACTGCTCAATTTGACTCACATCTGGATCATTTCCGGTAATATTTCTCCACACTTGATGAACTCTTGACACGTAGGCTCTCGGATTTTCTTGTTGTCCTAGTGGGTCAATCAGAATGTTGTCAGGATGCACATTTGTTGGAAACATATCTTTCAGTGCTCTCCACAGCCGATTCCTGCTTGCAGCCAACAATTCAGGATCATTCACAGCAGTTCCCACGTATCTATGAAGTCCAGCTCTCTGAAAAATTTCTTCCATGCCTGGAATTCCAAGGAGATTAGCCAAAAGTCTCTTAATGTCTCCTATGGCAGACTGTGTTCCCACCGTAATTTCTTCCAACTTTGAAATCCAAGGATATGCTCCATCTTGAAGAGTAGGCAGCTTCTCAAGTATATCTGACATATCGGTATTCTGCAAAGGCTTATATTCTAGGTTTTGTCCTCGAATGATCACCGGCATAATTTTCTTACTAGTGCCATCTTTCCTTGGCCTCAATGTATATCTCTTCTCAGATTCTTGAGATTCTTTTCTCAGCAGCTTCTTCTCCTTTGTCTTCAGCTTTTTGAGTCGTTCTTCCAGTTCTTTTACTTCTTCTAAGTTATTGGCCTTATACAGGTATGATACGCATCGGTCTATATCTCTTTCTATTTCTTCTGTGTTAGTCATTGGAGGATAAAATCCTCTTGAATATGAAGCACCTTTAGTCTCCAAATCTTCATCGCTGTCTCCATCTTCATTTTCATCAGCACTCGAATCACTTGTATTCTTCTTCTTCCAACTTCCATCACCCCTTCTTTCCGCTCTGGCCAACCTCTGTCTGATGACAGGGTCATATCCACCCATGATCTCTTCTGAATCACTCTGATCATCATCATCATCATCGTCATCATCAAGTTCCATCCTCCTTGATCTCACTCTACCCTTAGTCTCCAGACATCTCGTTGTCTTCCTGCTTTTGGAGTTTGGATTCATCTTTATGGTCGTTTCTGCTTGTCCCCTCTCTATTATTTGTTCATCTTCATCTCTGATGCAATAGTCACCTTCCTGAATGATCACTGGAAGCTGAGGATAAACGTCCTTAAACTTGGCTTCTTTCTCATAAGGTGGGGGTGTTTTTGCTGAATCCATATATGAGAAAGGTGTATTGACTTCTGCAATCAGTTTTTCTGTCACCTTCACCTCTTTTGCCATTTTCTCTGCACCTCTGTCTCTCTTATCTTTTGTGTCTTTTATCAGTTTTTGTCCTTCATTTTCAAAAAGCTTAAGAACACCCAGCTCTCTTTGTCTTTTTTCTTTACGAAGTTTTCCTTTCTTCCCCTTCTTTTGATCTGTCTTATACGTGGATACAAGCACTTGCATTATCTTGATGACGTCTGGATTAAGCGTGCTTTCCAATGGCCATGGTTGTTCAATGTCAGGCCAACGTTTATTCCATTTTTCAGATAATTTTGCTATACCATTAACTAGAGGATTACTATTCTGTACTACATGAAGAGGAGTAATTGCTTTTGTAGTTTTGATGTCCTTTTTCCCCATTGTAATGACTATGTTATGTGTTTTTTTTTTTTTAAATTAAAAAATAATTAATCAATTAATCCAATCAATCAATTAACCAATTCAAATCAATACATCAATCAACCAATTCAATCAATCAATCAATCAATCAATCAATTACCAATGAAATCAATCAATCAATGAAATCAAATCAATCAGTCAATCAATTACTAATGAAATCAATCAATCGATTAATCCAACCAATGAACTAATCAATCAAATCAATCAATGAATTACTAATCAATCAAATCAATCAATGAATTACCAATCAATCAAATCAATCAATGAATTACTAATCAATCAATCAATCAATTAATGAAATCAATCAATCAATCAATTAATGAAATCAATCAATCAACCAATCCAATCAACCAACTAATCCAATCAATGAACTAGTCAATCAAATCAATCAATCAACTAATCCAATCAACAAACTAATTATTAATCAAATCAATCAATCAACTAATCAAATCAATCAACTAATCAATCAATCAACTAATCAAATCAATAAACTAATCAAATCAATAAATCAATCAACTAATTTAATCAATCAATTAATGAAATAAATCAACTAATTTAATCAATCAATCAATCAATCGATCATTAATCGAATCAATCAATCAACTAATCCAATCAATCAACTAATCAATCAAATCAATCAATCAACTAATCAAATCAATCAATCAAATAATGAATTACTAATTATTCTGTGAATTTTATTTTACCAAATTATTGATTAGTGGCAATCTTACCACATCCGATGAGGAAGAGTAAAGGAAAGTAGTCAACTCCAGAGCAATTCAATAATAAAAAATAAAATAAAAACCTGTACCAGCAACACTACCCAATTGCTTAATAAGCAATTAATTACCTTAATTTTACAGAATAATTTCAATGCTGGATTTCCAACACAACTCTAATCAAAACAAGTCATTGACAAAAACTCTAATGTGCAATTATCAATTACATGAATTCATCAGTCTGTTGCCAAGCTCTTGCGAAATGGTCACAACATGAAATATTCTATGTAAACACAATGTATCAATTATATCCTGTAAGGGAAAGTAGATTTGTGAATAATAACAGCACTGGCCTTGATTTGGACTGGGTTGCCGTCTCTGATGTCAGTTGATGTCAGCCCCTCCTCTCTCTCTCTCTCTCTCTGTCTCCTCCTTCTCGTCGCTCGTATGACAGAAGGACAAAAGGACAAGCAATAATTTAGTTCATCATTATTTATATATATATAAATATATATATATATATATATATATATATATATATATATTCTTTTCACATTCACGCTAAGAAATAAGCAAACAGCTTAACTCAGGAATATTATAAATAGCTCAATAACATTTTATTTTATTCATTTATTTTATTATTATTATTTTAAATCCGTCAATATATCTCTCATTCACCAACTCAACCGATTATCAACCAAACAGTTTTACAGTCAAGCAATAGTTAATTCAAAAGAAGATTTCACTTGTGTGCAAAATTCCCCCTCCCGTTTTCTTTTTTGGCTGCACTGAAGTGGACTCTCCCAATCAGTTCAGTGCAGGGGAGTGGCTAAAGTCATAAATCCTACGCGTGCGCAGTTCAGTCACCAATGTGATTTCAGAGTATAAGGACCTATAAACAGACCCGCTGTTGCTCCGGTCTCACCTCCCATAGACAATAACAAGACTCTACAGAACACACAAACAAACACGAAACACACAGAACACAAATCCCACTTCCAAGTTATGTTATCTTTCACTTATCCTAGTTTGCAGATTGATAGTTATGCTGTTATAAATTACAAAACATCTCTATACACTCTTAAAAAGTCCTCCCTGTAGGGTCATGCTATTGTAATAGTTAATGAACATTCTCATTTTATAGAGAATCATAAGGTTTGACCTTAACTAACATATTTCCTTACAAAAGAGTAAAGCCCTGTATTCGACACACATCTGGAAGTAATCAGAGAAGCAGCCCCCCCCTTCACTCTGTTACACACACACGCAGACAGAGAGAAATTCTCACACACACACACAGAGAGAAATTGGCTGTCTTTCTCTTACACAGACACACAGAGACATACAGGATCCATTTATCGCCGTTCCTATTTCTTTATATTCCTTTTGCTAAATTTCTGCTACCTTGAGGTTGCCGACATTAAATGAGAGGTCACATTGGACATACAATTCGTCAACCATATTCCAAGAGGTAACATACAATTTAATATATGTCGTACAAACTCACTGTTCCCAGAACAGACTTTGAGAGTTAATCTAATAACTATCAAGATTTATGGCCCATCATATTGATCGCCTCGTTTGAGGGCTTCCTTAAATTAACGGCGCCCTAAAAGTATACTGTCAACTCATTTCAAACGTTATCCTCTAAGCCTTTCCTTGGACACTCCTTGCACTTTTATTCAAGCCAAAACATCGGTGTCCTGTCGGTGTGTCCTACAGACACTCAAACTAATTTAGAAAATTTAGAACGGAATTCCTATCACACAGCAAAAAGAACCAGCAAAATGCATGCATAAGTAATTTAACGGTACATCTTGAACGCACACACTCTGGACTCACAAAACGACCAGCGCCCAATGATTTAGTGATAAAAAGCTCACCTCTTTTGTTTTTTGCCGGCTTCTTTGAGCGGTAGTCACTTTGTAGCCCAGGAGTGGAATGCAAAGAGAAGACGTAACACGCCCCAAAAAGAATAAAAAAATAAAATAAAACTACCTCGTCGCCATTAAATGTGGTAAACAAGACCGAGCCTTTGCTGGTAATGCTGTAGTGATAAGAAGATCCGCCGACACTGTACTCTGTTTTCAAAGGTTTATTATAACAAAGGTTCCAGCATCAGAATTTGACAGATTCTGCAGATATCTGTGAGACAGCACAGTCAATCAGTAATTTTGCTGTTCTCCCTATTCTATTGTTCAAGACATTGGTTTTATATAATTTATGACGTATTATGGTGTGATCCTAAAAACCAATCCCTGGTCTTTTCTACCTTACTCTCCATATCATATTTCCATAAGTAATGATTTCCAGATGTTTCCAGCACTATAGAATAGGGTTACATCATTTTGCCACATCAGCAAAATCTTAGGGCCACGTTTCCTACTTTAAGCAACGGTCAGCATTTCTAGACTGTTTAAGATACTACAAGAGCTTTCCAGTAGGTGTACCAAAACATTCAAGAGCCATTTTCTCAAAAGTGGGGTTACAAGTTTATCAACTTTCAAAGCAGAATGACTTTCCAATTGTTACTCAACTGCAGTGTATGATATACCATCTAGCTCTGTCTCTACTTGTATCCCATGTAAATGTTGCTACATAGGACCATATCTAGGTGGTGGGCCACATTTTGCCTCAGCTGGCCATCTATGTGAAAGAATAGTTTCTGCAAATTCTTCTAATTCTTGTAGAAGGAGTCCTTTACTCACCTCGAAACAACAGACCGTAGAGAATGATACACATTCTCTATTTTCATTACAACCATTTTATATCTATGATGTACTAAGTGCCTTGCTAAAAATCGATGTAGAAAAAATCCACAGGGGCTGATTCTATTGATTCCTTACTGCAGCTCTCTGCCCCACTTATTGCAGGATCATTAGCCTATATTTTTTTTACTTAACAATTTTTTCTGGTGTTATCCCTAAGATGTGGAAAGTTGCATATGTCCTCTCCCTACCCAAAGGAGGAGATCCTTCTGACTACCATCCAATTTCCAAGTTATCTTGTCTTTCCAAAGTTTTAGAGTCCTTGGCCAACTCTTAGCTAAGAACTTTTTAAACTTCTCATTATATTCTAAATGTGCACCAGTCTGGTTTTAGACCTGGACATAGCACCGTTTCAGCTGCTACACTTGTTTTAGATGATGTGTTAAATTGCTTAGATCATAAAAAAACGTTGTGCTGCCTTATTTATAGACCTTTCCAAGGCCTTTGACACTGTTTACCATTACATTCTCATTCAAAGGCTGATTGAAATTGGACTAGATCGGGCTTCTTGCAATTGATTTGAGAATTATGTGTTAGATAGGACACAACGCGTGATTTCTGATGGTGTCAAGTGTAGTTTCCTGGATATTACAAAAGGGGTACCGCAGGGGTCAGTATTGGGACCTGTTCTCTTTACTATTTATATAAATAATAATGGTCTATCTGTTCATACTTGTAATATTCATCTGTATGCAGATGACACAGTTATGTTAGCCATTGCCCCAACTGTAGACCAGGTGTTGTTAGAGCTGCAATCTGACTTTGTTGCCTTACTGAAAGTCCTGGTTTGTTTAAAACTTGTATTTAATGCGAGCAAGACTAAATATGATAATTAGAGAACACATATTAAAGGGTAGAGCTGCCGCTTTCAAGGAACGGGACTCTAACTAGATATAAAAAATAGACCTGTATTGACTCTTTGCCTGTTTGATGGTTCGTCAGAGGTCATAGCGGGATTTCTTATAAGCGTCCGGGTTAGAGTCCCGTTCCTTGAAAGCGGCAGCTCTACCCTTTAATATGTGTTCTCTAATTATCGTAAGAATGTTTCAGATGGACTACATATTTATTCACTGGATGGTTCTCCTATAGATCGGGGTTCCGCCTATAAATATCTGGGCATTTGGATTGAAAAAGATTTCATGTTTTAATGTTCAAAACGTACGTATTAGCTAGTTAAAAAGCGTACATTTTTAAATGGGCTTCTTTTTTTAGAAATAGATCTTGCCTCTCCCTAAATAGCAGGAAGCAGATTGTACAGTCAACTTTCCTGCCAGTTCTTGACTATGGTGACACCATTTAGCAGATTGCAGCCACTACTCTTAAACCTGTGGATGCTGTCCACCATAGTGCCCTTCGCTTTATCACAGGTGACAGTTTTAATACTCATCACTGTATCCTGTATCAAAAGGTTGGCTGGTCTTCATTAAAGTCCTGTAGATCACTTCATTATTCCCTTTTAGTTTACGAAGCTCTATTATACAAGCTTCCGACTTACCTAACTTCGCTGTTAAAATATAAAAACATGAGATACCAAACGCGATTCCTCGGGTCTCCACCGAACTAGGTAAATCCGCTTTTAGTTTTAAAGCACCACATTGCTGGAACCAACTACAAAATACATTACAATTGGATGTTCTGGTGCCGCTCTGACAATTTTAAATATTGATTGAGTACCTTCTTATTGAGGAATCTAATAGTTTTTCTTGATTATTTGTGTTGTGCTGTATTTTACTTGTTTTATATTGTATTTGATTTTGTCTTTTGAAATTGTATATGCAGGGCTCTTTTGTGAAAGGGACCCAGGTCTCAATAAAACAAAACAAAACATGGTTAATTCTTCCATTCCTTCCACTACAGCCATTTATATGGCTGGAGGTTGCCCACTGAAGCCTCTCAGAAACATTTCCCAAGCTGTTTCATGCTATGACTAAAATTAACAAAATAAATGTTTTCTATTCACCATCCAATATCTTGCCACTATGCAATATGAACAATATGCATAGTGGCAAGATAAGTAAACCTACAATTAAAGAAAAATCCTCTTGTGGGATTGACTCCTGCATATGCGTCTTAAATCATGTATTGGGATTTGTGAAACAGATGGTGTGGAATGTTAACTCAGCAGGACATTAGACTGTTCCGGGATGAAGTTTCCCCTAGGTACATATCAAGGATCAGTTCCCCCTCACCAATCCTAACTTTAACCATTACTGAGGAAAATGCAAAACTGACCCAAGATCAGCATCTAGGGGCAACTTCACTTTGGAAATCTGAAAACATTGGACAAATCTGATTTGGGGTTGTGAACTATACCTTTAAAGGCCCTCCCACATTGTACGTTGGATTCAGCCTTTTACAATTATTGCATGTCACTGTGCGATGTGACCAAATTAAAATCTTGATCAACCTGGCCAGATTGTACAATTTGCTTCATTTTTGTCGTTCTGCGATTGGCTTGCAAGGCTACGTCAGCCAACATAGGCTGTCAACTGCGATGTAGGCTAGGTCAACTGGGCATATCAAGCATGGCGTCGAAAGGAGAACGACAATCTGTTGGTATGTTGATGACAGACACCGCTCCTCCTACCTCTGTGACCATTCGCTCCTCGTATTGAAAATATAACTCTTGAATTGAAGAGGCACATCACAACATGGAAATGCTATAACGCTGAATATAAGTCCCATAGCTCAAATGTGATATGCGCCCCCACATAAAAGCATTGCGGTTTTGACATTTGAGGTGTGTTTATGCTATTTTTAACTACACACAGCCCATTAGTTGTGCCAAGTTTTCATTATATGATGTGTGAATTCTATAGTCAAATGTTGTATCTAAAAAATGCATTGCGTCATTGCCAGCCATGTTCCTATTGGTCAGTCAGTGGGATCGGCCTCTAACGCCAGCCACAATACACGATAAAGGCGAAACAATTCTGACGCTGCCAGAACTTTGTCGGAGCTTACGACCGTACGTAGTGGATCTAGACTCTGTCACACTGAATGAGCCAAGATGTCCGACAATCGTTTACGACCTAAGAATTTGCGCTCGACGTGGATATTTTGTCAGGGACGGAAAAATCGTGGCTCAAGACGGCTAAAATCGTACAGTCTGTGCGGGCCTTAAGGTCCTTTGTGGCAATGAGACAAACTGCAGACAAGGCGGGGGGAAAACAACCCAAACCGAGAAAAAACGTTGTGAGTTGTGCTGATAAATGTCCAGTTCTTTCACATCAGTGCAGAAGGAGGAGTAGGGTGAATTTGCCCCTAGACGCTGATCTTGTGTCAGTTTCGAATTTCCACACTAATGGTTAAGAATAGGATTGGGGGAAGGAAAGCTGAAACTTCACCCCAGGGCACAGATGCTTGAAAGGAGACATGGAAGGGAAGCCACTTCTGATTGTCCATAGACACACTGAAAGAGCAACCAAGCTGTCTCCAGTCATCTCAATTCATATTACCATGATTCCTCGCATCCTATCAGCTCGCCTCCTTTTCAACCGTATTGGAGGAGATGGTCTGAGGTCCTTCCTATGAAAATTCCTTTCCAATATCTTTTTAGAAGAAGCAGAGGAGAGAGGATACAATGAATCAAGGAAGGATGAATGGAGAAAGAGCCTTTGACTGATCATGTGCCTTCACAGACATGTAGTCCCGTGTAGCTCAGTTGGTAGAGCATGGCGTTTGCAACGCCAGGGTTGTGTGTTTTCGATTCCCACGGGGGGCCAGTATGAAAATGTATGCACTCACTAACTGTAAGTTGCTCTGGATAAGAGCGCTTGCTAAATGGCTAAAATGTAAAAAGTAGGTAGCCATGCTTGCCTCGCCTCAGTGGCATTGAGAGTGTGGGACCGGGATGATCTGAGCATGTGCAGAACCCATTGACATTTCCCAGCCCAGGTTGGTGAATAATTGATCAGAGCCTTCACCTCTTTGAGTCTGTCTCTACTGTATGAGCAACACTCACTTCCTCCATCTCTTTCTCTATTCATCCCTTCTCTCTGTGACTATCCATCTGCACATTTCTCATTATCTTTGTCTTTCTCCTCTTGCTCCTTTCTGTCGCTCTCTCTTCTCAGAACCAGCACTCCAAAGGGCATTTTTCCTGTCTCTCATTTTTTCATCCTGTCTTATTCTATTTTCATGCCACTTGTTCTGTCTGCCTCCAGCCCTTAAACGTGGGCCTCTGTATCTTCTCTGTACCCCTCTGTCTCTTTTTCTAATAGTAGCTTTGTGTAATGTTTCTGTAGACCTGCTGATTTCCCTCTCTCTCTCATTGTCTCCAATGGTTTCTACCACCACTCTTAAGAACCACTTCTGCTTATTTTTACCTTTTTTCTGCCACCAGCAGTCATATTTCTCTTTCTCTCTCTGGCCTCTCCTAGTCCTCCCTCCCATCCCCTTGTTTTGTCACCAAAGTTGCATTCTCTCATCCTCGCTTGCTCTCGTTTGCTCCCCATACCCTGTCCTCTCAACTGGTCCTGCCACTCCTAGAGCATCATTTTGACCCCCCACTCTACTGTCATTATTCTTTTCTCTTTCATTCTCTCTCTCTCGCTCCCTTTATGGCCACTGGTCTTGTCACATTACCGTGTGCAGATGGTAAGGACTGCAGTTATTCAGACAGAATTTGTTTAGCCTTTCTTTCCTTGTGTCTTCAGCATCGTGGGCTAAGCAAGTGTTTTCTTGTTGAGCATTACACCCGATACGATGTGACTGGCCGTAAATTAGCTGAGAGATTAACCCACCTCATCACACACACACACACACACACACACACACACACACACACACACACACACACACACACACACTTTTGTTGTAGGAGCATCCTTGCCTCTGAGATGAATGTTTGTATAACTCAAACGTAGCATGCCTGAGCTAGCAGCAAAGCATCTCACACTGCAGGCATTCCACTTGAAAATGCACCTCTTTCAAACTCTCATTGAAACTGTGCAACCGCTTCCACCAAGCGTCAGCAATATTACGCCCTCTTTTTGCAAACCTTTCTGTGACTATAGCTCTAATATTTTGTCACAACATTGGCAGTGCCAACTGGCAGCATCATGTTGTCTTATATAAGGAATGCTTGAATCATCAAAACGAATTGGCGAGGAAACAAGCTATTTTGAACAGATTAATCGTGGTGTGTTATGAACCCAGACACTCACAGCAGTTGGTTTCTGTCGTTGTATAACGCAGGCATGAATCTGCAAATATCACAACGCATTCATAAAGCCTTCATAATGCTTTCATAAGCAGTACATAAATGTTTTACAAAGTATCTATAACCATATGTCATGCTTTATAAAGGGTTCATAAATGTGGCATAATCACAAATGTCAAATGTCACATAACCCACTATGTCGAAATATGATATAAACATGTGCTTTATAAAGGGTGACATCTTGGATTGGGATACGCTCTAAATTGAAAAGTGAGTCACATTACACCTAATCTCGTTCCCAGACACTTCCGCCCAAATGTGGACCAACGCATTTTTAAATTTAAAATAAAATTTTAAGAAGATACATTGTACAAATGGGCAGGGTTTAGCCATAATTATGATTTTATTTTTGACTGTATTTTCACAGACCTCAAAAGTCATCCCCTGATGTGGTTTAAGCATTGTTGTGAACACAGAAAATCAAATGTTGTTTTTCTATTAAAAAAGTGTGAAAAAAAACTTGGGGAAAACCTGAAAAAAATGGGGAAATCTGAAACCTGGAAAAACGAAACTGAGAAAATTGAGTTTGGGGAAAAAATGAAGTAGGTAAAAAATTAAAATAGATTTTAAAAGGCCTCACCAACGTTTTTTGCTGTGCATGAATGCACTTTAAAGTGGGTGTCATCCTACAGCACAGCATTTTGGGGGAAGTTGAGGTCAGGTCCAATATTGATTATGCACCCAAGAGGTGCATCCTAGATATGTTTTAGAGTAATATAATATATCAAATTTAGCAGATGGTTTTATCCAAAGCAACTTAGTCATGCGTGAATACATTGTTACGTATGGGTGGTCCCGGGAATCGAACCCACTATCCTGCCATTGTAATGCTATAGCAAGATGCATGACAGGGTTATAAACAATGTTTCCTAAAAAAAAATTAGGCACTGAGCAAATTTCTGGTCAGCTTAGCGCAACCTTGAAAATTCTGTACAACTTCCGGCGTGCGTTTATTCTGAACACCCGCTTTAAGTTACAGTTTTAACAGTGGTCAAGTAGGCTACTGTGGCTATTTGATCATAATGTAGGCCTACCAGGGTTCCCTACCATCAAAAACTAAGGAGAAAATGCATCCCATAACATTTTAACATAGAAATAGCTGTTCTATTATTCAGCCTACAGCAGCAGCCAATGTGTGGTGTTCAATGTAGGCCTACATTCAATGAGACTTTTGAAAAAAAACATGCAAGGCTTGACATTAACCTGTTTATCCACTTGTCCTTCAGACAAGGAGGTTACAAAATGTTTTGTTGTGTTGTTTAATGCAAGAAACCACTTTACAAAAGAAAAAGCATTATTATTCCTGTACCATTGTTACAGAGAATCAGACTAATCATGCTACCCTCTGCTAATTGGCTACTTAGCTTATTCAAGCCTGTCTCAAAATACAACACTGTCCCTTTAAGATAAAACAAAAGGTCTTTACCTGACTCACTTTTCAAAGATGTCTAGAAATGCAAACCTTTTGTGCTCTTGTAGGAAGCAATCACTCCCCCATTGCTGACTACAAATGATATATAACTGGGCTAATAACTCACTAACTAGCAAAGGATATGAACAAATGTGCACACGTCGCTACATGTAGCTCTCGCTTGGATCTCAAAAGAAGTGCATCATGCTGTAAACACAGTCCAGTTCAAAGTGAATGGCACAGATCCATATATGGCAATAGTCGATTTACATGCAGCCCTACTGGAGCTCTAATTGGTTATAACGCACCGGTCTGTGTAGAGTACGGGCCTGAGTCGTGCCTGTCAATTCAATAGAATCATACTTCGATGCGTTCTGCCTACAACAAAATCTCTTGCATAGTTAGTTTTGCATACTAACTCTTGCATAGTTCATTTTGTTTCGGTATGTTGCATTGAAAGTGGCTAATATTGCGTTGATTCGATCACAGTCCCAACAGTAAAGGGAAACGTTGATAGTGTTAACTAACAGGGAAGGTTGAGTGAAGTTAAATCTCATGCTTCTCTGCGCAGGCTGATATTTCTTCTGGGAGAGCTGCGCGCACATTGGTTATAAATGCTTTGTGAAGCCTCAATTTAATATGATTTATAAGGCTTTTGTTAAGCAGTGCTTATGCCACCCTTTATAAAGCACAGGTTTATGTCATATTTGACATAGTGGGTTATGTCACACAGTTATGCCACATTTATGAACCCTTTATAAAGCATAACATACGTTATAGATGATTTGTAACATGTATGTAGTGTTTATGAAGGCTTTATGAAGCCTTTATAAGCTGCACGTCATTTAAAGCTGGACCAAAGATGGTCTAGAGACCGTAGCTGTGACAGTGTATCTTTCGTTGTGTAACACAACCATGAATCTGCAAATATCACAAAAATGGAAAAGAAACAAAGTAGAGACAGTTATCTACAAAGGAGACAGTGAGAGTGTAGGAAAAAGTCTGTCTCAGATACCTCTCAAGTTGACCCTTTAACCCCTTTCACCGCTTGAAAGCACGCCTCCCATGAGCGCCCACCGGCATCTGGACCGTGGTGTTGCTATGGTAATGCCTCCATGCCGAGAGTTCCGCTTCTCTTGCTTCCTCTTTCTCCCACACATGGGGGTGCTGGGAGTAACACTCAGTGTGCTCTTTTTGTTTGAAGTGTATTTTTTCTTATGTGCACTCGGTGTGTTGAACCCAAATGCTCTGTGTGTGTATGTGCCGTACTTTCTATTGGGCTACTAATTGCCAGTACAATATTCCCCAGCTAGCACATTTGGTTCCTTGGAAGTTGTGGGAACGTACATTTTTGGTTTCCTATTGGTTCTGGGAACAAAGCCATACGTTTCCTGACAGGTAAAAAAAATAAAAAATGTAACGTTCTGAGAATGGAAGTGACAATATCGCCTGTTATGGGAACATGCATTTTTAGGTTGCAGGGAGGTTCTGAGAACATTTTACTGTGGTTCCCTGAAAGTTTTCCTCTGAGGTTTTATTAACGTTCTGAGAACGGAAATCATAGGTTATTTCAAGGTAATTAAATAACGTTCTGAGAACATTCTCTAAATGTTGTGAATGTTTTGAAAGAAATGTAAATGTTATTTTGAGGTTTTTGAATAACTTCCTTAACTTTCACTAAATGTTTCAATAAGACTTTTAATAACACTGCTAGCTTAGTTTGGGTTAACTGTTTTGAACTCCAAGCACAGCTAGGACACATCAAAATCCATTTGCTTAGGCTTAAGTCATGAAAACACATTTCTTTTTTATTGTGTGCACAGCATCAGTGAGATTCGAACCTATGATATTCTGTTCTCTATCCATGGAATTCGTTTTTACTTATTCAAAGCTGTTCATTTTAGTCTATTCAAACAGACCACATTTAAAAGAAAACAATAACTTATTAAGATCAGATTTTGTCAATTAGTGGGCATGGCCAACACACCTGAACACACTTAACAAAATAGAGGACAGAGTTTTGTTGACTCTGAGAACGGAATGTATGTGAACGGAATGTATGCATTCTTAGAACGTTGTTTGAACCTGTAGGAAACATTATGGTGAAGTACTGAAATTCCCACAGAAGAACATTGTTTCTTAACGTTCTCTGAACTATTTGAGAACATTCCCAATGTCAAACCAGTTGTAGAACGTTCCTAGAACATTACCAAAAATGTAATTAAATGTAACCATGTTTGAACTTTTAGGAAACATTCTGTTAAAGTAATAAAATACCTTAAATGTTCCTTAAATGTGCTGAGAATGTTCTAAAGCCAAGCAACTATCCTGCACCATTCCCAGAACGTTGTGGGAAGGTTGTATGCAAAATAACCATAGGACAACCACACTCTCACCAAGCTCTAAGAAACACATGGTTCTCAGAATGTTATGTGCCAGCTGGGTCATGCCAGAACTAAATCAATATGTATTTATCTGTATTTGTGTAAGAGGGCTTTGCACATATTGTAGTATAGGATAGTTAAAATATACTGGAGCCAATGTCTTTAGAGTGGACACTGTACACATAGTGGCATTACTATAAAATGATGTTTCCTCTGGGACCAAGACTCCATAAAAGAGCACTGTCGAGCACCTATATTTAGAAAAAGGTTGTGTATGTCCGCATTATGAACTAGACTGATTTGTGTGTGTGTGCGTGTTTGTATTTGTGTGTGTGATTGTTTGCTACAGTACCATGACACAGCCATGTACAACAAAAAAAATCACAGTTGCTAGGCAACCGCACCTAAAAACGCTCACTAACCAAAATACAGTGAGAGGAAAGCACAAAGCATCCAGCCTCTCTGCTGGAAGAGTAATAACACCTAGACAGCAATTCAAACACACACAGATAAGCCACCACTGCAATTGACTTGATGCTATACAATCCTGATTGAGGTTTCCAATCGCAGAATTGCCATTGGGAAATTTTTTTTTGATAATGAGATATACCAGTTTGTTTTGAAGAATATGAGTGACATTTTCCTCCCGCAATGACACATGCGCTGTCAGCAAACTAACCATAACATTCCAAATCAAATCAAATGTTATTGGTCGCATTAACATATTTAGCAGATGTTATTGCGGGTGTAGCGAAATGCTTGTGTTCCTAGCTCCAACAGTGCAGTAGTATCTAACAATTCACAACAATACACATACATCTATAAGTAAAAGAATGGAATTAAGAAATATATAAATATTAGGAAGAGCAATGTTGGAGTGGCATTGACCAAAATACAGTAGAATAGAATACAGTATATACATATGACATTAGTAAAGTAGTATGAAAACATTAATAAAGTGACCATTGATTCCATGTCTGTGTATATAGGGCAGCAGCCTATATAGGGTTGAGTAACCGGGTGGTAGCCGGCTAGTGATGGCTATTTAACAGTCTGATGGCTTTGAGATAGAAGCTGTTTTTCAGTCTCTCGGTCCCATCTTTGATGCACCTGTACTGACCTCGCCTTCTGGATGGTAGCGGGGTTGAACAGACCGTGGCACGGGTGGTTCATGTCCTTGATTATTTTTTTGGCCTTCCTGTGACATCGGGTGCTGTAGGTGTCCTGGAGGGAAGGCAGTGTACCCCCGGTGATGTGTTGGGCAGACCGCACCACCTTCTGGAGAGCCCTGCGGTTGTGGGCGGCGCAGTTGCCGTACCAGGCATTGATACAGCCCGACAGGATGCTCTCAGTTGTGCATCTGTAAATGTTTGTGAGAGTCTTAGGAGCCAAGCTGGATTTCTTCAGGCTCCTGAGGTTGAAGAGGCGCTGTTGCACATTCTTCACCACACTGTCTGTGTGGGTGAACCATTTCAGATTGTCATTGATGTGTACGCCAAGGAACTTGAAGCTTTTCAGCTGCAGTCCCGTCGATGTGGATAGGGGCGTGCTACCTCTGCTGTTTCCTGATGTCCACGATGAGCTCCTTCGTTTTTGTTGACATTGAGTGAGAGGTTATTTTCCTGGCACCACACTCCCAGAGCCCTCACCTCCTCCCTGTACATTTACATTTTACATTTTAGTCATTTAGCAGACGCTCTTATCCAGAGCGACTTACAGGAGCAATTAGGGTTAAGTGCCTTGCTCAAGGGCACATTTACGTCATTTAGCAGACGCTCTTATCCAGAGCGACTTACAAATTGGTGCATTCACCCTATAGCCAGTGGGATAACCACTTTACAATTTATTTTTTATTTAGAAGGATTACTTTATCCTATCCCAGGTATTCCTTAAAGAGGTGGGGTTTCAAATGTCTCCGGAAGGTGGTGAGTGACTCCGCTGTCCTGGCGTCGTGAGGGAGCTTGTTCCACCATTGGGGTGCCAGAGCAGCGAACAGTTTTGACTGGGCTGAGCGGGAGCTATGCTTCCGCAGAGGAAGGGGAGCCAGCAGGCCAGAGGTGGATGAACGCAATGCCCTCGATTGGGTGTAGGGACTGATCAGAGCCTGAAGGTACGGAGGTGCTGTTCCCCTCACTGCTCCATAGGCAAGCACCATGGTCTTGTAACGGATGCGAGCTTCAACTGGAAGCCAGTGGAGTGTGCGGAGGAGGGGGGTGACGTGAGAGAACTTGGGAAGGTTGAACACCAGACGGGCTGCGGCATTCTGGATGAGTTGTAGGGGTTTCAGCAGGCAGGAGAATGTGGCAAAGAGCTTCCTAGGGTTAGAGGCAGATGCTTGGAATTTAGAGTGGTAGAAATTGGCCTTAGCAGCAGAAACAGATGAAGAAAATGTAGAGAGGAGGGAGTGAAAAGATGCCAGGTCGGCAGGGAGTTTAGTTTTCTTCCATTTCCGCTCCGCTGCCCGGAGCTCTGTTCTGTGAGCTTGCAATGAGTCATCAAGCCACGGAGCTGGAGGGGAGGACCGAGCCGGCCGGGAGGATAGGGGACACAGAGAGTCAAAGGATGCAGAAAGGGAGGAGAGGAGGGTTGAGGAGGCAGAATCAGGATATTGGAGGGAGAAGGTTTGAGCAGAGGGAAGAGATGATAGGATGGAAGAGGAGAGAGTAGTGGGAGAGAGAGAGCGAAGGTTGCGGCGGCGCATTACCATCTGTGTAGGGGCAGAGTGAGTAGTGTTGGAGGAGAGCGAGAGAGAAAAGGACACAAAGTAGTGGTCGGAGACATGGAGGGGAGTTGCAGTGAGATTAGTAGAAGAGCAGCATCTAGTAAAGATGAGGTCAAGCGTATTGCCTGCCTTGTGAGTAGGGGGGGACGGTGAGAGGGTGAGGTCAAAAGAGGAGATGAGTGGAAAGAAGGAGGCAGAGAGAAATGAGTCAAATGTAGACGTAGGGAGGTTGAAATCCCCCAGAACTGTGAGGGGTGAGCCATCCTCAGGAAAGGAGCTCATCAAGGCGTCAAGCTCATTGATGAACTCTCCAAGGGAACCTGGAGGGCGATAGATGACAAAGATATTAAGCTTAAATGGGCTAGTGACTGTGACAGCATGGAATTCAAATGAGGAGATAGACAGATGGGTTAGGGGAAAAATTGAGAATGTCCACTTGGGAGAGATGAGGATTCCTGTGCCACCACCCCTCTGACCAGATGCTCTCGGGGTATGCGAGAACACATGGTCAGACGAGGAGAGAGCAGTAGGAGTAGCAGTGTTTTCAGTGGTAATCCATGTTTCCGTCAGTGCCAGGAAGTCGAGGGAATGGAGGTTAGCATAGGCTGGGATGAAGTCAGCTTTGTTGGCGGCAGAACGGCAGTTCCAGAGGCTGCCTGAGACCTGGAACTCCAGGTGTGGGGTGCGTGCAGGGACCACCAGGTTAGAGAGGCAGCAGCCACGCGGTGTGAGGCGTTTGTGTAGCCTGTGCGGAGAGGAGAGAACAGGGATAGGCAGAGGCATAGTTGACAGGCTGTAGCAAATGGCTACAATAATGCAGAGGAGATCGGAATGAAATGAACTAAACATCAGGGAAAGGAGAGAGTAGGGCCTCCCTCACCAAAACTTCCACCTCAGAAACTATAATTGTTTCACTGAACCACCCGAATAAAAAACTCTCCCAACTTCCACTTTAGAAATTAGAATTGTTGTGAACTACAGCGGTTCAATGTTTCAAGGAATAGACTCAACTTACTTTATTCAGCTAGCTAAATATGACACCATAGCTAACTAGCATGCTAGCATCCAATAACACACAGTTTAGCACCAATACTTGGTTACAACAAACTACCAGTAGTGTGATAACACACTAAACAGATAATTCGTGTGTTAACGAATTACGTTGGCTAGCTAGCACAAATATATTGTATTTAGCTGCTACAGTACAGTTATCTGGTCGTGTTGGCTAGCTAGCAATGGCTACTGTGTTGACTTTGTTTGGAAAACGGCTAGCTAGCTAGCTTCGTGCTACCTACAATAACTACCCACAATAACTACCCACAACAGCCCACGATGCCTGACTATGACGCCATAGCTAACTAGCATGCTAGCATCCAATAACACACAGTTTAGCACCAATACTTGGTTACAACAAACTACCAAAAGTGTGTTAACACACTAAACAGATAATTCGTGTCCGTGTCTAGTTCCTTTCATAACGCAGCAAAAATTAAACGTTGGCTAGCTAGCACAAATATATTGTAATTAGCTGCTACAGTACAGTTAGCTGGTCGTGTTAGCTGGCTAGCAATGGCTACTGTGTAGACTTTGTTTGAAAAACGGCTAGCTAGCTAGCTTCGTGCTACACCCGGGACCGCCGAATACATTGCTAACATACAATAACTACCCACAACAGCCCACGATGCCTAACTATGACGCTATAGCCAACTAGCATGCTAGCATCCAATAACACACAGTTTAGCACCAATACTTGGTAACAACAAACTACCAATAGTGTGTTAACACACTAAACAGATACAAAACATCTCGTCATTGTTGGTAATCAGTCCTACTACTGTTATGTCGTCTGCAAACTTGATGATTGAGTTGGCCACGCAGTCATGGGTGAACAGGGAGTACAGGAGGGGGCTGAGCACACACCCTTGTGGGGCCCCTGTGTTGAGGATCAGCTTAGTGGAGGTGTTGTTTCCTACCTTCACCACCTGGGGGCGGCCTGTCAGGAAGTCCAGGACCCAGTTGCACAGGGCGGGATTCAGACCCAGGGCCCCGAGTTTACTGATAAGCTTGGAGGGTACTATTGTGTTGAATGCTGAGCTATAGTCAATGAACAGCATTCTTACATAGGTATTCCTCTTGTGCAGATGGGATAGGGCAGTGTGTAGTGCGAAGGCGATTGCATCGTCTGTTGATCTATTGGTGCGGTATGCAAATTGAATTGGGTCTAGGGTGTCATGTAAGGTAGAGGTGATCCTTAACTAGCCTCTCAAAGCACTTCATGATGACAGAAGTGAGTGCTACAGGGCGATTGTCATTTAGTTCAGTTACCTTTGCTTTCTTGGGTACAGGAACAATGGTGGACATCTTGAAGCAAGTAGAGACAGCAGACTGGGATAGGGAGAGATTGAATATGTCTGCGGCTAGGGATGCCATCTGGGCTGGCAGCTTTGCTAGGGATAACATGCTTAAATGTCTTACTCACATCGGCCACGGAGAACGAGAGCCCACAGTCCTTGGGAGCGGGCAGCGTCGTTGGCACTGTGTTATCCTCAAAGCGGGTGAAGAAGGTGTTTACCCTGTCCGGGAGCAATACGTCAGTGTCCACGACAAGGCTGGTTTTCCCTTTGTATTCCGTGATTGTCTGTAGACCCTGCCACATGCGTCTCGTGTCTGAGCCGTTGATTTGCGACTCCACTTTGTCTCTGTACTGACGTTTTGCATGTTTGATTGCCTTATGGAGGGAATAACTACACTGTTTGTATTCAACCATATTCCCAGTCACCTTGCCATGGTTAAATGTGGTGGTTCGCGCTTTTAGTTTTGTGCGAATGCTGCCATCTATCCACGGTTTCTGGTTTGGGTAGGTTTTAATAGTCACCATGGGACAACATCCCCTATACACTTCCTGATGAACTCAGTCACCATGTCCGTGTATCTGTCAATGTTATTCTCAGAGGCTACCCGGAACATATCCCAGTCCGCGTGATCAAAACAATCTTGAAGCGTGGATTCCGATTGGTCAGACCAGCGTTGAATAGACCTTAGCACGGGTACTTCCTGTTTGAGTTTCTGCTTATAGGAAGGGAGGAGCAAAATGGAGTCGTGATCTGATTTGCCGAAGGGAGGGCGGGGGAGGGCCTTGTAGGCATCCCGGAAGGGGGAGTAGCAGTGATCGAGCGTTTTAGTAGCACGAGTACTACAGTCAATGTGTTGATAGAACTTCGGAAGCGTTTTCCTCAAATTTGCTTGTTAAAATCCCCAGCTACAGTAAATGCGGCCTCAGGATATGTGGTTTCCAGTTTGCACAAAGTCCAGTGTAGATCCTTGAGGGCCGTTGTGGTATCTGCTTGAGGGGGAATATACACGGTTGTGACGTTAACCAAAGATAATTCCCTAGGGAGGTAATACGGTCGGCATTTGATTGTGAGGTATTCTAGGTCAGATGAACAAAAGGACTTGAGTTTCTGTACGTTATCACAATCACACCATGAGTAGTTAATCAGGAAACATACACTACCGCCTTTCTTCTTCCCAGAGAGTTCTTTATTCCTGTCTGTGCGATGTACTGAGAACCCAGCTAGCTGAATGGATGAGGACAGAGAGCCATGATTCCGTGAAACAGAGTATGTTATAGTCCCTGATGTCTCTCTGGAAGGAGATCCTCGCCCTGAGCTCATCTACTTTATTGTCCAGAGACTTAACATTAGCGAGTAATATACTCAGAAGCGGTGGATGGTGTGCACGCCTCCTGAGTCGGACTAGAAGTACACTCCGAATACCTCTTCTCCGCCGGCAGCGTCTTGGAGCAGCCTCTTAAGATAAGTTCAATTGCCCTGGAGGGTACGAACAAAGGATCCAATTCGGGAAAGTCGTATTTCTGATCGTAATGCTGGTGAGGTACAGCCACTCTGATATCCAAAAGTTATTTCCGGCTGTATGTAATAACACAAAAAATGTTCTGGGCTAATAATGTAAGAAATAACACACAAAAAAACAAAATACTGCAAAGTTGCTTAGGAGCTAGAAGCAGAGCTGCCATGTCTATCGGCGCCGTCTTGCCTGAGCTCTGAATTAAATTGAGTACATTGCATGTGTCACACTGTTTACTTGAACTCCAACAGGTTGGAAGCAGCACAGGATCACCTGCAGAGCAGTGTCACTGGAGCAGGTTAGGGATTAAGTGCCTTGTTCAAGTGCACAATGGCAGTAGGTGTCACTTGCGCTTTTGACACCAGCCGTCAGCCAATGAATCAAATTTATTTTTTTAAGCCCTTTTTACATCAGCAGTTGTCACAAAGTGCATTACAGCCTAAAATTCCAAAGAGCAAGCAAATACAGATGCAGAAGCACTATGGAACAGATCCTCTTCTGGCTGTGCCTGGTGGATATTTAACCCTTTAACAGGCAAGGCGGTTGAGGTAAATTTGAAAACCAATTTTAAATGAAATTAAACATATGAATTTTGTTTGGCATATTTGATCATCTTAACCAATGCCATTTAGTAAAATGATCATGTGGTTTTCATTATCGGACTGATGTATTTTTTTTATACTCACATTCAAAGATTATTAGCAAAACCAAACCTCATTAATCACACATTTTCAGTACTAATTTTGTATAAAATGGGAAATTACAAGACTGTAAAATGTTGTTGACCACTAAAACATTATTTTGGAATTTTGAAATTATTATATATTTTTTATAATTTTAGGAACTTATAAAATATACTCTACCAGGCCGTTGAGTTGCCCATTTAAAGGAATTATATTTAGACAAAGTAGAGCCCTGCACGGGCATGAATTTTAAGCCCGATCCCTACCCATGCCCATGACGTTCAGGCCCTAAACTACCCAGGCCCGATTGCTTCTGCCAAATTGAAGGCCCAAAATCAGAAACAACTTCCTCCATTAGTAAATCCATTAGCTCTCTGTCTGTCACTCGATCGCTCCCTGCGCGCAGCTACCTCGCTCTGCATGCACTCTGCTCATTGCGGCTCTGAGTCTGTGTAGCCATAGCAACGGCTCCGCTTGGGCTGCTCTGCCAAAGATATTAGAGAAGGGAGGAGATAGGAGCGTATAATGCCCAACCCAGCAGACTGTCGACCAATCGCGTTCACGTTCTCATGCGGTTGCTAAGATAATCGTCATGCAATCCCATCTTAAAGTCAGGGTATGAGGTGAGAAATGTGCCTATTTTCCTCAAGTAGGCAATGTCATGATATCAGCCCTCATTAAACTAGGCCTGTCTTCCATTATAAGGAACTGAAGTAGACATAATGTTAATTAATGTATAATATTTTTGATGATTTTAAAAAGTCTATGCAAATTCAAATAGAAAATTAGTTTACCCATATTGGGCAACTGAACTGGCAGGTTGAGATGTTTGCGATGCGTTATCTATCAAGTTTGAAGTCATGAAAATTATTCATTTATGGCTAAATACACAGAGTTCTGAAAAATATTTGTTGGGATATTTATTTATTGGTGTGTCAGTTAAAGGGTTAAGAATACATGTGGCCATTAACGCCAGATTGTAATTCCAGATGTTCATAGATGACGAGCAGGGTCAAATAATAATAACCATGGTGGCTATAGAGGGTGCAACAGTTCAACACCTCAGGAGTCAATGTCAAATGGCTTTTCATAACCAGGCATTCAGAGAGAGAGAGAGAGAGAGAGAGAAATCGTTTACTATCTACTTCACTTGCTTTGGCAATGTTAACATACATTCCCCATGTCAATAAAGCCCTTAAATTGAATTGAGAGAGAGAGAGAGTCAGGTCAGGGGTCCGCAGCAGGCAGGACAGCAGTTACTCCTGGGTTTCGAACCGGCAACTTTCCGATTACTGGCCCTCCTCTCTAACCTCCTGGCGTCATTTGTATACTCCATGTGTGTGTGAGTTTGTAGCCTCACCAACAACCTCTATGGCAGCAGTTCAAGGCTCTCTCCCAGAAGCATTCCAATCCCATTCACACTGCAGTTTGGGCCAAAGTGGATAATGAGACTGAGTTGGATGACCTTGGGGTAATTACTGACCTCAGAACAGCAGTGCTCTCTGACGTTCCAATATGCTGATTTGGCCCCAGAAGAGGGTGCCTTTGGTTAAAAAGGTTATTGGCAGAATTTTGATGTGGGATGTTCAGGTATTTTTTGCAGTTTCCTATCCAATTTCCATGACGCAAATATTGATTAGGTTGCACATATTATAATTTTTTGGTGATCTGTTGCCAGGGAAGAGAGTCATCGAATGTCGTATTGTTATGGTGGCAGTTTTGCATCCACACACATCCTCAAGGAAAATCCATACTTTTAAGATCCATGTCTCTGACCCCCCCACACATGCACACACACCACACAAACATTAATACTGTATTGTCAATTTGGCAAATAGTAGCACAATACAAAGTAGAATGTACACAAACACACACATACACATGCAACCCATTTGGATGCAACCTCAAGGACAGAAAGCCCTTTACAGGGACAATACTTGGTGAAACGGCGAGAGCAGTGCTTGATACAGGAAGGGAAGTGGAAAGAGAGAACCGGTAGGCACATTTTGACCCAAGAGTTGGCAGGGAGGCAGGCGCAGGGCCATTGGGAGTAGAGATGAACACAGAGACACTGGGTTAGAGGTTATAGAGCTAGGTAGGAAACATAACATAGTAGCAAGATCAGACACAGGGGTAAAAAAAGGTGGAGAGGATGAAGACGTTGCGGGACTGAGAGAGAGAGACGGATATAAAGGATAAAATAGGGTTGGGCGGCATCAAGATTTTCATATCGTCATACCGTCCTTCTCTCATCCCGGATATACGGTATAACCGGCTTAGTACACAAGGGGGTGCCAAAAAATTGCTAAAAAGCCCACACATTGGATGGTGTATCAATACACCCAGGGATTTCACCATGAGGCCAATGGTGACATTAAAACGGTTAATGGCAGTGTTTAAAGGCTTCTTAACAGCTTCTACCCCCAAGCTATAAGACTCCTGAACAGCTAATCATGGCTACCCGGACAATTTTCATTGCCCCCCCGACCCCACCCCACCCCATCCCCCTCTTTTACGGTGCTGCTACTCTGTTTACTATTTATGCATAGTCACTTTAACTCTACCCACATGTACAGTTGAAGTCGGAAGTTTACATACACTTAGGTTGGAGTCATTAAAACTCGTTTTTCAGCCACTTCACAAATTTCTTCTTAACAAACTATTGTTTTGGCAAGTCGGTTGGGACATATACTTTGTGCATGACACAAGTAATGTTTCCAACAATTGTTTACAGACAGATTATTTCACTTATAATTCACTGTATCACAATTCTAGTGGGTGAGAAGTTTACATACACTAAGTTGACTGTGCCTTTATACAGCTTGGAAAATTCCAGAAAATGATGTCATGGATTTAGAAACTTCTGATAGGCTAATTGACATAATTTGAGTCAATTGGAGGTGTACCTGTGGATGTATTTCAAGGCCTTACTTCAAACTCAGTGCCTCTTTGCTTGACATCATGGGAAAATCAAAAGAAATCAGCCAAGACCTCTGAAAAAACCTCCACAAGTCTGGTTCATCCTTGGGAGCAATTTCCAAATGCCTGAAGGTACCACGTTCATCTGTACAAACAATAGTACTCAAGTATAAACACCATGGGACCACGCAGCCATCATACTGCTCAGGAAGGAGATGCGTTCTGTCTCCTAGAGATGAACGTACTTTGGTGCGAAAAGTACAAATCAATCCCAGAACAACAGCAAAGGACCTTGTGAAGATGCTGGAGGAAACAGGTACAAAAGTATCTATATCCACATTAAAACGAGTCCTATATCGACATAACCTGAAAGGCCGCTCAGCAAGGAAGAAGCCACTGCTCCAAAACCACCATTAAAAAAGCCAGACTCCGGTTTGCAACTGCACATGGGGACAAAGATCGTACTTTTTGGAGAAATGTCCTCTGGTCTGATTAAACAAAAATAGAACTGTTTGGCCATAATGACCATCGTTATGTTTGGAGGAAAAAGGGGTTAGCTTGCAAGCCGAAGAACACCATCCCAACTGTTGAAGCACGGGAGTGGCAGCATCAAGCTGTGGGGGTGCTTTGCTGCAGGAGGGACTGGTGCACTTCACAAAATTGATGGCATCATGAGGAAGGACAATTATGTGGATATATTGAAGCAACATCTCGAGACATCAGTCAGGAAGTTAAAGTTTGGTCGTAAATGGGTCTTCCAAATGGACAATTACCCCAAGCATACTTCCAAAGTTGTGGCAAAATGGCTTAAATACAACAAAGTCAAGGTATTGGAGTGGCCATCCCAAAGCCCTGACCTCAATCCTATAGAACATTTGTGGGCAGAACTGAAAAAGCATGTGCGAGCAAGGAGGCCTACAAACCTGACTCAGTTACACCAGCTCTGTCAGGAGGAATGGGCCAAAATTCACCCAACTTATTGTCGGAAGCTTGTGGAAGGCTACCGAAAATGTTTGACCCAAGTTAAACAATTTAAAGGCAATGCTACCAAATACTAATTGAATGTATGTCAACTTCTGACCTACTGAGAATGCGATGAAAGAAATAAAATCAGAAATAAATAATTCTCTCTACAATTATTCTGACATTTCACATTCTTAAAATAAAGTGGTGAGGGAATTTTTACAAGGATTAAATGTCTGGAATTGTGAAAAACTGAGTTTGAATGTATTTGGCTAAGGTGTATGCAAACTTCCGTTTTCAACTGTACATATTACCTCAATTACCTCGACTAACCGGTGCCCCTGCACATTGACTCTGTACCAGTACCCCCTGAATATATCCTACCTACTGTTATTTTATTTTACTGCTGCTCTTTAATTATTAGCTATTTTAAATTTTTTACTTAACACTTTTTTTTTTTTGCATTGTTGGTTAAGGGCTTGTAAATATTGTACTGTAATGTCTACACCTGTTGTATTCGGCGTTTGTGGCAAATACAATTTTATTTGATCTTTCTCTTTTTCTGTGGCTCAACCAACTAGGCTCGTAATTTAACATTTTATTTGTATTTACAGATGGCATACAAGTTTGTTATTAAGGCATGAAAGTTCACACGTTCCAGAACGCATTTCTGCAGAGAAACAACAACATTCAAATGCCTCTCCTGTGAAGTAGTGACGTGCGACATACGCCTAGTTTCCTGGAACGTGTTACTTATGGTATTACCGCCCAAGCCTAGTATAATGAGATACAGAGAAGAACGTGGTCCAATGTGTATAGGCTTTAGGCAACTCCTCTAACGATCATTGTCATACCATTCATTGTATTGGTAAGCACAGTCCGGAGTTGGTTGAAGCACATACAGATCTAGGACCAATCTAAATGTTGTGGGCTTTGCCAAAGATTGTTTATATTTGGGAGGTATTTCATCATTTACATTTGTCAATTCTCAAATTCAGATATAAACAAATGCACGTGGAACTTAATTAGGCACGCCTCTCCATTCTATTGCGCAAACTCCAAACATATCTCAGTGTGTGTCTGGATAGCACTTTGCTCTGGAGCCTGCGGCCTTGCTGGCTCGGTCGAACTGTCTATCTGACGGTCTAATTACACCAGTGGTCACCAACCTCAAGATCACTTTCTGAGTCCAAATGCAAGCCGAGGTCTACCGCTCAGATTTGTTTAAAACATGACTTTAAAAACTTAAGCGTATGCAACATTAACCAATTAAAAACAGTTCTGTAGCAATGCAATTGGTGCAGTTGACTATAGGCCCAATACATTATCACTGCATATTGGCTATTCTTGAATTGCCCTGCCAATGCTGTTCTTCTCAGACTGTTTTGAAATTATATTTAAAAAATGCAGGTACAGTGCATTCGGAAAGTATTCAGACCCCTTGACTTTTTCCACTAATTGTCACGTTACAGCCTTATTCTAAAATTGATTAAATTAATTTTCTACCTCATCAATCTACACACAACACCCCATAATGACAAAGCGAAAGCAGGTTTCTATACATTTTTGCTAATTTATAAAGAATAAAAACACAAATACCTTATTTACATAAGTATTCAGATCCTTTGCTATGAGACTCGAAATTGAGCTCAGGTGCATCCTGTTTCCATTGATCATCCTTGAGATGTTTCTACAACTTGATTGGAATTGTCCGTAGAGCACCGGAACATGATTGTGTTGAGGCACAGATCTGATGGAAGGGTACCAGAAAATGTCTGCAGCATTGAAGGTCTCCAAGAATACAGTGGCCTCCATCATTCTTAAATGGAATAAGTTTGGAACCACCAAGACTCTTCCTAGAGCTGGCCGCCCGGCCAAACTGAGCAAATGGGGGAGAAGGGCCTTGATCAGGGAGGTGACCAAGAACCCAATGGTCACTCTGACAGAGCTCGAGAGGACCTCTGTAGAGATGGAATAATCTTCCAGAAGGACAACCATCTCTGCAACACTCAGGCCTTTATGGTAGAGTGGCCAGACAGAAGCCACTCCTCAGTAAAAGGCACATGACAGCCTGCTTGGAGTTTGCCAAAATACACCAGATTCTCTGGTCTGATGAAACCAAGGTTCAACTCTTTGGCCTGAATGCCAAGCGTCACGTCTGGAGGAAACCTGGCACCATCCCTACGGTGAAGCATGGTGGTGGCAGCATCATGCTGTGGGGATGTTTTTGCTTTGGGACAAGTCTCTGAATGTCCTTGAGTGGCCCAGCCACAGTCCGGACTTGAACCCGATCTAACATCTCTGGAGACATCTGAAAAAAGCTGTGCAGCGACGCTCCCCATCCAACCTGTCAGAGCTTGAGAGGATCTGTAGAGAAGAATGGGAGAAACTCCCTTAATACAGGTGTGCCAAGCTTGTAGCGTCATATCCAAGAAGACTTGAGGCTGTAATCACTGCCAAAGGTGCTTCAATAAGGTACTGAGTAAAGTGACTGAATACTTATGTAAATGTGATATTTCCGTTTGACATTTTTTATGAATTTTCTAAAATTTCCAAAAAACTGTTTTTGCTTTGTCATAATGGGGTATTGTGTGTAGATTGATGAGGGAAAAAAAAACAATTTAATCAATTTTAGAATAAGGCTGTAACGTAACAAAATGTGGAAAAAGTCAAGGGGTCTGAATACTTTCCGAATGCACTGTATATGATCACACTGGTAATATATGATTTGTTTTATTACTTGTGAGTCACAGCTAAGTGCTCATAATATATTTATACATATTTTTTTACTAGACTGATGGCCTGCATCTATCTGATGGTCAGTCTGAGGGGAGGGAGGGAGCAGCGGCGAGGCTGCCTCTCACCAAGCTCACTGTCCCTCCGCTATCCCTCTCTCTGCTGAGAAACGGGGACACAGTCTTCCAGCTGATGGCGAAACCCAAGTCACACAGCATTATTTCTGCCTCATGCACCAATTCATGTTGTTACTCCTATGAGCAGTGAAAGTGAAATATTCCTCGATATTAAAAATGACACAAGCCGCTAATAATTACAACGCAAGTTTATCGGAACGTATAAAAGTTTTGAACAAAATGTTGACAGTGCTGAATAACAACTTAAACATGAAGTTACTCGTAAAAACCACAGCTCAATGCTGTATTCGAGTCTCTCTGTAGTCATGGTTTTAAAAGTTTTGGAATCTCAGTATCAACTTTGCTGCGCATTCAAGGCTTCTTTTTACAGTCTATGGCTCGAGGAAACTTTGCCGACAAGGTGATCTGAGCTATCTGATTGGCTAGCGGTAGGTCTATAGGTGCACTTGATTTACTATCTGGGCCTGCCAGGTAGGCGGAGTTCTACCTTCAGACACATGAAATGGATCAAAATGGGAAAAATGTTCCTTCCTGGCGCTAGGGCTGCTGAATCAAGTGCACCTACCGCCACAGCGTGAAACTAATAAAAAGAATAGGGACACAAGGCTTTATCGTTGTTTTTTTTACAGACGTTTTTGGTGATCGACTAGGAATGCCTTGGAGATTGACCAGTCGATCGCGATCGAACGGTTGATGACCCCTGCCCTGCACCCTCTAATTTTCACTCCCTCAGCTTTGGGACACTTGTGCAAATGGAGGGCCGATGGAAAGGGGGTGATTTGGGATTCAGCACCAGCCAGTAGGCATCCCCAAGGATTCCTTTCAGAACCCATTTTAAAATCCCACCTCTTTCGTTTTGGTTTGCAGTGGTTCATTTGTTAGTTCCCCTTTTCTGTTGAGTGACAATTATTGGTTTCTTTTTGGGGAACGTAACAGACTGACCTCAAGTCCTAACCCAAACTTTTCCCCCAAGTCACATTTGAACAATAACTAGGTCTTGTCTCTCACATCAGCAAAGCATGGTGATTTTTATCTACACTATGCTGAGAGACACATTCTCCACCTGCAAGATATTCTTCCTTTTCCGTGACTCACACACAAACGCACACACCTCTTAGTCATGTCCGACATCTCCATTTTCCCAAGCAGCTATTCAGAGTGCGAACATCCGCCGGCCGTGAAAAGATTAGCGGGACAGCGGGCTTATTGACAGCTCTGGAAACACAATGCAATTGCTTTGATGAGTGAGAGGGGTGCTTTGCAAAGCCTCAGCGAGCATCAAAATGAGACCTTGCATGCGTCCCAAATGGCACCCTATTCCCTACATAGTGCACTACTTTTGACCAGAGAAAAGTAATGCTATGGGTTCTGGTCAAATGTCTTAAAATGAATGCACTTACTGTAAGTCGCTATGGATAAGAACATCTGCCAAATTACTTACATGTACAGTGCCTTCCGAAAGTATTCACACCCCTTGACTTTTTCAAAATGTTGTTGTTAAAGCCTGAATTTAAAATGGATACATTTACATATTTTTGTCACTGGCCTACACACAATATCCCATAATGTAAAAGTGGAGTTGGAGCTGAAATGTCTTGAGTTAATAAGTATTCAACCCCTTTGTTACGGCAAGCCTAAATAAGTTCAGGAGTACAAACAGTGCAGTTATGCCCTCACTAGGCAATCAAACAAGGCAAAATGTCAGTACAGAGAAAAAGTGGAGTCAGAATTCAACGGCTCAGACACGAGACGTATGTGGCAAGGACTCCAGACAATCACGGATTACAAAGAGAAAACCAGCCATGTCGCTGACACAGACGTCTTGCTCCCGGACAAGCTAAACACCTTCTTCGACCGCTTTGAGGATAACACTGTGCCACCGACGCAGGCTGCTCCTGAGGACTGTATGCTCTCGTTCTCCGTCGCAGATGTGAAAAAGACATTTAAGCGTCTTAACCGTCGCAAGGCTGCATCCCTAGCTGCATCCTCAGAGCATGCGCAGACCAGCTGGCTGGAGTTACGGACATATTCAATCTCTCCCTATCCCAGTCTGCACTCTCCACCATGGCCAAGACCAAAGAGCTCTCCAAGGATGTCAGGCACAAGATTGTAGACCTACACAAGGCTGGAATGGGCTACAAGACCATCACCAAGCAGCTTGGTGAGAAGGTGACAACAGTTGGTGCGATTATTCGCAAATGGAAGAAACACAAAATAACTGTCAATCTCCCTCGGCCCGGGGCTTCATGCAAGATCTCACCTCGTGGAGTTGCAATGATCAGGAGAACGGTGAGGAATCAGCCCAGAACTACACGGGAGGATCTTGTCAATGATCTCAAGGCAGCTGGGAACATAGTCACCAAGAAAACAATTGGTAACACACTATGCCGTGAAGGACTGAAATCCTGCAGCGCCCGCAAGGTCCCCCTGCTCAAGAAAGCACATATACAGGCCCGTCTGAAGTTTGGCAATGAACATCTGAATGATTCAGAGGAGAACTGGGTGAAAGTGTTGTGGTCAGATGAGACCAAAATCGAGCTCTTTGGCTTCAACTCAACTCACCGTGTTTGGAAGAGGAGGAATGCTGCCTATGACCCCAAGAACACCATCCCCACCGTCAAACATGGAGGTGGAAACATTATGCTTGGGGGTGTTTTTCTGCTAAGGGGACAGGACAACTTCACTGCATCAAAGGGACGATGGACGGGGCCATGTACCGTCAAATCTTGGGTGAGAACCTCCTTCCCTCAGCCAGGGCATTGAAAATGGGTCGTGGATGGGTATTCCAGCATGACAATGACCCAAAAGACACAGACAAGGCAACAAAGGAGTGGCTCAAGAAGAAGCACATTAAGGTCCTGGAGTGGCCTAGCCAGTCTCCAGACCTTAATCCCATAGAAATCTGTGGAGGGAGCTGAAGGTTCAAGTTGCCAAACGTCAGCCTCGAAACCTTAATGACTTGGAGAAGATCTGCAAAGAGGAGTGGGACAAAATCACTCCTGAGATTTGTGCAAACCTGGTGGCCAACTACAAGGAACGTCTGACCTCTGTGATTGCCAACAAGGGTTTTGCCACCAAGTACTAAGTCATGTTTTGCAGAGGGGTCAAATACTTTTTCCCTCATTAAAATGCAAAACAATTCATAACATTTTTTACATGCGTTTTCCTGGATCTTTTTGTTGTTATTCTGTCTCTCACTGTTCAAATATGTGTCTTTGTGAGTGGGCAAACGTACAAAATCAGCAGGGGATCAAATACTTTTTTCCCCCACTGTATATACATTTGAAGTCGGTAAAACAGTAGGCAAACATTAAAGTGACCAGTGTTCAATGACTATGCACATAGGGCAGCAGTCTCTAAGGTGCAGGGTACAGTACCCGGTGGTAGCCGGCTAGTAACAGTGCCTTAAGGTTCCTGGCAGGGTACTTGGCGAAGGCTGGCTAGTGATTACTGTTTAACAGTCTGATGGCCTGGAGATAGAAGTTGTTTATCAGTCTCTCGGTCCCAGCTAATTTATACATGAACAGGGTAATTTCATAAAGGACATCAATCATTGCTGCGAGCTTCGCATGATCGCATTCATTGGTCGGAGTCGGAGAAGCTCTCTGTAAAATTCCAAACTGTCTAAACCATGCGCTTTTGAGACTGGGGTAAAATCCAAAGTTGCAATAAATGAATTGTCTAAAAGTCAAGCGAATTTCTAAAGATAAATATTGACATAGGGCTCTAAAGTGCGACCATTTTGGTTGCATATGTGACAAAATATTGAACTGTGCGACCAGGACTTGTATTTTTGGAGCACTGTGCGACTAGGAAAAACATCTCCCAGATAATAATGGTTGTAATGATAAGGCTTCGCTGTACCGTTGTTTCCAAATGCCCTATAGAAAAAAGTGAGGCAAATTCAATAGCACCATTACCACAGCGAAAACAGCTTGCCCAACCAGGTCAAAATATCTGACCCATATTACCGACGCAACACTTTTGTCTTCATGTTTCTCAGGGTTTCCCAAACTCGGTCTGGGCGTTTGGGAAACCCAGCTATTGCTGATCGCCGGGAAGAATCTTATAATGATAAACCATGTCATGGGCCGTTCTAAAACTACTTGCGCTTTGTAAACCATTTGTTTACACTTTGTTCTGTCATGTTACCTCATTGGCTAGCTATCTAACAACCTGTTAACTTTACCAGTATATCTAAACATTTGTGGGCACAGAAAGAAAGGAAAAGGGATAGTTTCTTCAGGAGATCAATGATCATAGCAATGAATAAATGACAGATCTGTTGCATGTTGTCATCACCAGGTTGCAGGCACTAGTTACAGTTTGAAGCTTTCTCTTGAGTGGGCAGCCTGATGAAAGCCTGTCAATATTTAAATCACCCAGAAAGTATACCTCTCTATTGATATCACATATATTATCAAGCATTTCACACATGTTATCCAGATACTGACTGTTAGCACTTGGTGGTCTATAGCAGCCTCCCACCAGAATGGGCTTTAGGTGAGGCAGGTGAACCTGTAGCCATATTACTTCAACAGTATTTAACATGAGATCCTCCCTAAGCTTTACAGGAATGTGGTTCTGAATATAGACTGCAACACCACCCCCATTGGCATTTCTGTCTTTTCTGTAAATGTTATATTCTTGTATTGCTACCACTTTTTCATCAAATGTATTATCTAGGTGAGTTTCAGAGATTGTCAGAATATGAATGTCATCTGTTACTAGCAAATTATTGATTTCATTAACCTTGTTTCTTAGGCTACATATGTTAACGTGGGCTATTTTAACACTTTTCTGGGATGCTTGATTATTTTTCTTGTTTTACTGGGAAGCTTAGCAGAGGTAGACATACCCAGGTTATTTTTATTAGTGCAGGGTGAGCTGCATACAGTGGACTTCCTACTAGGTCACACCACCTTAGTGTTAACAGTATTACTCTGGTTCATAGGCATATGATTAATGCATACAATAGTTGTAGAATCAGCAGAGGCATTTCGGGCAGTAAGAGGGACATAAATTAGGTTATTTACATTGTGTCTTCCAACGCCCCTAGGATAATGTTGTGATGCGTGATTTGAAGGAGTCAGGCACAGGAGGGTAAATCACAGTATACAGAGTTTATTCCGTAATACAGCGTTAACCAGTTTAGTGTGCAAAACAGGTGCACTGGAACAAACAGGCACACGGGGAAAATACCCCGGCAATACAAAAATACACTGAGCTCAACCGAGCTACTGATCCTCACAATAAACAATCACCCACAAGGACAAGGGGGCAGAGGGAACACTTATACATGTACTAATGAGGGGATATGAACCAGGTGTGTGTAATAGACAAGACAAAACAAATGGAATGATGAGATATGGAGCGGCAGTGGCTAGAAGGCCGTTGACGACGAACGGCGAAGCCTGCCCGAACAAGGAGAGGTGGCAGCTTCGGAGGAAGTCGTGACAGTACCCCACCCTTGACGCGCAGCTCCAGCAGCGCACCGACACCAGCCTCGGGGACGGCCAGGAGGACGCAGAGCAGGGCGAGCCGGATGGCAACAGTGGAAATACCGCAACAGGGAGGGATTGAGGATATCCCTCACCGGGACCCAGCACCGTTCCTCTGGACCGTACCCCTCCCACTCCACGAGGTACTGAAGGCCCCTGACCCGACGCCTCGAATCCAGGATGGAATGGACGGAGTATGCCAAGGCCACCTCGATGTCCAGAGAAGGCGGAGGGACCTCCCGCACCTCAGACTCCTGGAGCGGACCAGCCACCACCGGCCTGAGGAGAGACACATGAAACGAGGGGTTAATACGATAATCATGTGGGAGTAATAACCTATAGGTAACCTCGTTGATTCTCCTCAGGACTTTGAACGGCCCCACAAACCGCGGGCTCAGCTTCCGGCAGGTCAGGCAGAGGGGCAGATTCCGGGTCGAGAGCCAGACCCAATCACCCGGTACGAAGACCGGGGCCTCACTGCGGTGGCGGTCAGTGTTGGCCTTCTGACGACGCACGGCGCGTTGGAGGTGGACGTGAGCAGCGTCCCACGTCTCCTCTGCGCGCCGAAACCAGTCATCCACCGCTGGAGCCTCGGTCTGGCTCCGGTTATACGGTGCCAGAACCGATTGGTAACCTAAAACAAATTGGAATGGCGTTAGGTTAGTGGAGGAGTGACGGAGAGAAGACGTGTGTAAACAGGGCCTCCACCTTCTGAATGAATGAATTGTTATATTGAAGAAATAAGGCGCCTCTTATGAGTTCCGAGAACCGATCCTTTACACAACAAAATAACATCAATTTATTTAGCCTAATTGTTTTTATGACTCCTCTTTCCTGTCCTGTATGAAATAATTTGTCTGCATGTCTATTCAACATTCAGATAAAAATAAACCATGCCATGAATTAAGAACTATATATCTTTATTTTCACAATGCAATGCGGCACATTGACAGCACAATTCGCTTTGAAAGAACCTTCTAATAACCTAATGAAAGCCTATAGCTGACATAACAAAACAAGATATTTATTAGATAATAACATATTTTATTTGAAACTTAAATAAACAGTTCCCAGAATCGAATACAGGCTGCGGAAATCCTACATTGATTTAGTATAGGCCTACTCAAACTTTTACCATGTGGCCTGCTTACGGTCTATGAATGAAAGCCTATATTAGACAACAAATAAAGCTACTAAAACAATAACATTAGGCAAAGAAGTAGCCATTTTAATTATCAAAAATATTCCATTCATCACTTGAACAAAAGCCTGAATTAGCCAACAACTAAAGCTACTACACTGAACAAAAACATAAACGCAATAGGCAACCATTTCAAAGATTTTACTGACAAGTAAATCAGTCAATTGAAATAAAATCATTAGGCCTTAATCTATGGATACTTAAAAAAAAAAAATGAGGGCGTGGATCAGAAAACCAGTCAGTATCTGGTGTGACGATAATTTGCATCATGCAGAGCGACACATCTCCTTTTCATGGAGTTGATCAGGCTGTTGATCGTGGCCTGTGGAATGTTGTCCCACTCCTATTCAATGGCTGTGCGAAGTTGCTGGATATTGGCGGCAACTGGAAGACGCTGTTGTACACGTTGATCCAGAGCATCCCAAACATACTCAATGGGTGACATGTCTGGTGAGTATGCAGGCCATGGAAGAACTGGGACATTTTCAGCTTCCAGGAATTGTGTAGAGATCCTTGCGACAGCATTATCATGCTGAAACATGAGGTGATGGCAGTGGATGAATGGCACGAATTTCGTTGCGTTCAAATTGCCATCAATAAAATGCAATTGTGTTCGTTGTCCATAGCTTATGCCTGCCCATACCATAACCCCACCACCATCAAATCAAAGCACATTTTATTTGTCACATACACGTGTTTAGCAGATGTTATTGTGGGTGTAGCGAAATGCTTGTGCTTCTAGCTCCGACAGTGCAGTAATATCTAACAAGTAACATCTAACAATTTCACAATATATACCCAATACACACAAATCTAGTAAGGAAGGGAATTTAAGAATATATACAAATATGGACAAGCAATGACAGCGCGGCATGGACTAAGATACAGTAGAATATTATAGAATAGATGTCACGATCGTCGTAGAGAGTAGACCAATGCGCAGCGTTGGTTGCGAACATACTTAACTTTATTATCCTAAGTGATAATATAACAACAAAACAATAAACGAAACGTGCAGTCCTACGGTTAACACAGAAACAACCAAACGGAAACAAGATCCCACAAACAGACTGTTTAAATATGGCTCCCAATCAGAGACAACCAGCAACAGCTGACACTCGTTGCCTCTGATTGGGAGCCACTCTGGCCAACATAGAAATACACAAACTAGAACTCCCACACAGAACATAAACACATATAATTTACACACCCTGGCTCAACATATAGAGTCCCCAGAGCCAGGGTGTGACAGTACCCCCCCCCCCCCCCCCCCCAAAGGCGCGGACTGCGACCGCGCCTCAACTTGAACCAAACAGGGGAGGGCTGGGTGGGCATTCCTCCTCGGAGGCGGTTCCGGCTCCGGGCTTGCCCACCACCCTCCAATAATCCCCCCATAGCGCCCCTGGTCCGGTCTGGCCCCGCTGGCTGGAGCTGAACTGGACATCGTAGGAGCGGATAGCTTTCAGCTCCGGTGTGTAGTAGCTAACCGGTACCTGACCAGGCACCGTTGACCCAGGCACGGGTTGTGCCGGACTGACGACGCACACCCCTGGCTTGGTGCGTGGAGCAGGAACGGGCCGGACCGGGCTGACAATACGCACCCCTGGCTTGGTGCGTGGAGCAGCTACGGGCCGGACCGGGCTGACGACTCGCACCCCTGGCTTGGTGCGAGTGGCAGGAACAGGCCGGGCCGGGCTGGCGACGCGCACCGTAGGTTTGGTGTGAGTGGCAGGAACAGGCCGGGCCGGGCTGGCGACGCGCACCGTAGGTTTGGTGCGAGTGGCAGGAACAGGCCGGGCCGGGCTGGCGACGCGCACCGTACACTTGGTGCGAGGGGCAGGAACAGGCCGGGCCGGGCTGGCGATGCGCACCGTACACTTGGTGCGAGGGGCAGGAACAGGCCGGGCCGGGCTGGCGACGCGCACCGTACACTTGGTGCGAGGGGCAGGAACAGGCCGGGCCGTACTGGGAACACACACCACTGGCCTTAAACGGGGATCAGGAACGGGCCGGACCGGACTGGCAATACACCTCAGTACCTCTCGCCGTGCCTCTACATCTTCCTTCCCTCTTCTCACCAATGGCTACCGTAACCTGGTGGCCTTCTGAATTCGCCCCTTATCTGCCTCCAGCAGCCCCGTCGTCCATGCCATGTGCCCCCCCCTAAAAAAATGTTGGGGTTGCCTCTCGTCCGTCCGACGACGACACTGTTGACGCCGTTGCTCCTCTCTCCGTCGCGCCTCTACCGTCTCACTCCATGGACGGCGATCCATCCCGGCCTGGATTTCCTCCCAGGTCCAGGACCCCTGCCCGTCCAATATTTGCTCCCACGTCCAGGCTGCCTGCTCCTGGACACGCTGCTTGGTCCTGGTATGGTGGGATCTTCTGTCACGATCGTCGTAGAGAGTAGACAAATGCCAGTCAGTATCTGGTGTGACGATAATTTGCATCATGCAGAGCGACACATCTCCTTTTCATAGAGTTGATCAGGCTGTTGATCGTGGCCTGTGGAATGTTGTCCCACTCCTATTCAATGGCTGTGCGAAGTTGCTGGATATTGGCGGCAACTGGAAGACGCTGTTGTACACGTTGATCCAGAGCATCCCAAACATACTCAATGGGTGACATGTCTGGTGAGTATGCAGGCCATGGAAGAACTGGGACATTTTCAGCTTCCAGGAATTGTGTAGAGATCCTTGCGACAGCATTATCATGCTGAAACATGAGGTGATGGCAGTGGATGAATGGCACGAATTTCGTTGCGTTCAAATTGCCATCAATAAAATGCAATTGTGTTCGTTGTCCATAGCTTATGCCTGCCCATACCATAACCCCACCACCATCAAATCAAAGCACATTTTATTTGTCACATACACGTGTTTAGCAGATGTTATTGTGGGTGTAGCGAAATGCTTGTGCTTCTAGCTCCGACAGTGCAGTAATATCTAACAAGTAACATCTAACAATTTCACAATATATACCCAATACACACAAATCTAGTAAGGAAGGGAATTTAAGAATATATACAAATATGGACAAGCAATGACAGCGCGGCATGGACTAAGATACAGTAGAATATTATAGAATAGATGTCACGATCGTCGTAGAGAGTAGACCAATGCGCAGCGTTGGTTGCGAACATACTTAACTTTATTATCCTAAGTGATAATATAACAACAAAACAATAAACGAAACGTGCAGTCCTACGGTTAACACAGAAACAACCAAACGGAAACAAGATCCCACAAACACTAAGGGAAACAGACTGTTTAAATATGGCTCCCAATCAGAGACAACCAGCAACAGCTGACACTCGTTGCCTCTGATTGGGAGCCACTCTGGCCAACATAGAAATACACAAACTAGAACTCCCACACAGAACATAAACACATAGAATCTACACACCCTGGCTCAACATATAGAGTCCCCAGAGCCAGGGTGTGACAATAGAATACACACAAATCTCTAATTGAACGGCGCCGGAGAAGATGGCTGCCGTTTTACAGCCCTCTAACCAAGTGTACTACCAAGTGTGTTTTTCTGCGTTATTTGTAATTTATTTTGTACATAATGTTTCTGCCATCGTCTCTTATAACCAAAAAGAGCTTCTGGATATCAGGACAGCGATTACTCACCTCGTATTGGACTGAGATTTTTTCTTCAACGAGGCGGCCGTGAAGGATATCCTACAGACACCCGACAAGGCCCAAATCCCCTTCATTCGCATGAGGAAGAGACAGAGATATCGTGGACGTAGGTCGGGGTGCCTTGTAAGGATCCGACGGCGAGCGAGTAAACTGCCTCTTCCATCAATCCTATTAACCAATCTTCAATCATTGGAGAACAAATTGGATGACCTAAGATTACGGTTATCCTACCAATGGGACATTAAAAACTGTAATATCGTATGTTTCACGAGTCGTGGCTGAACGACGACATGGATAACATACAGCTAGCGGGCTATACGCTACATCGGCAGGATAGAACGGCTGACTCTGGTAAGACAAGGGGTGGCGGCTTGTGTATATTTGTAAACAACAGCTGGTGCACAAAATCAAATACTAAGTCTCAAGGTTTTGCTCGCCTGAGGTAGAGTATCTTATGATAAGCTGTAGACCACACTATTTACCAAGAGAGTTTTCATCTATATTTTTCATAGCTGTCTATTTACCACCACAAACCAATGCTGGCATTAAGATTGCACTGAATGAGCTGTATAAGGCCATAAGTCAACAGGAAAACGCTCATCCAGATGCAGCACTCCTAGTGGCCGGGGACTTTAATGCAGGGAAACTTAAATCCGTTCTACCTAATTTCTACCAGCATGTTAAATGTGCAACCAGAGGAAAAAAAAAACTATAGACCATCTTTACTCCACACACAGAGACGCATACAAAGCTCTCCCTCGCCCTCCATTTGGCAAATCTGACCATAACTCTATCCTCCTGATTCCTGCTTATAAGCAAAAACTAAAGCAGGAAGCACCAGTGACTCGGTTAATAAAAAAGTGGTCAGATGACGCAGATGCTAAGCTACAGGACTGTTTTGCTAGCACAGACTGGAACATGTTCCGGGATTCTTCAGATAGCATTGAGGAGTACACCACATCAGTCACTGGCTTCATCAATAAGTGCATCGATGATGTCGTCCCCACAGTGACCGTACGTACATACCCCAACCAGAAGCCATGGATTACAGGAAACATCCGCACTGAGCTAAAGGGTAGAGCTGCCGCTTTCAAGGAGCGGGACTCTAACTCGGACGCTTATAAGAAATCCCGCTATGCCCTCCGACGAACCATCAAACAGGCAAAGAGTCAATACAGGACTAAGATTGAATCGTACTACACCGGCTCTGACGCTCGTCGGATGTGGCAGGGCTTGAAAACTATTACAGACTACAAAGGGAAGCACACCCGCGAGCTGCCCAGTGACACAAGACTTCCAGACAAGCTAAACCACTTCTATTCTCGCTTCGAGGCAAGCAACACTGAAGCATGCATGAGAGCACCAGCTGTTCCGGATGACTATGTGATCACGCTCTCCGTAGCCGATGTGAGTAAGACTTTTAAGCAGGTCGACATTCACAAGGCCGCAGGGCCAGACGGATTACCAGGACGTGTACTCCGAGCATGTGCTGACCAACTGGCAAGTGTCTTCAGTGACATTTTCAACATGTCCCTGACTGAGTCTGTAATACCAACATGTTTCAAGCAGACCACCATAGTCCCCGTGCCCAAGGACTCTAAGATAACCTGCCTAAATGACTACCGACCCGTAGCACTGACGTCTGTAGCCATGAAGTGCTTTGAAAGGCTGGTCATGGCTCACATCAACAGCATTATCCCAGAAACCCTAGACCCACTCCAATTTGCATACCGCCCCAACAGATCCACAGATGAGGCAATCTCTATTGCACTCCACACTGCCCATTCCCACCTGGACAAGAGGAACACCTACGTGAGAATGCTATTAATTGACTACAGCTCTGCATTCAACACCATAGTGCCCTCAAAGCTCATCACTAAGCTAAGGATCCTGGGACTAAACACCTCCCTCTGCAACTGGATCCTGGACTTCCTGACGGGCAGCCCCAGGTGGTAAGGGTAGGTAACAACACATCTGCCACACTGATCCTCAACACGGGGGCCCCTCAGCGGTGCGTGCTCAGTCCCCTCCTGTACTCCCTGTTCACCCATGACTGCATGGCCAGGCACGACTCCAACACCATCATTAAGTTTGCTGACGACACAACAGTGGTAGGCCTGATCACCGACAACGACAGACAGCCTATAGGGAGGAGGTCAGAGACCTGGCCGTGTGGTGCTAGGATAACAACCTCTCCCTCAACGTGACCAAAACAAAGGAGATGATTGTGGACTACAGGAAAACAAAGAGGACTGAGCACGCCCCCATTCTCATCGACGGGGCTGTAGTGGAACAGGTTGAGAGCTTCAAGTTCCTTGGTGTCCACATCACCAACGAACTATCATGGTCCAAACACACCAAGACAGTCGTGAAGAGGGCACGACAAAGCCTATTCCCCTTCAGGAGACTGAAAATATTTGGCATGGGTCCTCAGATCCTCAAAAAATTATACAGCTGCACCATCGAGAGCATCCTGACTGGTTGCATCACCGCCTGGTATGGCAACTGCTTGGCCTCTGACCGCAAGGCACTACAGAGGGTAGTGCGTACGGCCCAGTACATCACTGGGCCAGCAGCCTTGCGGGGGTTAACATGCTTAAATGTCTTACTCAAGTCGGCCACGGAGAAGGAGAGGCCACAGTCCTTGGTAGTGGGCCTCGTCGGCGGCACTGTGTTAAACTCAAAGCGGGCGAAGTAGGTGTTTAACTTGTCAGAAATTATTTGGTTGTGCAAACCCACAGTTTCATCAGCTGTCCGGGTGGCTGGTCTCAGACGGTCCCTCAAGTGAAGACGCTGGATGTGGAGGTCCTGGACTGGCGTGGTTACACGTGGTCTGTGGTTGTGAGGCTGGTTGGACGTACTGCCATATTCTCTAAAATGACGTTGGAGGCGGCTTATGGTAGAGAAATTAACAATAAATTCTCTGGCAACAGCTCTGGTGGACATTCCTGCAGTCAGCATGCCAATTGCATGCTCCCTCAAAACTTGAGACTTCTGTGGTATTGTGTTGTGTGACAAAACTGCACATTTTAGAGTTGCCTTTTATTGTCCCCAGCTCAAAGTGCACCTGTGTAATGATCATGCTGTTTAATCAACTTCTTGATATGCCACATCTGTCAAGTGGATGGGTTATCTTAGCAAAGGAGAAATGTTCACTAACAGGGATGTAAACAAATTTGTGCACAACATTTGAGAGAAATAAGGTTTTTGTGCCTATGAAACATTTCTGGGACCTTTTACTTCAGCTCATGAAACATGGGACCAAGACTTTACATGTTGCATTTATATTTTTGTTTAGTATAAAACAATACATTGAAAAACAGTCCATTCATCACTTGGATTTCTTCAAATTGTTGTGCAGGAAAAGGATGTCCTCCACCGTGCCTGGTTGCAGCTGGCTTCTCTCCTCTGACACCACAAATCAATTACCAGGTGAAGAGTAGGCTGTTTGCTGTCCTCCAAGGCGAGTGTGGCCTCTGAAGCGATAAAGGAAATATATCCACAAGTATTTTTGCACAGTAGCTAGCCTTATGTTATCTGCAGTTTTGAGCTGGGAACTGTCCCCCTCCATGGTGGAAAGCACCCTCCCTATGAGCACCCACTCTTTGTTTATGTAATGGGCTGTAAGGCACAAGTATCCTATTTTTGGTCCACGTGTTAAGTGTAATTGCGCCATTGTGTTGCACCAAGTTCTCTCTCAACTCTAGTGTGAGAGGAGAGACTCTCGGACAGAAACATTCACACCTCCATTGATTTAGTCTTAATAGCTTGGCTAGGTGTGAAAAATCAGTAACACTTTACTTGACACCCAGCATCATAACACGTTATGACACGGTCATAACCATATCATAATATGTCATAACAGCTGACAGAACTTGTCATAACCTGTCATAATAGGGTCATAACACAGTCATGACACATATTTAGACCTGTTGTGAAATATATTGCTTTATTTCAAGGCTGGTCATGACACCTACATAAGAGTGTCAAAACCCACAAAACCTGCCACACAAGACAAAACATTCCATTACACCATAGCCTACTTGTCTACTGTATGTTTATGTTATATACAATTTTCTGAAATGGACCATATTAAATTGTCATTGTAATTGCGCACAAATTGATGTCAGACATGCCCCTACCCCAATGATGTGTTTCTGATGACTGGAATAAATGCAGGAGCAGATTTCAGGAGCAGGAGAAGACACCCTCTTTTTGACTGATGACTGATATAAGGGCATGTACACTACCGTTCAAAAGTTTGGGGTCACTTGGAAATGTCCTTGTTTTTGAAAGAAAAGCAATTTTTTTGTCCATTAAAATAACATAAAATTGATCAGAAATACAGTGTAGACATTGTTAATGTTGTAAATGGCTATTGTAGCTGGAAACTGCAGATTTTTTATGGAATATCTACATAGGCGTACAGAGGCCCATTATCAGCAACCATCAGTCCTGTGTTCCAATGGCATGTTGTGTTTGCTAATCCAAGTTTATCATTTTAAAAGGCTAATTGATCATTAGAAAACCTGTTTGCAATTATGTTAGCACAGCTGAAAACTGTTGTGCTGATTAAAGAAGCAATAAAACTGGCCTTCTTGAGACTAGTTGAGTATCTGGAGCATCAGCAATTGTGGGTTCGATTACAGGCTCAAAATGGCCAGAAACAAATAACTTTCTTCGGAAACTCGTCAGTCTATTCTTGTTCTGAGAAATTAAGGCTATTCCATGTGAGAAATTGCCAAGAAACTGAAGATCTCGTACAACGCTGTGTACTACTCCCTTCACAGAACGGCGCAAACTGGTTCTAACCAGAATAGAAAGAGGAGTTGGAGGCCCCGTGGAACACAACTGAGAAAGAGGGCAAATACATTAGTGTCTAGTTTGAGAAACAGGTCCTCAACTGGCAGCTTCATTAAATAGTACCCGCAAAACACCAGTCTCAACGTCAACAGTGAAGAGGCAACTCTGGGATGCTGACCTTCTAGGCAGAGTTGCAAAGAAAAAGCCATATCTCAGACTGCCCATCTTAATCTTTTCTTTTTATTGGCCAGTCTGAGATATGGCTTTTTCTTTGCAACTCTGCCTAGAAGGTCAGCATCCCGGAGTCGCCTCTTCACTGTTGATGTTGAGACTGGTGTTTTGCGAGTACTATTTAATGAAGCTGCCAGTTGAGGACCTGTGAGGCGCCTGCAGACTGGAGTTTTACAAACGGGGAGATAAACTTCAGCATTTTCAGTGTTTCAAGACCACTAAAACATAAACAAAAAATGTTAGAGATGCCGATGTAACAGCATAGCGTTTGTCTCTTTCTGACCTAAGGTGGGAGCAAACCAGGGACCCTCTGCACCCTCTCACCACCCAAAGAAGCTCACGCAACTTTTAAATGAGGAACCACTGTAGGCTAATTTAAATTCAGTTAACATGATCGGTTAATCCTCTTGTCATTGACTGAATAGAAAAGTTACATTTCAGAAACTACATAGCGTAGTTACTTATTTTTTTGTGACTATAATGAACAATATCTCATTGTTTACTCCTTAGCTTATTTTCCTTGTGGCTACCCTTAGCAATGTGGAATCACTAGCTAGTTAGCGCTAGCAGCGGCCAAGTGAGGACACTGCCTGTCGCCAAAGCATATCTGGGTCAGTGGTACTGTCTGGGCTTCTTTGGGTGGTGAGAGGGTGCAGAGGGTCCCTGGTTTGCTCCCACCTTAGGGCAGAAAGAGACCGACGCTATGCTGTTACATCGGCATCTCAAAAAAATAAAAAAATGTTTTAGTGGTCTTGAAACATTGAAAATGCTGAAGTTTATCTCCCCGTTTGTAAAACTCCAGTCTGAAGGGTAGACAGAATTAATGTTGTTGTCCGTAGGGCAGTTCTCCATTTCCTAGTTTCATCTCTTTTAAATGTATTATATATGCCAGGAGTGTTTTCCTCTCATCAAATGTATTTGTGTCTCAGAGTTTGAGAGATTGGGGTAAATTCTTTTGGTTGATGAAAAGTTCCTATACCACAAGTGCTGAAAGTTCACTTTCCACATACCTCTGCTTATGTCAGTCATAACTTTATTACTTCAGATTGTTATATCACACAGGTTAATTGGCATCTAAAATTAAGATTTTATGTTTGAAGATTAGCTGTATTTATTTAATTTCGGTCTTAAAGGTAGACTTGGTGATATGACGTAGATGCAGAAACTATAGCATAGTGGGTCAATTTCCGCAACAACTAAGAGCGTTGAAGCGTGAGGCTCAACTTCTCCACTGTTTTGGTACCCTGTGAACAGCGGGAAGCATACCTGTGCACATGCGCAGATACTGTGTGTGACTGTATCTGCGGTGCTGCTCGTAGCAAAGTCATTTAGCTGTCTATCTTTAATCTTATCACTTTACTTATCCTAGACATTTATTGGCTGGAAATTTAGATTAATTTTGATTTATGTCCAGTAATGCTTTTCATTAATTTAACACTCCTTGTTCTTCCGATTCTAATTTATTCGGGTCAAGTGTTTCGGATTTGAACAACCTCTTGTTTCAAGTACAGAGGCTCCCAACAGAATTCTGAATGATTCAGCCATAATGAGAATTTGATTTTTCAGAGTGGCTCAAACTAAGGATATAAATGTAACATATGGTTTTAAGATTCATGACCATTGTCTGTTCACAATTGGTTGTTGAATTTGCCTGTCATAATAATACCCTCATAAACAAGATGTAACGCCCGTCTTAACATGCCATGACTAATTATAATAAATGGAAGTTGGAACTGACTGATGTAACCATGTTGTTAAATATGAAGTAAAATGTAAATGTATGGTGAGTGTAGCCTAATTAGCCTTTTTAGCATAATGTTATGTCTGATGTAAGTCTATGGCCGGGATTCAGTCAAATGTGCATTGTCAACAAGTGCACTGCACTTGGGCTGGGATTCAATGCAAGGCGCATTATAGTGTGGCACACTATACTGGACTTTAAAGGTAATTCAAATGTAACCTTTATTTAAGCAGGTAACCTTTATTTAAGCAGGGGAGGTCCATTGAGACCAAGGGCTCTTTTCCAAGGGAGCCCTGCATGGCAAGACATAGCAATTACACAATCAAGGCAGGAGCATAGGAAAGACAAATAAAAATAAAAAAAACACAATCATAAAACACAACCACATTCCTCAGTGAAGAGGTCATCAACTAACAATCTGAATTGCCCGAAAGGCACCAATGCGTCCAACTGTAGGGTATTCTGAAGATTGTTCCATAAGTAAGGTGCGAAGAAACTAAAAGCGATTTTACCTACATCTGTAGTGTCAGAAAGAATTTCAAGAGTTAGCCATCCATTTGAATAGGTCGAGCCGACATCTGCCACATTTACCGTGAATGAGATCTCAGAACGCCAGGAAATTGCCTTTAAAAGTACAGTGTGTTTGTGTGTCTTTCATTGAATCCCGCCCTATATTTGGTCTCATCATCATGCTGCATCATGGCAGTCTTATCACCTGTACTAACAAGTAGTGTCAATTAAAGTTTCATCACTTCCCTTTTGGCCTTAATATTCTCATTTTTCTAAGAGCCATGAAGAAGCTCATAAAAGTGGCATTGGAAATGTAACTAATTCAGAACCTAATTACTTGCAGATGCCCAACATCTCCAGAGTAATAAGCTATAATGGATTTGTTTCATTAATTGTTGATGAAACATTTGACTGAGGTGGTTGTGTCGTCTACTGTTCTCAGCTGGAGAAATGACACAACATAAAGTAGCTAATTAGAGAAGCAAATTAGATCAAAAGGAGAGGAGAATAAACACTGCTTGAAATTGTTGTCGCAAGAAAACAAGACCATCAGGAAACCACACAATAGAAAACAGACCCATCAGGAAACCACACAATAGAAAACAAGACCATCAGGAAACCACACAATAGAAAACAGACCCATCAGGAAACCACACAATAGAAAACAAGACCATCAGGAAACCACACAATAGAAAACAGACCCATCAGGAAACCACACAATAGAAAACAAGACCATCAGGAAACCACACAATAGAAAACAAGACCCATCAGGAAACCACACAATAGAAAACAGACCCATCAGGAAACCACACAATAGAAAACAGACCCATCAGGAAACCACACAATAGAAAACAAGACCATCAGGAAACCACACAATAGAAAACAAGACCATCAGGAAACCACACAATAGAAAACAGACCCATCAGGAAACCACACAATAGAAAACAGGACCATCAGGAAACCACACAATAGAAAACAGACCCATCAGGAAACCACACAATAGAAAACAGACCCATCAGGAAACCACACAATAGAAAACAGACCCATCAGGAAACCACACAATAGAAAACAAGACCATCAGGAAACCACACAATAGAAAACACACACATACGCATGCACACACAAATACATGACTTTCAAAGATATTGAATATGGTTGTTAGTGGAAAAAAGATTTGGAATCTGAGTTTGCACTGTGTGACTCAGATCATGGCCAACCAGTGCTCTTATTTTTACAACAGTGGTCTGAACTTGGCTGACCCAAACACAGAAATGTAAGACTTCTGATTCCTTTCATCCTGCAGCTATTCAGCTGTTATGTTCAGTTCTTGTTAGATTAATGTAGCTATTCTACTGTTATTTTTCCCTTTCTCCCTCATTTGGTGTACATAGCTAATGGACATTCGTCCTTTCATCGTGCTTTGGTCATGCTGAGAATTAGGCTACATAGCATCAGCTATCTTTGTGAACATCTTCCCGCTTAATGCTTTTGAAGTTGGTGTAAAGAAAACAGTTGAGCTTGTTAACAATTCACATTTTGCTGATCTATTCGTTTCAAAGTTGTATTCTTTCATGAGAAATGCAAAGGAACCGTTCCTGACTGTAATTAAAATAACAAACAGTTATGAAATTTGCACACAGATTTGGAAGAATAACATAATAAGAGAACTCACGCTGAGTCTCCAAATACGTTACATGAGTAAACTCCACCCTCAAATGGCACTGGATTTCATATGGCATGTTGACCGACTGGGGTTCAGATCCGGGTCTCCTGCATCACAAGACTGGGTTATCCCACTGACCTAAAGTCCAGGCATTAGTTTGGGGAGCTAACGTGAGTCTTCAGGTCTCAGGGAAGGTTACTCATCACTCATACAGCAGCATGGTGAATAAAGCAAATCCCTCTGTCTGATTCATACTAAATGGAGCCCGTTACACGGAAGGTCAATTGGTACAATTCTGTACAATTCAGCACACATACATTTACATTTTGGTCATTTATATTATTATTATTTAGCAGACACTCTTATCCAGAGCGTCTTACACTCAGTGCATTCCACTAAGGTAGGTAAGACAACCACATATCACAGTCATTGAAAGTAAAGCTTTCCTAAATAAAGCAGCTATCAGCGAAATCAGTGCTAGGAAGGAGTTTTTGGAAGATGGGCAGTCAGTCTTCATGTCCACCTGGTGTGTTCTTTTTTAGTCCAAGTGATTCCACAATCAATGGTGTTAGATTTGTAAAATTGACATCCATTGCTTGTTTTCAGGCTTACATTAACAAAACAAAGTAGATTTCAAATACTTTTTAAATACGGGTCTTGTGATATCCCGCTTCAGTTTGCCTTTCTCAACAACTTTTGAGATCCTGGCCCGATTGTGTGGAAGGTGTATTTTATGGCTGTAGCTTACCGCGTCCTTCGCTTCACCACAATTCCTAAAACATCTAGATAGTATTCCTCCTGGACACAAAATGCACAACGAAATCTGTGTTCTCACACTGATTCCAAGGATTTGATGAGTAGATCTACTGGAGTGCAAAAATTCCCCTCTCCATAGCTCATTCAAACAGCGGGGCTTGTAAGCATGATGACTAGGGAATAATAAGGTCAGATTAAATGTAGTGGCACGTCGCTGGGCAACGTTTGTGATGAAGCGTTAGCCCCAGGGTGGTCGCTGGCTCCTCCCAGGGACATGGCTCATCAGCATGGGGATGGGAAGGATACCTTCAGCCCCAGTACTATGGTCCATGGGGGATGATAGACTGAATGAATGAGGCTGGTTGTTATGCTGTATATACAGTTGAAGTCGGAGGTTTACATACACTTAGGTTGGAGTCATTATAACTCATTTTTCAACCACTCCACAAGTTTCTTGTTAACAAACTATAGTTTTTAGCAGGTCGGTTAGGACATCTACTTTGTGCACGACACAAGTAATTTTTCCAACAATTGTTTACAGACAGATTATTTCACTTATAATTCACTGTATCACAATTGCAGTGGGTCAGAAGTTTACATACACTAAGTTGACTGTGCCTTTAAACAGCTTGGACATTTCCAGAAAATGATGTCATGGCTTTAGAAGCTTCTGATGGGCTAATTGACATAATTCGAGTCAATTGGAGGTGTACCTGTGGATGTATTTCAAGGCCTACCTTCAAACTCAGTGCCTCTTTGCTTGACCTCATGGGAAAATCAATCGAAATCAGCCAAGACCTCAGAAAAAATTTGTAGACCTCCACAAGTCTGGTTCATCCTTGGGAGCAATTTACAAACGCCTGAAGGTACCACGTTCATCTGTACAAACAATAGTATGCAAGTATAAACACCATGGGACCACGCAGCCATCATACAGCTCAGGAAGGAGACGCATTCTGTCTCCTAGAGATGAACGTACTTTGGTGCGGAAAATGCAAATCAATCCCAGAACAACAGCAAAGGACCTTGTGAAGATGCTGGAGGAAACAGATACAAAAGTATCTATATTCACAGTAAAACAAGACCTATATCGACATAACCTGAAAGACCGCTCAGCAAGGAAGAAGCCACTGCTCCAAAACCGCCATAAAAAAGCCAGACTACGGTTTGCAACTGTACATGGGGACAAAGATCGTACTTTTTGGAGAAATGTCCTCTGGTCTGATGAAACAAAAATAGAACTGTTTGACCATAATGACCATCGTTATGTTTGGAGGTAAAAGCGGAGTCTTGCAAGCCGAAGAACACCATCCCAACCGTGAAGCACGGGGGTGGCAGCATCATGATGTGGGGGTGCTTTGCTGCAGGAGGGACAAGTGCACTTCACAAAATAGATGTGGATATATTGAAGCAACATCTCAAGACCTCAGACAGGAAGTTAAGCTTGGTTGCAAATGGGTCTTCCAAATTGACAAAGTTGTGGCAAAATGGCTTAAGGACAATAAAGTGAAGGTATTGGATTGGCCATCACAAAGCCCTGACCTCAATCCTATAGAACATTTGTGGGCAGAACTGAGAAAGCGTGTGCGAGCAAGGAGGCCTACAAACCAGACTCAGTTACACCAAACATCTAAGTATTACAGACTGGGTCAAGGAGAGGTTGAAAATGTCAGTGAAGACACTTGCCAGCTGGTCAGAGCATGCTCTGAGTACGCGTCCTGGTAATCCGTCTGTCCCTCCGGCACTCACATTGTTAATGTTAACCTGTTTAAAGGTCTTACTCACATTGCCTATGGAGAGCGTGATCACACAGTCGTCTGGAACAGCTAGTGCTCTCATGCATAGTTCTGTGTTGCTAGCCTCGAAGCACCCATATAAGGTATTTAGCTCATCTGATAGGTTTGCTTCACTGGACAGCTCGCGGCTGGGTTTCCCTTTATAATCTGTGATAGTGTGCAAGCCTTGCCACATCCAATGAGTTTCAGAGCCGGTGTAGTAGGATTCGATCTTGGTCCTGTATTGACGCTAATTGATAAATTATACTTGACAAATATTTTATGTTGGCCCGCAAACATTGTGAGCCCCAAGTGGTAGTTGAATGGAACCCAATGGGCTGATAGCTTAGCTAACTAATGGACTTGCTCTTGAGTTTTATTGGAAGAGATGGAGAAATGTAAGGGTGTCAATGTGAATTTGGAGAGGATCCGAGGCGGTATGTGTGTGTGAGTCACTGAGTGGAACAGACCGTGGGGATTTACTGTATGTCAAACACCTTCTGATGTCGCGGCCCGGCAATTGGAGCAAACTCCTTCATTTTGATTAAGTCTAGACTGGAGACTACGTTTGGTTTATCTGACCCTGTGACAGAGTTGACCACTACTATCCTCACTTCACCTTTTTACATTTACATTTTTAGTCATTTAGCAGACGCTCTTATCCAGAGCGACTTACAGTTAGTGAATACATATATATATTTTTTTATACTGGCCCCCCGTGGGAATCAAACCCACAACCCTGGCGTTGCAAACGCCATGCTCTATCAACTGAGCTACATCCCTGCCGGCCATTCCCTCCCCTACCCTGGACGACGCTGGGCCAATTGTGCGCCGCCCATGAGTCTCCCGGTCGCGGCCGGCTGCGACAGAGCCTGGATTCGAACCAGGATCTCTAGTGGCACAGTTAGTACTGCGATGCAGTGCCTTAGACCACTGCACCACTCACCTCCGTCACAGTTGCCAAATAAACCAAATGTTAGCACGGCGGCACACTATCAATGATGGATGCTTAACCAATACTGCTCCCGCCATTCTTACAAGTTGTCAGGACAGTGGGGCCTGGAAATCAGTTTGAGAAAATCATTGGGGAAAGGCCATTAAGAAATATGGCTTTGGGTTTTCACTTTACCTTCTATAACAATATTTTAATGTTTGGTTTGTTCAATGTGATATGCAACTCCGGCGCGTGTAATGTCAGTTTTTATAGTTTACTCCTTTGCTACTTGAGTTGTCTTTCTACCTGTCCTCCTGCTGCACACTCAAGGAGAGAGCAGTTGCTTGACCACAGAGTCATGAGCCCCTTCTTGCTGTTCACTCTGCAGTCTGCATAGTCAGATACAGTGGGAGAAAAAAGTATTTAGTCAGCCACCAATTGTGCAAGTTCTCCCACTTAAAAAGATGAGAGAGGCCTGTAATTTTCATCATAGGTACACGTCAACTATGACAGACAAAATGAGAAAAGAAAATCCAGAAAATCACATTGTAGGATTTTTTATGAATTTATTTGCAAATTATGGTGGAAAATAAGTATTTGGTCACCTACAAACAAGCAAGATTTCTGGCTCTCACAGACCTGTAACTTCTTCTTTAAGAGGCTCCTCTGTCCTCCACTCGTTACCTGTATTAATGGCACCTGTTTGAACTTGTTATTAGTATAAAAGACACCTGTCCACAACCTCAAACAGTCACACTCCAAACTCCACTATGGCCAAGACCAAAGAGCTGTCAAAGGACACCAGAAACAAAATTGTAGACCTGCACCAGGCTGGGAAGACTGAATCTGCAATAGGTAAGCAGCTTGGTTTGAAGAAATCAACTGTGGGAGCAATTATTAGGAAATGGAAGACATACAAGACCACTGATAATCTCCCTCGATCTGGGGCTCCACACAAGATCTCATCCCGTGGGGACAAAATGATCACAAGAACGGTGAGCAAAAATCCCAGAACCACACGGGGGGACCTAGTGAATGACCTGCAGAGAGCTGGGACCAAAGTAACAAAGCCTACCATCAGTAACACACTACGCCGCCAGGGACTCAAATCCTGCAGTGCCAGACGTGTCCCCCTGCTTAAGCCAGTACATGTCCAGGCCCGTCTGAAGTTTGCTAGAGTGCATTTGGATGATCCAGAAGAGGATTGGGAGAATGTCATATGGTCAGATGAAACCAAAATATAACTTTTTGGTAAAAACTCAAATTCGTCGTGTTTGGAGGACAAAGAATGCTGAGTTGCATCCAAAGAACACCATACCTACTGTGAAGCATGGGGGTGGAAACATCATGCTTTGGGGCTGTTTTTCTGCAAAGGGACCAGGACGACTGATCCGTGTAAAGGAAAGAATGAATGGGGCCATGTATCGTGAGATTTTGAGTGAAAACCTCCTTCCATCAACAAGGGCATTGAAGATGAAACGTGGCTGGGTCTTTCAGCATGACAATGATCCCAAACACACTGCCCGGGCAACGAAGGAGTGGCTTCGTAAGAAGCATTTCAAGGTCCTGGAGTGGCCTAGCCAGTCTCCAGATCTCAACCCCATAGAAAATCTTTGGAGGGAGTTGAAAGTCCGTGTTGCCCAGCGACAGCCCCAAAACATCACTGCTCTAGAGGAGATCTGCATGGAGGAATGGGCCAAAGTACTAGCAACAGTGTGTGAAAACCTTGTGAAGACTTACAGAAAACGTTTGACCTGTGTCAGTATTGAGAAACTTTTGTTATTGACCAAATACTTATTTTCCACCTAAATTCATTAAAAATCCTACAATATGATTTTCTGGATTTTTTTTCCTCATTTTGTCTGTCATAGTTGACGTGTACCTATGATGAAATTTACAGGCCTCTCTCATCTTTTTAAGTGGGAGAACTTGCAAAATTGGTGGCTGACTAAATACTTTTTTTCCCCACTGTAGGTGCAACAAGATGTTGACAATGATGCTGCTTTCTACAATTGTTCTATAATTACACTATTAGTTTGTGGATTTACTGTCTGCTAGTTTGTCTTTTCTTAGCAAGTTGTGCCTTTTGGCTAAAATAAATTGTTTTCGCCACTAATGCTTATCGCTAGTTAGCTGGCTAGCTGGAAACACTGACCAACACCTTGGTTTCCTACCCTGTCAATAATTCCTTCCTGGCTTATTCATTCATTGTCATGTCAAACAATTATAGAATTAGAATAATCATTCTATTTCCATGAATCCAACAGTTCACTACTTAACTAAGCCTAGGAGTTTTGCCCATGTAGCACTGTGTGGCAAAGTGTGGAAATAGGCAAGACATTATAACAAAAGTGCAGGAAATGCAGAAATTGATGAACATGCTCAAAATTATTTTTGTTTAATTGCACAGTATAAAACAATCACAATGGAGAAAGCCCCATTGAAATCACTTATAATTGATGTGTTACCACCCTAGGGTCATGAATATTTATAACTTATTATTCAAAAAAATGAAATACCGTCATACAGTACATTCGGAAAATATTCAGACCCCTTGACTTTTTCCACATTTTGTTACGTTAGAGCCTTGTTCTAAAATTGATTAAATTGTTTTTTCCCTTCATGTATCTACACACAATACCCCATAATGACAAAGCGAAAACAGGTTTTTATATATTTATATATATTATTTTCTTTACTCAGTATTTTGTTGAAGCACCTTGACAGCGATTACAGCATCAAGTCTTCTTGGGTATGACGCTACAAGCTTGGCACACCTGTATTTGGGGAGTTTCTCCCATTCTTCTCTGCAGATCCACTGAAGCTCTGTCAGGTTGGATAGGGAGCGTCGCTGCACAGCTATTTTCAGGTCTCTCCAGAGATTTTCGATCGGGTTCAAGTCCGGGCTCTGGTGCCAGGTTTCCTCCAGACGTGACGCTTGGCATTCAGGCCAAAGAGTTCAATCTTGGTTTCATCAGACAAGATAATCTTGTTTTTCATGGTCTGAGAGTCCTTTAGGTGCCTTTTGGCAAACTCCAAGCGGGCTGTCATTTGCCTTTTACTGAGAATTGGCTTCCGTCTGGCCACTCTACCATAAAGGCCTGATTGGTGGAGTGCTGCAGAGATGGTTGTCCTTCTGGAAGGTTCTCCCATCTCCACAGAGGAACTCTGTCAGTGTGACCATCTGGTTCTTGGTCACCTACCTGACCAAGGCCCTTCTCCCCCGATTGCTCAGTTTGGCCGGGCGGCCAGCTCAATGAAGAGTAATGGTGGGTCCAAACTTCTTCCATATAAGAATGATGGAGGCCACTGTGTTTTTGGGGACCTTCAATGCTGCAGACATTTTTTGGTACCCTTTCCCAGATCTGTGCCTCGACACATTCCTTTCTCAGAGCTCTACAGACAATTCCTTCGACCTCATGGCTTGGTTTTTGCTCTGGCATGCACTGTCAACTGTGGGACCTTTATAAATCATGTCCAATCAATTGAATTTACCACAGGAGGACTCCAATCAAGTTGTAGAAACATCTCAAGGATTATCAATGGAAACAGGATGCACCTGAGCTCAATTTAGAGTCTCATAGCAAAGGGTCTGAATACTTATGTAAATAAGGTATTTCGGTTTTTTATTTTAAATACATTTGCATGTTTTCACTTTGTCATTATGGGGCATTGTGTGTAGATTGAGGGAAAACATTTATTTAATCAATTTTAGAATAAGGCTGTAATGTAACAAAATGTGGAAAAAGGCAAAAAGTTTTGTTTTCCGCCTCAAACCTCCTGGCTACGAAGATAACAAATGGTGTTACGTTAGCACAAGAAATTGAATTCAGATAACATTTCTGGTGGCACTTATATCACTCCATATCCAAGCTAAAAAAAAAAGAAAGCTTTTCTCTCCGGAAAATGAATAAAGATGAATATTTTGTTTTGTCACAATGAATGCAGTTACAACAGCGAACTGCGGTGTCCTCTACCTTGATGTTTGCATACTATAGTTTACTATAGAATACTGCAATACTTACTATGGAATTATATAGTAAACTGTAGTATACTATACTACACACTGTAGTATCCATTGATCATGTGTAGTACTTACTAATGAATGTTGTAGTATACTGTTGAATGTCCGCAAAAACACTTTTTTAAAACTATAGTAAAGCATTTAATTTGCATATACCCTGCCCATTCCCCTCCCCCATATCACAATTTGTGCCACCCATAGATGAGAAACCTACATGCCATTGACCATATACAGTTGAAGTCAGAAGTTTACAAACACCTTAGCTAACTACATTTAATCTCAATTCCTGATATTTAATCCTAGTAAAAATTCCCTGTCGTAGGTCAGTTAGGATCACCACGTTATTTTAAGAATAATAGTAGAGAGATTTATTTAAGCTTTTATTTCTTTCATCACATTCCCAGTGGGTCAGAAGTTTACATACACTCAATTAGTATTTGGTAGCATTGTTTTGGGTAGCCTTCCACAAGCTTCCCATAATAAGTTGGGTGAATTTTGGCCCATTCCTCCTGACAGAGCTGGTGTAACTGAGTCAGGTTTGTAGGCCTCCTTGCTCGCACACGCTTTTTCAGTTCTGCCCACATATTTTCTATAGGATTGAGGTCAGGGCTTTGTGATGGCCACTCCAATACCTTGACTTTGTTGTCCTTAAGCCATTTTGCCACAACTTTAGAAGTATGCTTTGGGTCATTGTCCATTTGGAAGACCCATTTGCGACCAAGCTTTAACTTCCTGACAGATGTCTTGAGATGTTGCTTCAATATATCCAGCTAATTTTCCTTCGTCATGATGCCATCTATTTTGTAAAGTGCACCAGTCCCTCCTGCAGCAAAGCACCCCCACATCATGATGCTGCCACCCCCGTGCTTCACGGTTGGGATGGTGTTCTTCGGCTTGCAAGCACCCCCCTTTTTCCTCCAAACATAACGATGGTCATTATGGCAAACAGTTCTATTTTTGTTTCATCAGACCAGAGGACATTTCTCCAAAAAGTACGATCTTTGTCCCCATGTGCAGTTGCAAACCGTAGTCTGTCTTTTTTATGGCGGTTTTGGAGCAGTGGCTTCTTCCTTGCTGAGCGGCCTTTCAGGTTATGTCGATATAGGTCTCGTTTTACTGTGGATATAGATACTTTTGTACCTGTTTCCTTCAGCATCTTCACAAGGTCCTTTGCTGTTATTCTGAGATTGATTTGCAATTTTCACACCACTGCACGTTCATCTCTAGGAGACAGAACGCATCTCATTCCTGAGCGGTATGACAACTACGTGGTCCCATGGTGTTTATACTTGCATACTATTGTTTGTACAGATGAACGTGGTACCTTCAGGTGTTTGGAAATTGCTCCCAAGGATGAACCAGACTTGTGGAGGTCTACCATTTTATTTCTGAGGTCTTGGCTGATTTCTTTTGATTTTCCCATGATGTCAAGCAAAGAGGCACTGAGTTTGAAGGTAGGCCTTGAAATACATCCACAGGTACACCTTCAATTGACTCAAATGATGTCAATTAGCCTATCAGAAGATTCTAAAGCCATGACATCATTTTCTGGAAGTTTAAAGGCACAGTCAACTTAGTGTATGTAAACTTCTGACCCACTGGAATTGTGATACAGTGAAATAATTTTGCTGTAAACAATTGTTGGAAAAATTACTTGTGTCATGCACAAAGTAGATTACCTAACCGACTTGCCAAACATATAGTTTGTTAACAAGAAATTTGTGGAGTAGTTGAAAAATGAATTTTAATGACTCCAACCTAAGTGAATGTAAACTTCCGACATCAACTGTATTGTGTTCCCTACAGGTTATAGAAAATAATAGAAGCTCTGAACTATCTGTTAAGACCCCAGTCCTACCTAATGACCCACCTACCAACCTTCAGGTTATGAAAAATTTGTCTTTTTAACATTCAGTGTTTCTACAGTAGTTTTCCTGAAGGAAAAAGCCTCCAATTCTATGTCAACGATTATAAAACAAAAACACTATAGTAAATACTACAGTAATGTCCGAAAAACACTAGAGTGAATACTACAGTATACTACACTCCGCAAAAACACTACAGTAAATACTACAGTATTGTACAGTCCGCAAAAACACTACAGTAAATACTACAGTATCATCAGAAACACTACATTAATTACTGTAGTATATACTACAGTTTTCTTTTACTACAGTATTTATACTATAGTTAAGTGTAAATACTACATTATACTACAGTAAAGGCCGCAAAAACAATACAGTGAATACTGTAGTATTTATACCATAGTGTACAGTATTACAGTATTTTTTATGTGGGTAATACAGAGCAAATTTACTGTCAGAACAGCATATTCGGCAGCCTTTTATTGAATCTTCCCCGTAAATTGGTTGTTAAGAGTACCCAGAGGGATGATCACCGAAAGGGAGACTGGCAGAAAAAGGTGCTTCCACATTGCAGTGATATGTAAATGCATCACCAAAGAGAGAGCAACAGGTTGGCACAGGATGGAAAGTTGACCTTTGATGTAGCCAACTCCGCCGTCATCCTCCAGAAATGTACATTCATAGTCAGTTAATCTGAGTTGATCAGTTTAGAAACTGTGTGTGTGTGTGTGTGTGTGTGTGTTTACACTATGAGTGTGAGTGCTATTATAGGTCATCAACAGCTCATCACAGTATATTACATTATAGCCACATTTCCCTAATGAATAATGATGTAATTGGCCATTTTTATTTTCTCCACATACTGAATATTTCCGAAGCTATTGCTTTTGTGTTGGAGTCCGACATTTGTAAAGATCACTATGCTTCAGCGAGGGTACTACTTTGTATTCCGTTCTCTCTTTAGCCTCTCAAGGGAATGTCACGCCAGACACCACACAAACCCAGAAGAATCCATGCAAGTCTAATACCTTGGTACCATGCCAGCACTCTGCTAGGATATTGGCTGTAGTTATACAAGCATTGTATTCGAGAGAGGGAGAGAGAGAGAGAGTGCAACATCTGATGTTCATTGATGTTCATTTGGTTAATTGGAGAGGATTCAATACCATGTAGTCTAAATTCTGACTCTTGATGTATCTAATTTATTACAGTGAGGATTGATTCGTTACAATATCTTGTACTGTAGGCTTGACCCTAATTTATGTGTTCTCTGTCACCTTCGGCCGTATGGCAAATGGCCCAAGACAATGCCTAAGGGTCAGTACGCCCTTCCCCCGTCAAGAGGCCAAAATATACAGTATCTCTCTCTCTACAGTATCCAGATGACTGACTAATGAATGTGTGATAGATACCAAACATGGATACTATAGTATTATTCTAACTGAAACTTGTTCACTGAGGATAACTCTTGATGCCATACATATGGTAACTTGTATCTGTACAGATTGAACTCTGACAACACTGTATACAAGGATCTAATTTGTCATCTCAGAAATGCTGTCTTATCTCTGTTGCACCCAGCCCACCCCCTCAGGTCATCACACATAGATGTGACCCCCTTCCTAGAGGATGTTGGCTGGTTCAATATGATATGGATATCTTAGTTGTGTTACCTTTAAATACACTTGCATTTAGAATCCATTATCAGAGCTTTCTTTACCTTTCTATTACTGTCTCTTCCACATTGCTAAACCATCTTTATGGAGTCAGATATTCATTTTAATAAACTTTGTCATAATTGCATAGTCATATTATGGGTCGTATGTGAGGTACAAATAATATACATCTCAAATATTACCCCAATACAGTACTATTTCTATGCTATTTCTGAATTTTCTTTAAAGCTAACAAATTGGGAGTACATGGGTCACGTGTGGGTGAGTTAGTGCCTTTTCGGAGAGACATTTCTGGCTTCCTCTCATCAGAAGATGACTGTGCTGCGTAGCTAACAAAAGTCTGGGTAGCCATTTGATTAGATGTTCAGGAGTCTTATGGCTTGGGGGTAGAAGCTGTTTAGAAGCCTCTTGGACCTAGACTTGGTGCTCCTGTACCGCTTGCCGTGCGGTAGCAGAGAGAACAGTCTATGACTAGGGTGGCTGGAGTCTTTGACAATTTTTAGGGCCTTCCTCTGACACTGCCTGGTATAGAGGTCCTGGATGGCAGGAAGCTTGGCCCCAATGATGTACTGGGCCGTACGCACTACCCTCTGTAGTGCCTTGCGGTCGGAGGCCAAGCAGTTGCCATACCAGGCAGTGATGCAACCAGTCAGGATGCTCTCGATGGTGCAGCTCTAGAACCTTTTTGAGGATATGAGGACCCATGCCAAATCTTTTCAGTCTCCTTAGGGGGAATAGGTTTTGTCGTGCCCTCTTCACGACCGTCTTGGTGTGCTTGGACCATGTTAATTTGTTGGTGATGTGGACACCAAGGAACTTGAAGCTCTCAACCTGCTCCACTACAGCCCCGTCGATGAGAATGGGGGCGTGCTCGGTCCTCTTCTTTTTTCTGTAGTCCACAATCATCTCCTTTGTCTTGATCACATTGAGGGAGAAGTAGTTGTCCTGGCACCACACGGCCAGGTCTCTGAACTCCTCCCTATAGGCTGTCTCATTGTTGTCCGTGATCAGGCCTACCACTATTGTGTCATCGGCAAACTTAATAATAATATGCCATTTAGCAGACGCTTTTATCCAAAGCGACTTACAGTCATGCGTGCATAATTTTCTTTCTTTTTTATGGGTGGTCCCGGGGATCGAACCCACTACCTTGGCGTTACAAGCGCCGTGCTCTACCAGCTGAGCTACAGAGGACCAAAGGTGTTGGAGTCGTGCCTGGCCATGCAGTCATGAGTGAACAGGGAGTACAGGAGGGGACTGAGCACGCACCCCTGAGGGGCCTCCGTGTTCAGGATCAGCGTGGCGAATGTGTTGTTACCTGCCCTTACCACCTGGGGGCGGCCCGTTTGGAAGTCCAGGATCCAGTTGCAGAGGGAGGTGTTTAGTCCCAGGGTTCTTAGCTTAGTGATGAGCTTTAAGGGCACTATGGTGTTGAATGCTGAGCTGTAGTCAATGAATAGCATTCTCACATAGGTGTTCCTTTTGTCCAGGTGTGAAATGGCAGTGTGGAGCGCAATAAAGATTGCATCATCTGTGGATCTGTTGGGGCGGTATGCAAATTGGATTGGGTCTAGGGTTTCTGGGATAATGGTGTTGATGTGAGCCATCACCAGCCTTTCAAAGCACTTCATGGCTACAGACATGAGTGCTACGGGTCGGTAGTCATTTAGGCAGGTTACCTTAGTGTTCTTGGGCACAGGGACTACCGTGGTCTGCTTGAAACATGTTGGTATTACAGACTCAGACAGGGAGAGGTTGAAAATGTCAGTGAAGACACTTGCCAGTTGGTCAGCGCATGCTCGGAGTACACATCCTGGTAATCCATCTGGCCCTGCGGCCTTGTGAATGTTGACCTGTTTAAAGGTCTTACTCACATCGGCTACGAAGAGCATGATCACACAGTCGTCCGGAACAGCTGATGCTCTCATGCGTGTTTCAGTGTTACTAGCCTCGAAGCGAGCATAGAAGTAATTTAGCTCGTCTGGTAGGCTCGTGTCACTGGGCAGCTCGCGGCTGAGCTTCCCTTTGTAGTCTGTAATAGTTTGCAAGCCCTGCCACATCCTACGAGTGTCGGAGTCAGGCATAGCGGGATTTCTCATAAGCCTCCGGGTTAGAGTCCCTCTCCTTGAAATTGGCAGCTCAACCCTTTAGCTCAGTGCGGATGTTGCCTGTAATCCATGGCTTCTGGTTGGGGTATGTACGTACAGTCGCTTTGGGGACGACTTCATCGATGCACTTATTGATGAAGCCAGTTACTGATGTGGTGTACTCCTCAATGCCATCGGAAGAATCCCAGAACATATTCCTCTGTGCTAGCAAAACAGTCCTGTAGCTTAGCATCTGCTTCATCTGACCACTTTTTTAATGACCGAGTCACTGGTGCTTCCTGCTTTAGTTTTTGCTTGTAGGCAGGAATCAGGAGGATAGAGTTATGGTCAGATTTGCCAAATGGAGGGTGAGGGAGAGCTTTGTATGCATCTCTGTGTGTGGAGTAAAGGTGGTCTGGAGTTTTTTTTCCCTCTGATTGCACATTTAACATGCTGATAGAAATGAGGTATAAACTAATGTAAGTTTCCCTGCATTAAAGTCCCCGGCCACTAGGAGCGCCGCCTCTGGATGAGCGTTTTCCTGTTTGCTAATGGCCGTATAAAGCTCATTGAGTGCGGTCTTAGTGCCAGCATCGGTTTCTGGTGGTAAATAGACAGCTATGAAGAATAGAGATGAAAAGTCTCTTGGTAGATAGTGTGGTCAGCAGCTTATCATGAGATATCGGGCACCAGATATCAGGCACCAGCTGTTGTTTACAAATATACATAGACCGCCATCCCTTGTCTTACCAGAGGCTGCTGTTCTATTCTGCCGAGACAGTGTTTAACCCGCCAGCTGTATGTTAATCATGTCGTCGTTCAGCCACGACTCTGTGAAACATAAGATATTACAGTTTTTAATGTCCCGTTGGTAGAATATACGTGCTTGTAGTTCGTCCACTTTATTATCAAGCGATTGTACGTTGACCAATTGTACCGATGGCAAAGGCAGATTAGCCACTTGTCACCGGCTCCTTACCAGGCACCCCGATCTCCTTCTGCGACAGCTCTGTCTCTTTCTACTGCAAATTATGGGGATGAGGGCCCTGTCGGGTGTCTGGAGCAAATCCCTCTCGTCCGACTCATTAAATAAAAATTATTCATCCAGTTCAAGGTGAGTAATCGCTGTTCTGAAGTCCATAAGTTATTTTCGGTCATAAGAGACGGTAGCAGCAACATTATGTACAAAATAAGTTACAAACACTGCGAAAAAACTAACAAAATACCACGGTTGGTTAAGAGCCCATAAAACGGCAGCAATCCCCTCCGGCGCCATGGGCATTAATATGGAGTTGGTCCCCCATTTGCTGCTATAACAGCCTCTACTTTTCTGGGGAGGCTTTCCACTAGATGTTGGAACATTGCTGCGGGGACTTGCTTCCATTCAGCCACAAGAGCATTAGTGAGGTCGGGCACTGATGTTTGGCGATTAGGCCTGGCTCGCAGTCGCCGTTCCAATTCATCCCAAAGGTGTTCGATGGGGTTGAGGTCAGGGCTCTATGCAGGCCAGTGAAGTTCTTCCACACCAATCTCGACAAACCATTTCTGTATGGACCTGGCTTTGAAAGGCAGAAATTTGACGAACTGACTTGTTGGAAAGGTGGCCTCCTATGACGATGCCACGATGAAAGTCACAGAGCTCTTCAGTAATACCATTCTACTGCCAATGTTTGTCTATGGAGATCGCATGGCTGTGTGCTCGATTGTATACACCTGTCAGCTACGGGTGTGGCTGAAATAGCCGAATGCACTAATTTGAATGGGTGTCCACATAATTTTTTTATATATAGTGTATGTCATGTCAACTCCATAGGTCGAGTTGAGATCAAGTTGAGTTGATATTATAAAAGTTAATGTTAGTTGCAATGGTACTAGACATATTTTTTTATTGAGGCAGTCAAGATTTTTAACAGTCTGTGCTTCCCAGAGACTGTTGATTTCGCTTTACTTCATCTGCTCCCTCATCCATCTCCACCTTTCCTAAATAAAATATCAATACAAAAAGATTTTGGATTTTTTTGAATGATTTTACAGTCCATCTTTTGTCAAATATCTCACACAAATGGCCTATTACTTTTACTGCTTTGCCGGAGCCATTGGGAAGAAACCGAATCCTCCCTTTGCAGCCAGTTGGCATTGCGTTTCACACTGAAATTGATTTTCTTGTTCTCTCCAGATGTATTTTCAAACAGGGTAGGCCCCTTGTAAGAATCCTATGATTGCCAATCACCTCAGAGATTGGATTGCACACCTCATTTATTTAGCTAACATGGCGGTAATGGAGCGTTACAATGGAAGCCTCCAGTGTGCAGTATGGGTCTAACTTGGCTTCCAATCAGGCAATAATCTAACAAATAGCAGAAAGTGTGAAGAACTGAGAGTTCATATTTGTGCCTTTGTGCTTCTTCCCATGCGAGTGTTACTCAGGGTTTTGTGTGAATTGGGAGTTATGTCAAAACTCGAGTTAGGATTTGTCCCAAAGTCAATACCAAGGTATTATGTAAATTTGAAAGTACAACTACATTCTTCATCCTTGACATTTGAGTCTAATCAACAGTTGAGTCCAGTGTGGCATATCATGCTATTTGCGTACATGATGTGAAAATGGCAAGGTTTAAGTGAAACCCTTTTTAAATGTTGAATTTCAATTCAATGACAAGCGCATTGAACTGAACACCTGTGAATCCTAAGTATACTGCATTTGATGAGGCTGCCATTTTCTATTGTTTTAGTGGTCAACTCTTTGATTTCACTCTATATTTATGAGGCAATCCCATTAGACATTGACACTGCTGGTTGTGCCTTATTGAACAAACTGTTGTAAGCAAAACAAATATTATACAGGGCTCAAAACTGTGACTACAACACTTGCATTTGCGACCCTTTGTCTTGGCAGTGTGACACCAATTTTTAATTGGTCGCTGGGGTGACCTTTGTAATTCAGTCATCATGCGCTGTTTGAATAAACATTTCTAAAGGCTTTCCCAAAAAACCTTCCCAATTAAATGTTGACTGCAAAGTAGGCCTACCTGGAAGAATGATATCATAATGGTTTGTGTCAATCACGGGCCATTTATTTAGCAAACTCTGTCATAACATGTTTCCTACACTGTACATTATACAGTACAAAAACATCCACTAGCCAAACACAACAGTCTCTAGCTAGGCAATCTTTTTGTATTATTATTATTCCCAGACTTCATAAGTGTTCTCCTGATGTGGTTTAAGCATTGTTGTGGGCATAGAACATCCAACTTTATACATTTTTATATAACAAAGTGTGATTTTGAGAGTGAAAACCTGAATAAACTAGGACAAATTAATCCAGGAAAATATCGGAATTTACCAAAAGATAAAACAGATTTTATAGGGACCTACAACTGTAAAGTGACTGTTCAAAATCGCTAACAATAACACCCTTTTTGAAATTGCGCATAGGATACATTTTTTCTCTCCAAACAATCAATGTAAATATGATATTGTCAAGTTGAAATGTAATTATTTGTGTATGGAGGGTAGGTCATTATAGGCTATAGGCTACTTGCTCAGCCCGCAAATTAAAGATAACATTTAAATTATGTGCACATCATCCGCTTTCCCGGGCCAGTATTCTTTTCATTCGAGCCAGTAGCTTTCAGTTGACACTGGCCTGGTGTGCAACTGGCAAATTTAACTGAATGTCAAGCCCTGCAAGGCAATGCTAATTTAAAAGATGGCTAGTCATTATTAGCCTGGTTCTGTATGGAATGCAGGTACATTATGGGACACAGGTCAGGTCATTATCGCTGCGCAGCTGCGAAAAATTGGTGCGATCAAATCAAGTTAGTCTAGAGCCCTGCTTATAGTTAAACCCCATTCATCTTTACTTGATAGATCTGTATCTACTGTATTCTATTGACCTAACATTGACATAACCAGGTCTGCAATGAATAAACAATGTCCTTTGGTTGACTTGTCCTTACAGGTTCCCGTTAGCTTGGGGGATACATAAAAGGGGAATCTGCACACTACGTGTTCTGGTATAGCATTTCTGATTCTTTTGACAAATTATTAATTTGTGGGGATGGTGCTTGAAGTGGAGATGGGGATTTTCACTGCAAAGGATTGGAAACACAGGTGGACTTTTCAGAAGGGGAGGCTGGTGATTGGTGGATGTTTTGCTGTTTCCAGCCACTTCCCCCAGTTCAGAGTTGAACACCTTCCAATCAATCAAGTAGCTGCACACAAGATTTGGTTCTGGGTGCAAAAAGTTTGCATTGTGTATGACTCAGAACACATAACCACTCAAGAGTCAATAAAGACTAGCAAATTACTCACTCTCTGTTTGGGCTGCCATTGAAATGCTGTTATGATGTTGCGCTTCAGAACTTATCAGAGGTGTCGACGCAGCCTAATGGCAACAAAAAGGCCCATGAATGATTTAGTGTCTGGAAACTGGGGGAAAGTGCTGAGCATTAGATAATTAGGCAGGAAGAAACTCTCAAAGGCATCCCTTTGTGAGGACTCCATTTTGGATCAGAGCTGTCTAAAGTGCACTGCTCAAGTGTCATAAAAGGCAAGTCAACAACATACTGAAAACTGCAAACTGAAGTTCCCACATCACAGTTAACAGCCGTTTTTGTGACTTTTGTCGATTATTACTTCTACAAAGTCTTGTGAAGGCAACATTTATTCATTAGCAGGCTCAGTGTGTACACTACTGTAAGTCGCTATCCTTGTTAACTTAGCACGTTAGCTTAGCACGTGTTTTCAAGTCCTGTTTCACAACCCTCAAAGTTAGCTTTTGTCATGCGTGCAGCCTGTTTGCCTGCGAGCAGACCACTCTCTCCTAAAAAAGTACTTTAAAGTGTGTTAAGATATTTAGTATAAATAAAACACATCTAGCTACCATACCATAAAACACAACACAGAAGCACATCAATCAGCTACGTTTATTGTTGTCAGGGAAAAAATACAGAAAATGTTAGAGGTACAGACCTGATGCGGCACTTTTTAATTGTCTGAAAAGTTATCAATTGTCGCTATTGACATGTTACTGTAGCTGCGTTCTATGTCTGTAAAGGGTTGCGGTAGATATAACTTCATTGCCCAGCCCTAGTGGTCATACATAGGTAATAGGACCATTATTCTGCATTGTAAATTGTAATTGACATATACAAAATGGCTGTTTTTAAACATTAAGCAAAATTGTCAATTTGTCACATCCCTCGTTTTAACCATTCCATCAAGTCTCAAAACCAAATTTAAGTGGATTAGGCTAAGTGGGTGAGAAAAACAACTACTTTGAAATTGAATTAAACCATGCTCTTTTCTAGTGCACAGGCATTGTGGGTTTTATGGCGTCTGCCCCATACATAGCTTAGCATATAAAGCTACACTTACACTTCCCAGCCCTGCAGCACTGAACAGTTAGCTTAGCATAAGAGACAATTTATGCATGATCCTAAAATGTGGTCGGAGGCACTGTATGGATGGTGTGAAGCAATTACGGAGCCTCCAGAGGCTAAATTGAGCTCCGAACCGCATCGCCGTGTGCCTCTCAAATGAATACTTTCCGAATGCACTGTATATATGAATAGGGTTGACTACACCTCCAGGATTATAAACCAGGACCTAGTTACCTTGGAGGTACTGGGCAGGAACTAGTTGATCAGTTGACTCAGGTGTGTTAGTGCTGTGCTAGAATGAACAAGTGCACCTCCTGTACGGGTTCCCCTGGTAATTGATAGAGAAACACTGGGGGCTACCTTAGCAACACTTCCTGACTGAAGGTAGTTAGAACTGTACACAGTGGTTGCGTCCCAAATGGCACCCTATTCGCTTTGTAGAGCCCTGGCCAAATGTAGTGCACTACATAGGAAATAGGTTGCCATTAGGGGCTCAGACACTTACCTGATTGATGGCTCTGTTTGGCACACAGCCTGTACTTTATAGACCATATCCTGTTAGCAGGCATCCGGGAGTGACAACTTCTAACCCCTCACTGAGCCATCAGTCAGCATTAGCCTAGATCCAAACTGAATTGTAGTGTTTCACTTTACAATTTCAACAAAAGAAGAGAGAAGTGAAATGGACCAATCCAGTTGGGATCCAGGCAAAGTTTCAAATCAGCATACCTACAGGCCTGAATAATTAATATCTACAAATGTGTTATAGAATTTCCAAATAAAGTGGTTTTCTAAGGAAATGTTTATAAGAGTATCCTCTCTGTGTGTATCTCAGTTGTGTATATCATTTGAAAATGTGCTCGAGTTCTCTAAAGAGGAGAGTCAGTTAATGAGATGATAAAGTCTGTTTACAATTGTTTAAAACATTTTAGATAAAATTTACATTTTGTTGTCAAATGGGGTGTGAATTTTGTTTGTTTATTTAGGGGATATGTAAAGCAGAGATCTCTTGGTATTCTTGGAGGACTATAACCCACACATTAGAAAGGATTTAAGTCCCCCTAGTGGCATGACTTTGTGATTACAATATGGCAAAAAGGTTGGATGAAATACTGTCTCAAACTGAGTTCACTGATGACAATTATTGTTAATAAAAATACAATTCCATTTACTAATGAAGCATACTTTCTTATTACAGCACATGGGCTACCTTTGGTGTCAAATGGCTGGCCATACAATCTCGTGAATCTGTTGTGAACTGTTCTAGTTTTCTCTCTTTACAGATTTTTGATTGTGCTGGGATGTTTGATATTGGCCATACTAACAACTTTCAAAGAACACGAAATGGCCTCCGGCCATTGGCTTGTTATATTGGTAAGTTTGAAGATTTTTCTTGTAAATAAATGCACAAAAGTCCAATATTGAAATACATACATCATAAATACATCACATTTTAATATTGGGTCCAATTGCAACAATAATAAATACAAATGTGCTAATGCATAATAATAGCACAATTTGATGTGAAATCTTTCCTAAATGTATTCTATTTGTCTTGTTTGACTTTCTCAGGAAACATCCACCATATTTGTCTTCGGAACAGAGTTTGGGCTGAGAATATGGTCGGCAGGCTGTTGCTCCAGATACAAAGGATGGAGGGGGCGGCTCAAATTCGCCCGCAAGCCATTATGTATTTTAGGTAGGATGGAGGAAGAACAGAATCGTTTTGGTTGTACCAGTACACAGCCATATTAAGAGCACAGCAGTCTCTTCATCCAAAGAAACATAGATTTAGCATGTGTTTCATTTGTAGTCTTTGATTATTTGCAGTGCAGATAATTATAATTACTATTTACTACTATTACTATTATTTATTATTCATTATTAGTCAGGGCCATATCTGAAAAGTTAAGTACAAAATGCATATACACTCAATCAAATTTAAAATACTGTTACAAAATCCCATAAAGGCCCCCACAGACTGTACAATTTTAGCCCTCTTATGCCACGATATTGCCATCCCAGACAACATTTCCTCGTGGGCATATTCTTAGGTCGTAAATGATTGTCGGACATCTTGGCTCGTTCAGTGTGACAGGGTCTAGGTCTGCCAAATAAGTACATGACACATCTGAAATCAGGCTACCTAATGGGATTTTGATACATGCACAAAATCGCCAATCAAAATAAATGCTCTACCACAGCGACCATGTTATTTTTGGTAAGCCTATTTGATTCTGAGTTCGACATATAAAGTTTGTATTTGAAAACTATTTCTAAGATGCATGCTTTAAGTTTTTCCGAACTCACTTCAAATACTGTAAGTATAGAGAGAGGCTTGCGCTGCTGGTGCTGGCACATACGCATATCAAATATCCCGCTGAAGTTAACGTAGCCTCTCAAGCCAACTGCAGAATGTGACGACAGAACTGAAGCAAATTGTACAATCTGGCCAGGTTGATATCAAGACTTTAATTTGGTCACACTGCACAGTGTGACATGTTATAATCGTAAAAGACTGAATCCGACGTACAGTGGACGAAACCCTTTAGCTAATTACTAAAATATACTACTAAACAGCCATGTCTTTAAATAGTAAATACAGATATTCCCTGTCAAAGGAGGACTAACCCAGAGCAACCTGTTGGCACTACATCCAGAGTTGTGTTCATTAGGCACCAAAAAGGAAATGGACTGGAACAGGGACAACCTGGCTGGGACTACCTGGACTTGTCCAATAAGAAATGCTCAAATGCAAAAGGTTTTACAACATTTTCCGCTGTTGCGTGCCCTAACGAACACGACCCATGACTTTTCAAAACACAATCGTCCTCTCACACAGCATTCTTTATATCTGGCTGATATTGTAGACTTATCAGCTAAATATACAACTATGGGCTGGTTTCCCGGACACAGATTAAGTCTAGTCCTAGACTAAAAAGCATGTTCAATAGAGATTCTACACTAGGCTTAATCTGTCTGGGAAACCGTCCCTAGGTTATACAAATTGATCATTGGTTTATGAATTTAATCTCATTTTTGATGTTTTGTCTTTTCAATTTCTATCTGGTAGACATTTTTGTGCTGATTGCCTCTGTTCCGGTGGTTGCTGTGCGTAACCAAGGCAATGTGCTTGCCACGTCCCTGCGCAGTCTTCGCTTCCTGCAGATTCTGCGCATGCTCCGCATGGACCGCCGTGGAGGCACCTGGAAACTACTGGGCTCCGCCATCTACGCACACAGTAAGGTATGGTGTCCATAAACACTTACTGCATCTACGCACACAGCAGTGTTTCCTTTAGTGTTGACCGGCAACATTTTAATTTACGGGACATTTGAGAAATTTACCGGACCCATATGCATTGGGTGCGTAACCTGATTAGGTCGTCTGCCCACGGTGCTCAGAATGACAGAAATCACATTAAGAATATGGTAATTCATATTAACAGAACATGCATGTCCAGGATGCAACAATGTGCGGTCCTTCTTTTCAAATTCTGATGTGCATTTTGAACACTTGCATCTGTCCACATTGACATTTCCTCAGCTAGCAAGACGAGTAACAAACAGCAAAATCACTAAACTATTTATATCTACTATAGTAGAAAAGTCTAGGCTGCCTATTCTATTGGTCAGCTTGTCGAGAAAGAAATGGCCTATTCCAAACAGACTCTGGCACAGTTGAGGGACGATCACACATTCATAGAACCGGTAGGCCTAGACTACATAATTTGTTTTTGTTTTAAGCATTGAGTCTGATGCAACAGATAAGAACGTTTAGCTTAAAATGTTGATAAACTATTATTTCTTCACTTAATTAGCACAGCAATGAGCACAAGGCAGTAGACTATGAGCCAATGTTCGTTCCATAATGCAATTAACGGGAAAACACTGTTGTCAAAAGCGCGCTGCAAATGCGAGTGGTTTCATGTGACAGAGATGAAAATATCCGTTAGAAATGTAGAAAGAGAGGAGATCTAATAGACTACTCTGAAGCAAGGTAAGACGTGCCTCATATGTATTAAAACGTTCCAGTTTCAAACAATTAAGTATACGTTTTCAAAATACTCCATCTACACACACATTAAAGTACAGTGTCCTTATACTCCATCTACACACACAGTAAGGTACAGTGTCCTCATACTCCATCTATATACACAGTAAGGTACACTGTCCTTATACTCCATCTATATACACAGTAAGGTACAGTGTCCTTATACTCCATCTACACACAGTAAGCTACAGTGTCCGTATACTCCATCTACATACACATTAAGGTAGAGTGTCCTTATACTCCATCTACATACACAGTAAGGTACAGTGTCCTTATACTCCATCTATATACACAGTAATGTACAGTGTCCTTATACTCCATCTATATACACAGTAAGGTACAGTGTCCTTATACTCCATCTACACACACTGTAAGGTACATTGTCCTCATACTCCATCTACACACACTGTAAGGTACAGTGTCCTTATACTCCAACTACACACAGTAAGGTACAGTGTCCTTATACTCCATCTACACACACAAAAAGGTACAGTGTCCTTATACTCCATCTACACACAGTAAGGTACATTGTCCTTATACTCCATCTACACACAGTAAGGTACAGTGTACTTATACTCCATCTACACACAGTAAGGTACAGTGTCCTCATACTCCATCTATATACACAGTAAGGTACACTGTCCTTATACTCCATCTATATACACAGTAAGGTACAGTGTCCTTATACTCCATCTACACACAGTAAGATACAGTGTCTGTATACTCCATCTACATACACATTAAGGTAGAGTGTCCTTATACTCCATCTACATACACAGTAAGGTACAGTGTCCTTATACTCCATCTATATACACAGTAAGGTACAGTGTCCTTATACTCCATCTATATACACAGTAAGGTACAGTGTCATTATACTCCATCTACAAACAATAAGGTACAGTGTCCTTATACTCCAACTACACACAGTAAGGTACAGTGTCCCTATACTCCATCTACACACACAGTAACGTACAGTGTCCTTATACTCCATCTACACACAGTAAGGTACATTGTCCTTATACTCCATCTACACACAGTAAGGTACAGTGTACTTATACTCCATCTACACACAGTAAGGTACAGTGTCCTTATACTCCATCTACACACAGTAAGGTACAGTGTACTTATACTCCATCTACACACAGTAAGGTAGAGTGTCCTTATACTCCATCTACACACAGTAAGGTACTGTGTCCTTATACTCTATCTCCACACACAGTAAGGTACAGTGTCCTTATACTCCATCTACACACAGTAAGGTACAGTGTCCTGATACTCCATCTACACACAGTAAGGTACAGTGTACTTATACTCCATCTACACACAGTAAGGTACAGTGTCATTATACTCCATCTACACACACAGTAAGGTACAGTGTCCTTATACTCCATCTACACACAGTAAGGTACAGTGTCATTATACTCCATCTACACACACTGTAAGGTACAGTGTCCTTATACTCCAACTACACACAGTAAGGTACAGTGTCCCTATACTCCATCTACACACACAGTAAGGTACAGTGTCCTTATACTCCATCTACACACAGTAAGGTACAGTGTCCTTATACTCCATCTACACACATTAATGTACAGTGTCCTTATACTCCATCTACACACAGTAAGGTACAGTGTCCTTATACTTCATCTACACACTTTAAGGTACAGTGTCCTTATACTCCATCTACATAAACAGTAAGGAACAGTGTCCTTATACTCCATCTACATACAGTAAGACACAGTGTCCTCATACTCCATATACACACACAGTAAGACACAGTGTCCTCATACTCCATCTACACACAGTAAGGGACCGTGTGCTTATACTCCATCTACACACAGTAAGGTACAGTGTCCTTATACTCCATCTACACACACAGTAAGGTACAGTGTACTTATACTCCATCTACACACAGTCAGGAACAGTGTCCTTATTATCCATCTACATACACTGTAAGGTACAGTGTCCTTATACTCCACCTACACACAGTAAGGTACAGTGTCCTTATACTCCATCTACACACAGTAAGGTACATTATCATTTTACTTCATCTACACACAGTAAGGTACAGTGTTCTTGTACTCCATCTACACACACAGTAAGGTACAGTGTCCTGATACTCCATCTACACACAGTAAGGTACAGTGTCCGTATACTCCATCTACATACACATTAAGGTAGAGTGTCCTTATACTCCATCTACATACACAGTAAGGTACAGTGTCCTTATACTCCATCTATATACACAGTAAGGTACAGTGTCCTTATACTCCATCTACACACAGTAAGGTACAGTGTCCTTATACTCCATCTACACACACAAAAAGGTACAGTGTCCTTATACTCCATCTACACACAGTAAGGTACATTGTCCTTATACTCCATCTACACACAGTAAGGTACAGTGTACTTATACTCCATCTACACACAGTAAGGTACAGTGTCCTCATACTCCATCTATATACACAGTAAGGTACACTGTCCTTATACTCCATCTATATACACAGTAAGGTACAGTGTCCTTATACTCCATCTACACACAGTAAGGTACAGTGTCCTTATACTCCATCTACACACACAAAAAGGTACAGTGTCCTTATACTCCATCTACACACAGTAAGGTACATTGTCCTTATACTCCATCTACACACAGTAAGGTACAGTGTACTTATACTCCATCTACACACAGTAAGGTACAGTGTCCTCATACTCCATCTATATACACAGTAAGGTACACTGTCCTTATACTCCATCTATATACACAGTAAGGTACAGTGTCCTTATACTCCATCTACACACAGTAAGGTACAGTGTCCTTATACTCCATCTATATACACAGTAAGGTACAGTGTCCTTATACTCCATCTATATACACAGTAAGGTACAGTGTCATTATACTCCATCTACAAACAATAAGGTACAGTGTCCTTATACTCCAACTACACACAGTAAGGTACAGTGTCCCTATACTCCATCTACACACACAGTAACGTACAGTGTCCTTATACTCCATCTACACACAGTAAGGTACATTGTCCTTATACTCCATCTACACACAGTAAGGTACAGTGTACTTATACTCCATCTACACACAGTAAGGTACAGTGTCCTTATACTCCATCTACACACAGTAAGGTACAGTGTACTTATACTCCATCTACACACAGTAAGGTAGAGTGTCCTTATACTCCATCTACACACAGTAAGGTACTGTGTCCTTATACTCTATCTCCACACACAGTAAGGTACAGTGTCCTTATACTCCATCTACACACAGTAAGGTACAGTGTCCTGATACTCCATCTACACACAGTAAGGTACAGTGTACTTATACTCCATCTACACACAGTAAGGTACAGTGTCATTATACTCCATCTACACACACAGTAAGGTACAGTGTCCTTATACTCCATCTACACACAGTAAGGTACAGTGTCATTATACTCCATCTACACACACTGTAAGGTACAGTGTCCTTATACTCCAACTACACACAGTAAGGTACAGTGTCCCTATACTCCATCTACACACACAGTAAGGTACAGTGTCCTTATACTCCATCTACACACAGTAAGGTACAGTGTCCTTATACTCCATCTACACACATTAATGTACAGTGTCCTTATACTCCATCTACACACAGTAAGGTACAGTGTCCTTATACTTCATCTACACACTTTAAGGTACAGTGTCCTTATACTCCATCTACATAAACAGTAAGGAACAGTGTCCTTATACTCCATCTACATACAGTAAGACACAGTGTCCTCATACTCCATATACACACACAGTAAGACACAGTGTCCTCATACTCCATCTACACACAGTAAGGGACCGTGTGCTTATACTCCATCTACACACAGTCAGGAACAGTGTCCTTATTATCCATCTACATACACTGTAAGGTACAGTGTCCTTATACTCCACCTACACACAGTAAGGTACAGTGTCCTTATACTCCATCTACACACAGTAAGGTACATTATCATTTTACTTCATCTACACACAGTAAGGTACAGTGTTCTTGTACTCCATCTACACACACAGTAAGGTACAGTGTCCTGATATACCATCTACACACAGTAAGGTACAGTGTCCGTATACTCCATCTACATACACATTAAGGTAGAGTGTCCTTATACTCCATCTACATACACAGTAAGGTACAGTGTCCTTATACTCCATCTATATACACAGTAAGGTACAGTGTCCTTATACTCCATCTACACACAGTAAGGTACAGTGTCCTTATACTCCATCTACACACACAAAAAGGTACAGTGTCCTTATACTCCATCTACACACAGTAAGGTACATTGTCCTTATACTCCATCTACACACAGTAAGGTACAGTGTACTTATACTCCATCTACACACAGTAAGGTACAGTGTCCTCATACTCCATCTATATACACAGTAAGGTACACTGTCCTTATACTCCATCTATATACACAGTAAGGTACAGTGTCCTTATACTCCATCTACACACAGTAAGATACAGTGTCTGTATACTCCATCTACATACACATTAAGGTACAATGTCATTATACTCCATCTACACACACTGTAAGGTACAGTGTCCTTATACTCGAACTACACACAGTAAGGTACAGTGTCCCTATACTCCATCTACACACACAGTAAGGTACAGTGTCCTTATACTCCATCTACACACAGTAAGGTACAGTGTCCTTATACTCCATCTACACACATTAATGTACAGTGTCCTTATACTCCATCTACACACAGTAAGGTACAGTGTCCTTATACTTCATCTACACACTTTAAGGTACAGTGTCCTTATACTCCATCTACATAAACAGTAAGGAACAGTGTCCTTATACTCCATCTACATACAGTAAGACACAGTGTCCTCATACTCCATATACACACACAGTAAGACACAGTGTCCTCATACTCCATCTACACACAGTAAGGGACCGTGTGCTTATACTCCATCTACACACAGTAAGGTACAGTGTCCTTATACTCCATCTACACACACAGTAAGGTACAGTGTACTTATACTCCATCTACACACAGTCAGGAACAGTGTCCTTATTATCCATCTACATACACTGTAAGGTACAGTGTCCTTATACTCCACCTACACACAGTAAGGTACAGTGTCCTTATACTCCATCTACACACAGTAAGGTACATTATCATTTTACTTCATCTACACACAGTAAGGTACAGTGTTCTTGTACTCCATCTACACACACAGTAAGGTACAGTGTCCTGATACTCCATCTACACACAGTAAGGTACAGTGTCCGTATACTCCATCTACATACACATTAAGGTAGAGTGTCCTTATACTCCATCTACATACACAGTAAGGTACAGTGTCCTTATACTCCATCTATATACACAGTAAGGTACAGTGTCCTTATACTCCATCTACACACAGTGTAAGGTACATTGTCCTCATACTCCATCTACACACACTGTAAGGTACAGTGTCCTTATACTCCAACTACACACAGTAAGGTACAGTGTCCTTATACTCCATCTACACACACAAAAAGGTACAGTGTCCTTATACTCCATCTACACACAGTAAGGTACAGTGTACTTATACTCCATCTACACACAGTAAGGTACAGTGTCCTCATACTCCATCTATATACACAGTAAGGTACACTGTCCTTATACTCCATCTATATACACAGTAAGGTACAGTGTCCTTATACTCCATCTACACACAGTAAGATACAGTGTCTGTATACTCCATCTACATACACATTAAGGTAGAGTGTCCTTATACTCCATCTACATACACAGTAAGGTACAGTGTCCTTATACTCCATCTATATACACAGTAAGGTACAGTGTCCTTATACTCCATCTATATACACAGTAAGGTACAGTGTCATTATACTCCATCTACAAACAATAAGGTACAGTGTCCTTATACTCCAACTACACACAGTAAGGTACAGTGTCCCTATACTCCATCTACACACACAGTAAGGTACAGTGTCCTTATACTCCATCTACACACAGTAAGGTACATTGTCCTTATACTCCATCTACACACAGTAAGGTACAGTGTACTTATACTCCATCTACACACAGTAAGGTACAGTGTCCTTATACTCCATCTACACACAGTAAGGTACAGTGTACTTATACTCCATCTACACACAGTAAGGTAGAGTGTCCTTATACTCCATCTACACACAGTAAGGTACTGTGTCCTTATACTCTATCTCCACACACAGTAAGGTACAGTGTCCTTATACTCCATCTACACACAGTAAGGTACAGTGTCCTGATACTCCATCTACACACAGTAAGGTACAGTGTACTTATACTCCATCTACACACAGTAAGGTACAGTGTCATTATACTCCATCTACACACACAGTAAGGTACAGTGTCCTTATACTCCATCTACACACAGTAAGGTACAGTGTCATTATACTCCATCTACACACACTGTAAGGTACAGTGTCCTTATACTCCAACTACACACAGTAAGGTACAGTGTCCCTATACTCCATCTACACACACAGTAAGGTACAGTGTCCTTATACTCCATCTACACACAGTAAGGTACAGTGTCCTTATACTCCATCTACACACATTAATGTACAGTGTCCTTATACTCCATCTACACACAGTAAGGTACAGTGTCCTTATACTTCATCTACACACTTTAAGGTACAGTGTCCTTATACTCCATCTACATAAACAGTAAGGAACAGTGTCCTTATACTCCATCTACATACAGTAAGACACAGTGTCCTCATACTCCATATACACACACAGTAAGACACAGTGTCCTCATACTCCATCTACACACAGTAAGGGACCGTGTGCTTATACTCCATCTACACACAGTAAGGTACAGTGTCCTTATACTCCATCTACACACACAGTAAGGTACAGTGTACTTATACTCCATCTACACACAGTCAGGAACAGTGTCCGTATACTCCATCTACATACCCATTAAGGTAGAGTGTCCTTATACTCCATCTACATACACAGTAAGGTACAGTGTCCTTATACTCCATCTATATACACAGTAAGGTACAGTGTCCTTATACTCCATCTACACACAGTAAGGTACAGTGTCCTTATACTCCATCTACACACACTGTAAGGTACATTGTCCTCATACTCCATCTACACACACTGTAAGGTACAGTGTCCTTATACTCCAACTACACACAGTAAGGTACAGTGTCCTTATACTCCATCTACACACACAAAAAGGTACAGTGTCCTTATACTCCATCTACACACAGTAAGGTACAGTATACTTATACTCCATCTACACACAGTAAGGTACAGTGTCCTCATACTCCATCTATATACACAGTAAGGTACACTGTCCTTATACTCCATCTATATACACAGTAAGGTACAGTGTCCTTATACTCCATCTACACACAGTAAGATACAGTGTCTGTATACTCCATCTACATACACATTAAGGTAGAGTGTCCTTATACTCCATCTACATACACAGTAAGGTACAGTGTCCTTATACTCCATCTATATACACAGTAAGGTACAGTGTCCTTATACTCCATCTATATACACAGTAAGGTACAGTGTCGTTATACTCCATCTACAAACAATAAGGTACAGTGGCCTTATACTCCAACTACACACAGTAAGGTACAGTGTCCCTATACTCCATCTACACACACAGTAAGGTACAGTGTCCTTATACTCAATCTACACACACAGAAAGGTACAGTGTCCTTATACTCCATCTACACACAGTAAGGTACAGTGTACTTATACTCCATCTACACACAGTAAGGTACAGTGTCCTTATACTCCATCTACACACAGTAAGGTACAGTGTACTTATACTCCATCTACACACAGTAAGGTAGAGTGTCCTTATACTCCATCTACACACATTAATGTACAGTGTCCTTATACTCCATCTACACACAGTAAGGTACAGTGTCCTTATACTTCATCTACACACTTTAAGGTACAGTGTCCTTATACTCCATCTACATAAACAGTAAGGAACAGTGTCCTTATACTCCATCTACATACAGTAAGACACAGTGTCCTCATACTCCATATACACACACACAGTAAGACACAGTGTCCTCATACTCCATCTACACACAGTAAGGGACTGTGTGCTTATACTCCATCTACACACAGTAAGGTACAGTGTCCTTATACTCCATCTACACACACAGTAAGGTACAGTGTACTTATACTCCATCTACACACAGTAAGGTACAGTGTCCTTGTACTCCATCTACACACACAGTAAGGTACAGTGTCCTTATACTTCATCTACACATAGTAAGGTACAGTGTACCTATACTCCATCTACATACACAGTCAGGAACAGTGTCCTTATTATCCATCTACATACACTGTAAGGTACAGTGTCCTTATACTCCACCTACACACAGTAAGGTACAGTGTCCTTATACTCCATCTACACACAGTAAGGTACATTATCATTTTACTTCATCTACACACAGTAAGGTACAGTGTTCTTGTACTCCATCTACACACACAGTAAGGTACAGTGTCCTGATACTCCATCTACACACAGTAAGGTACAGTGTACTTATACTCCATCTACACACAGTAAGGTACAGTGTCATTATACTCCATCTACACACACTGTAAGGTACAGTGTCCTTATACTCCATCTACACACACAGTAAGGTACAGTGTCCTTATACTCCATCTACACACAGTAAGGTACAGTGTCCTTATACTCCATCTACACACATTAATGTACAGTGTCCTTATACTCCATCTACACACAGTAAGGTACAGTGTCCTTATACTTCATCTACACACCGTAAGGTACAGTGTCCTTATACTCCATCTACATAAACAGTAAGGAACAGTGTCCTTATACTCCATCTACATACAGTAAGACACAGTGTCCTCATACTCCATATACACACACAGTAAGACACAGTGTCCTCATACTCCATCTACACACAGTAAGGGACCGTTTGCTTATACTCCATCTACACACAGTAAGGTACAGTGTCCTTATACTCCATCTACACACAGTAAGGTACAGTGTCCTTGTACTCCATCTACACACACATTAAGGCACAGTGTCCTTATACTCCATCTACACACAGTAAGGTACAGTGTCCTTGTACTCCATCTACACACACATTAAGGCACAGTGTCCTTATACTCCATCTACACACAGTAAGGTACAGTGTTCTTGTACTCCATCTACACACACAGTAAGGTACAGTGTACTTATACTCCATCTACACACAGTAAGGAACAGTGTCCTTATACTCCATCTACATACAGTAAGACACAGTGTCCTCACACTCCATATACACACACAGTAAGACACAGTGTCCTCATACTCCATCTACACACAGTAAGGGACCGTGTGCTTATACTCCATCTACACACAGTAAGGTACAGTGTCCTTATACTCCGTCTATATACACTGTAAGGTACATTGTCCTTGTACTCCATCTACACACACAGTTAAGTACAGTGTCCTTATACTCCATCTACATACACAGTAAGGAACAGTGTCCTTATACTCCATCTACATACACAGTAAGGAACAGTGTCCTTATACTCCATCTACATACACTGTAAGGTACAGTGTCCTTATACTCCATCTACACACATGAATGTACAGTGTCCTTATACTCCATCTACACACATGTAAGGTACAGTGTCCTTATACTTCATCTACACACAGTAAGGTACAGTGTCCTTATACTCCATCTACACACAGTAAGGTACAGTGTCATTATACTTCATCTACACACATTAAGGTACAGTGTCCTTATACTCCATCAACATACACAGTAAGGAACAGTGTTCTTATACTCCATCTACATACACTGTAAGGTACAGTGTCCTTATACTACATCTATATTCACAGTAAGGTACAGTGTCCTTATACTCCATCTACATACAGTAAGGTACAGTGACCTTATACTCCATCTACACACAGTAAGGTACAGTGTCCTTATACTCCATCTACACACATGTAAGGTACAGTGTCATTATACTCCATCTACAAACAGTAAGGTACAGTGTCCTCATACTTCATCTACACACAGTAAGGTACAGTGTCCTTATACTACATTTATATTCACAGTAAGGTACAGTGTCCTTATACTCCATCTACATACAGTAAGGTACAGTGTCATTATACTCCATCTACACACAGTAAGGTACAGTGTCATTATACTCCATCTACACACAGTAAGGTACAGTGTCCTTATACTTCATCTACACACAGTAAGGTACAGTGTCCTTATACTCCATCTACATACATATTAAGGAACAGTGTCCTTATACTCCATCTACATACACTGTAAGGTACAGTGTCCTTATACTCCATCTATATTCACAGTAAGGTACAGTGTCCTTATACTCCATCTACATACACAGTAAGGTACAGTGTCCTTATACTCCATCTACATACACAGTAAGGTACAGTGTCCTTATACTCATTCTACATACACAGTAAGGAACAGTGTCCTTATACTCCATCTACATACAGTAAGACACAGTGTCCTCATTCTCCATATACACACACAGTAAGACACAGTGTCCTCATACTCCATCTACACACAGTAAGGGACCGTTTGCTTATACTCCATCTACACACAGTAAGGTACAGTGTCCTTATACTCCATCTACACACAGTAAGGTACAGTGTCCTTGTACTCCATCTACACACACATTAAGGTACAGTGTCCTTATACTCCATCTACACACAGTAAGGTACAGTGTCCTTGTACTCCATCTACACACACAGTAAGGTACAGTGTCCTTATACTTCATCTACACATAGTAAGGTGCAGTGTACCTATACTCCATCTACATACACAGTCAGGAACAGTGTCCTTATTATCCATCTACATACACTGTAAGGTACAGTGTCCTTATACTCCAACTACACACAGTAAGGTACAGTGTCCTTATACTCCATCTACACACAGTAAGGTACATTATCCTTTTACTTCATCTACATACAGTAAGGTACAGTGTTCTTGTACTCCATCTACACACACAGTAAGGTACAGTGTACTTATACTCCATCTACACACAGTAAGGAACAGTGTCCTTATACTCCATCTACATACAGTAAGACACAGTGTCATCACACTCCATATACACACACAGTAAGACACAGTGTCCTCATACTCCATCTACACACAGTAAGGGACCGTGTGCTTATACTCCATCTACACACAGTAAGGTACAGTGTCCTTATACTCCGTCTATATACACTGTAAGGTACATTGTCCTTGTACTCCATCTACACACACAGTAAAGTACAGTGTCCTTATACTCCATCTACATACACAGTAAGGAACAGTGTCCTTATACTCCATCTACATACACAGTAAGGAACAGTGTCCTTATACTCCATCTACATACACTGTAAGGTACAGTGTCCTTATACTCCATCTACACACATGAATGTACAGTGTCCTTATACTCCATCTACACACATGTAAGGTACAGTGTCCTTATACTTCATCTACACACAGTAAGGTACAGTGTCCTTATACTCCATCTACACACAGTAAGGTACAGTGTCATTATACTCCATCTACACACATTAAGGTACAGTGTCCTTATACTCCATCTACATACACAGTAAGGAACAGTGTTCTTATACTCCATCTACATACACTGTAAGGTACAGTGTCCTTATACTACATCTATATTCACAGTAAGGTACAGTGTCCTTATACTCCATCTACATACAGTAAGGTACAGTGTCCTTATACTCCATCTACACACAGTAAGGTACAGTGTCCTTATACTCCATCTACACACATGTAAGGTACAGTGTCATTATACTCCATCTACAAACAGTAAGGTACAGTGTCCTCATACTTCATCTACACACAGTAAGGTACAGTGTCCTTATACTACATCTATATTCACAGTAAGGTACAGTGTCCTTATACTCCATCTACATACAGTAAGGTACAGTGTCATTATACTCCATCTACACACAGTAAGGTACAGTGTCCTTATACTTCATCTACACACAGTAAGGTACAGTGTCCTTATACTCCATCTACATACATATTAAGGAACAGTGTCCTTATACTCCATCTACATACACTGTAAGGTACAGTGTCCTTATACTCCATCTATATTCACAGTAAGGTACAGTGTCCTTATACTCCATCTACATACACAGTAAGGTACAGTGTCCTTATACTCCATCTACACACAGTAAGGTACCGTGTCCTTATACTCCATCTACACACAGTAAGGTAGAGTGTCCTTATACTCCATCTACACACATGAATGTACAGTGTCCTTATACTCCATCTACACACATGAATGTACAGTGTCCTTATACTCCATCTACACACATGTAAGGTACAGTGTACCTATACTCCATCTACATACACAGTCAGGAACAGTGTCCTTATTATCCATCTACATACACTGTAAGGTACAGTGTCCTTATACTCCACCTACACACAGTAAGGTACAGTGTCCTTATACTCCATCTACACACAGTAAGGTACATTAGCCTTTTACTTCATCTACACACAGTAAGGTACAGTGTTCTTGTACTCCATCTACACACACAGTAAGGTACAGTGTACTTATACTCCATCTACACACAGTAAGGAACAGTGTCCTTATACTCCATCTACATACAGTAAGACACAGTGTCATCACATTCCATATACACACACAGTAAGACACATTGTCCTCATACTCCATCTACACACAGTAAGGGACCGTGTGCTTATACTCCATCTACACACAGTAAGGTACAGTGTCCTTATACTCCGTCTATATACACTGTAAGGTACATTGTCCTTGTACTCCATCTACACACACAGTAAAGAACAGTGTCCTTATACTCCATCTACATACACAGTAAGGATCAGTGTCCTTATACTCCATCTACATACACAGTAAGGAACAGTGTCCTTATACTCCATCTACATACACTGTAAGGTACAGTGTCCTTATACTCCATCTACACACATGAATGTACAGTGTCCTTATACTCCATCTACACACATGTAAGGTACAGTGTACTTATACTTCATCTACACACAGTAAGGTACAGTGTCCTTATACTCCATCTACACACAGTAAGGTACAGTGTCATTATACTCCATCTACACACATTAAGGTACAGTGTCCTTATACTCCATCTACATACACAGTAAGGAACAGTGTTCTTATACTCCATCTACATACACTGTAAGGTACAGTGTCCTTATACTACATCTATATTCACAGTAAGGTACAGTGTCCTTATACTCCATCTACATACAGTAAGGTACAGTGTCCTTATACTCCATCTACACACAGTAAGGTACAGTGTCCTTATACTCCATCTACACACATGTAAGGTACAGTGTCATTATACTCCATCTACAAACAGTAAGGTACAGTGTCCTCATACTTCATCTACACACAGTAAGGTACAGTGTCCTTATACTACATCTATATTCACAGTAAGGTACAGTGTCCTTATACTCCATCTACATACAGTAAGGTACAGTGTCATTATACTCCATCTACACACAGTAAGGTACAGTGTCCTTATACTTCATCTACACACAGTAAGGTACAGTGTCCTTATACTCCATCTACATACATATTAAGGAACAGTGTCCTTATACTCCATCTACATACACTGTAAGGTACAGTGTCCTTATACTCCATCTATATTCACAGTAAGGTACAGTGTCCTTATACTCCATCTACATACACAGTAAGGTACAGTGTCCTTATACTCCATCTACATACACAGTAAGGTACAGTGTCCTTATACTCCATCTACACACAGTAAGGTACCGTGTCCTTATACTCCATCTACACACAGTAAGGTACAGTGTCCTTATACTCCATATACACACACACAGTAAGGTACAGTGTCCTTATACTCCATGGACACACACAGTAAGGTACAGTGTCCTTATACTCCATCGACACATACAGTAAGGCACAGTGTCCTCATATACTCTTACTCCAGCTACTGAGGTATAGAGTCTACACCTGGGTTCAAATACTGTTTGAAATCTTTCAAATACTTTATTGAGTGTTGGCCCTAGCCTGCCTTAACTGCCAGATGGGCGGGGTTTCCACTGTTGTGACTTTTTTATTGGTTCCATTGCAACAAGCAAGCTCAATGAAGTGCAGATTAAGTATTTTTAATAATTTAAAATAGTATTTGAATTCAGGTCTGATGGAGTTCTCATTACTTAAAAGCACAGAGAAGCTGAACAAAAGCTGAACCCAGTAGCTCTCCAGTACCGGAGTTGAAGATGTAATGTATAGTGTCCTCATTTAACTCCATCTATGTAAGTCATGGAGTCCTCATAATTCCATCAGACAAAGTGCCCTGATCCAACTCCATCTATGTGTGTGCTGTGTCATGTTCATTAGGGCAGGGAGTGGAAAACAATTTCCAACGGAAAACAGAAATGATAACTTATTTTGGGTGCCTAATAAACACACCCAGGCACCTGCTCAGGAGGGTGAAGCGTTCAGATGGAAATGAATTGTGTAGAACATAAATTGTTTGTCAGATAGAATAGGGAATCTTGTCGACTCTATTCATTGTACGTATTTCAATCTGCAAAGTTCCGAGCGCTTCACGTCCCTAAATACACATCAGAACTCTTACTGTATGTTTCTGTGTGACTGGCTTTTAGGAGCTGATCACTGCTTGGTACATTGGCTTCCTGTCCCTCATTCTGGCCTCCTTCCTGGTGTACCTGGTGGAGAAGGATGATGTCACCATGGAGGTGTCGGACGCTGATAGCCCCACCATTAAGCCCGAACCCCAGGACTTTGACACATATGCTGACGCTCTGTGGTGGGGCCTGGTATGTATTTGTAGAAAGACCCATAGTTGGTACCATCCCAGGTCTTTGTTTAAAAGAGAATCTCAGCCAACTGACCTGGTATATTCCCAGCTAGCACAAAAAGTCCTAAGAACCATATGTTTCCTAGAGAGCGTGGTTGCCCTATGGTTTAGTGATGCGTGGGTTGACTCATAACCCACAGTCCCTGCGGTTATATCCGCGGGACGGGCGGGTTTAGGATCATTAAATATCGTGTGGATGAAGGACGGGTGGGTTGAAAAAAGAGAAAACAATACCTTAAAAAATCCATAAATATATAATTATTGTGCAATTTATATCTATAGGCTATATTAAGGTTTTTCTTTCATTATTTTAGACTACCTGGCATTAGTGCATAAGCCTAAACTTCAGGGCCTAACTGTACGCACGCCAAATAGGCCTACACGCCAATCGCCAAATGCTTTTGGGAATGGCAGAAAAAGTAAACGTTATTCATGGCGGCAAAATGGACAATGTCGGAGTTTCATTCAATTAGAAAGAAGCTGCGAAATGGAGAGTTGAAAATAAAGAAAAGAGATGGTCAGAAAAGTCATGTTTGAGAAAGATTTGGTGAAGTGGTAAAAGAGGATGATAGCAGTGCCGGCTATGTTATGTGTGATGATTGTGAGGCGCTATACAAATTTGACAGTCACAAAACGGGGACTTCAAATAGGCCTATGGCATGTCAAGGGAACTGTAGCCTACTGTTCAGATGGGTTAAATAGAAACTGAAATCTGGACACTGACTGAAGGTCTATAACCTCTCACATAGCCTTAATATTAACTCCTGCATAATAAAGCATTTCTTACGAGGCAAGTAACACTGAAACATGCATGAGAGCATCAGTTGTTCCGGACGACTGTGTGATCACGCTCTCCGTAGCCGATGTGAGTAAGACCTTTAAACAGGTCAACATTCACAAGGCCGCAGGGCCAGACGGATTACTAGGATGTGTACTCCGAGCATGCGCTGACCAACTGGCAAGTGTCTTCACTGACATCTTCAACCTCTCCCTGTCTGAGTCTGTAATACCAACATGTTTCAAGCAGACCACCATAGTCCCTGTGCCCAAGAACAACACTAAGGTAACCTGCCTCCATACCGTTGCAGTTCTTAACACACTCAAACTGGTGCGCCTGGCACCTACTACCATACCTTGTTCAAAGGCACTTAAATATTTTGTCTTGCCCATTCACTCTCTGAATGGCACACATACTCAATCCATGTCTCAGTTGTCTCAAGGCTTTAAAATCCTTTGATTAACCTGTTTCCTCCCCTTCATCTACACTGATTGAAGTGAATTTGCCAGGTGACATCAATAAGGGATCATAGATTTCACCTGGTCAGTCTATGTCATGGAAAGAGCAGGTGTTCCTAATGTTTTGTACACTCAGTGTATAATGACAGAATATAAGCTGCATGTATTTAATTGTAGAGAAGTTGACTAACAAATAGCTGACCAAAATGTCGGAAATTATAAGCAGAAACATATACAAATCAGGCAAAAAAAAAATCCTGCACTTCTGTCAAAAAATAGTTCCGCTGTCTCTGACTGTAGCCTACAGTGCATTTTCCATGTTAGCGAGTTAGGGTCTGGTGCAGGCCTCAGATTTTCACTTTATCACATACATATAGTTGGGCGGTTGCGGATGGGATATTAGCAATTGCGGGCGGGTGCGGGTGAACAAACAGCTGACCCACGCACCACTACTATGGTTATTTTACATACTATGGTTATTTTTGCATACAATGTTGCAGGATAGTTGTTTGGCTTTGGAACATTCTCAGCACGTTTAAGGAACTTGAAAAAAAACATGATTTTCTTGTTACATTTCATTACTTTAACTGAATGTTTCCTATAAGTTCCCACATTGTTACATTTAATTTAATTGTAGGTAATATTCTAAGAGCAATCTCAAAATGGTGTGACATTGGGAATGTTCGCAAATAGTTCAGAGAACTATAAGAAACAACATCCATTTTGGGAGAATTTCATTACTTCAACATAACGTTTCCTACAGGTTCTATTTAATGTCATTTTTGGATGTTCTCAAAAATGATGCGATGTAAGGAATGTTCTCAAATAGTTCAGAAAACTTTAGGAAACAACATTCTTTTGGGAGAATGTCAGTACTTCAACATAACGTTTCCTGGAGGTTCCCACAAGGTTCTATTTAAAAACATTTTTGACTATATTCTGGGAATGTTCAAAACAATTGTGTGATATTGGGAATGATCTCTGAACTATTTGAGAACATTCCCAATGCCACACCATTTTGAGGAAATGTTCTGTTAAAGTACATTTTGTGAAGTTCACTAAAGGTGCTGAGAATGTTCCAAAGCCAAGCAACTATCCCTCAACATTCCCATAAAGTTGTGGGACGGTTGTATGCAAAATAACCATAGAACAACCACGCTCTCACAAGCTCTTAGAAGGTTTTGTGCAAGGTGGGATATATAGACATACTGTAGAACTAAACTCAATCTATCATGCCTTAGCAATGTTTATGTAATATTTTTGTACACGTTTATGTACACTTTTGCCCATGTATCTTTAATGTCTGAGAGCTGGAAGCATCTGCAGTACTTGTGGATATCTATAATACCAGCTGGCCATGTCAAACTAGTCAACTTTTAACTTTGAAATCAAGATCCTACCTGTATCTCTGCAAATAAAGCAACATTCACATCACATTACCAACCATTTTGTATATTTCTTCAATATCCATGGATATCACGTCTCTCTCCCTTGTACGTAGATCACATTGACCACCATTGGTTATGGGGACAAAACCCCAAAGACGTGGGCTGGGAGACTGTTAGCTGGCACTTTTGCTCTCATTGGAGTGTCCTTCTTCGCTTTGCCTGCAGTAAGTAAAAACTCTTTGGATAGGGTTGAGTCCATGATTATATAAAATCTAAGTGAGAATAAATTCCACATATATTATTTTGAAATGTATGAATTATCACATACCTTACACATGCATTTGTTTTGCAATTGTACATCAAGATGCAAATTCTATACTACGTCAGTGTCAATTTGCTCGAATGTTAAAATAAATATTAATGATGTACTGTATAGTAAGATGACTTATTTACACACTTGTCATTCTCCAAGAATTAGGTGAATGAATCATCAAAATGAAGAAGTAATATTTTATTGCTGAATAAGGTCTGTTTCCTTAATGGATACATACAGTATTTGATATAAAGTGTAAGTTCCTTAAGTTATGTGTAAACTTGCTAAACTCAGTGGCTTCTCAAAGGCGATCAGTAGTTGATTAAAAGCCCAGTGCAGTCAAAAATGTGATTTTCCTGTGTATTATATATATTTCCATACTGAGGTTGGAATAATACTGTGAAATTGTTAAAATGAAGATAATACCTTTTTGTGTGAGCTGTTTGAAAATACCACATTAAATCTTTGCCTGTTTTGGTGGAATGGAGTTTTGGCCTGCCTGGTGACATCACCAGGCGGCTAATTAGTTAATAGACCAATAAGTAAATGAGTTCTAAACCTCTCTGCCAATAACAGCTAGTTTTCAGTTTTCCCCTCCCCACTCAGACCACTCCCAGACAGTCCTAGTAACATTCTTGCTTGAGAAATTGCTCTTTGCTAAGAAGCTATTTTTGTTGGAGACATTCACAGTAAGGTACTTAATTGTTACCCAGAAATGATATGATATTGAGATAAAAACGGTTGCATTGGACCTTTAATGCAGGCTTTTCCGCAATGGGAACGATAGTTAATGAATGCTGCCTTTCTCTCCCCCCCCTAGGGCATCTTGGGCTCAGGCTTGGCTTTGAAGGTCCAGGAGCAGCACAGACAGAAGCACTTTGAGAAGCGAAGGCATCCAGCCGCTGGACTCATTCAGGTGAGACTACAGTAACAGTAAAGGTGCAATGCCTCTTTCACATACAAAAAGCCCTTAATGGTTATGGCATACAGTATCTGAATGAAACTCAATGAGAGAAAAGGGACATGTTTTATTATATACTGTAGAAATCAAGGGGTATATGTTACTGACACAACCTAAATCCCGAATCCTGGCACCTATCGGCCCTACTCTGTACAATTATCAAAAATAAGCCAGCAGTGTTATTCGAAATATTAATTAAACATTCAGTGAAAGTTAAAACATATTGTTATTCAAAAACCTCCAAATAACCTTTAAATCCTGTTCTCGGAGTGCTAAGAAAACGTTTACTAATAACAATAATAAAACTTCCACAACGTTTAAAGAATGTTCTCAGAATGTTATTTAATCACCTATAATTTCCGTTCTTAGACCTATACATTCGTTAATGAAATGCTCACAGAATCCCCCTTCAACCTAAAAACAAACGTTCACAGAACAGTCTGGAATGTTAGCTTTTGTTCTCAGAATGTTTAAAAAACGTTCAGTTTTACCGGTCAGGAAACTTGAGGGTTTTGTTCCCAGAACCAATCTGAAACCAAAAACACATGTTTTCATAACTTCTAAGAAACCAAATGTGCTAGCTGGGAAGACTTGAGAAAACAGGATAGATCTGGTATATCTCATTAATGGAAAAATGACAGCGGGTCAAGGACTGAACCCTGTGGGGCCTCTGACATTAATTCCCACTGCATAGGCATAGTGGTGGAATTATGTAGACAGAAGAGCTGACTAGTGATTTCCTTAAAGGTGCAGTCAAAAACATGATTTTCCAGTTGTTTTTAATGATATTTCCACACTACGAGGTCATAATAACACTCTGAAATTGTGAAAATGAAAATGCCCTTTTTGTGTAAGAGCTGTTTGTAAAAAAAAAAATGCTTGGAATTTCAGCCTGTTCAAGTGGAATGGGTTTTTTGGCCCAGATCATGACATCACAATCTGATCTGATTATTCTGACCAATGGCCAGTCATCTTTTATTTGCATATGCATCCTCCTTTTTTAAGGGGTGAAGGTGTCCGCATGCTTCCCATCTGAAACAGTTCGGAACAGTTTGTGCATATACAGTGGGGGAAAAAAGTATTTAGTCAGCCACCAATTGTGCAAGTTCTCCCACTTAAAAAGATGAGAGAGGCCTGTAATTTTCATCATAGGTACACGTCAACTATGACAGACAAATTGAGAAAAACAAATCCAGAAAATCACATTGTAGGATTTTTAATGAATTTATTTGCAAATTATGGTGGAAAATAAGTATTTGGTCACCTACAAACAAGCAAGATTTCTGGCTCTCATAGACCTGTAACTTCTTCTTTAAGAGGCTCCTCTGTCCTCCACTCGTTACCTGTATTAATGGCACCTGTTTAAAATTGTTATCAGTATAAAAGACACCTGTCCACAACCTCAAACAGTCACACTCCAAACTCCACTATGGCCAAGACCAAAGAGCTGTCATAGGACACCAGAAACAAAATTGTAGACCTGCACCAGGCTGGGAAGACTGAATCTGCAATAGGTAAGCAGCTTGGTTTGAAGAAATCAATTGTGGGAGCAATTATTAGGAAATGAAAGACATACAAGACCACTGATAATCTCCCTCGATCTGGGGCTCCACGCAAGATCTCACCCCGTGGGGTCAAAATGATCACAAGAACGGTGAGCAAAAATCCCAGAACCACACGGGGGGACCTAGTGAATGACCTGCAGAGAGCTGGGACCAAAGTAACAAAGCCTACCATCAGTAACACACTACGCCACCAGGGACTCAAATCCTGTAGTGCCATACGTGTCCCCCTGCTTAAGCCAGTACATGTCCAGGCCAGTCTGAAGTTGGCTAGGGTGCATTTGGATGATCCAGAAGAGAATTGGGAGAATGTCATATGGTCAGATGAAACTTAAATATAACTTTTTGGTAAAAACTCAACTCGTCGTGTTTGGAGGACAAAGAATGCTGAGTTGCATCCAAAGAACACCATACCTACTGTGAAGCATGGGGGTGGAAACATCATGCTTTGGGGCAGTTTTTCTGCAAAGGGACCAGGACGACTGATCCGTGTAAAGGAAAGAATGAATGGGGCCATGTATCGTGAGATTTTGAGTGAAAACCTCCTTCCATCAGCAAGGGCATTGAAGATGAAACGTGGCTGGGTCTTTCAGCATGACAGCTACAGCTCAGCTGGTAGAGCACGGCGCTTGTAACGCTAAGGTAGTGGGTTCGATCCCCGGGACCACCCATACACAAAAAAAAAAAGATGTATGCACGCATGACTGTAAGTCGCTTTGGATAAAAGCGTCTGCTAAATGGCATATTAAATATTAAATTAAATTATAAAATTAAAATTATTAAATTAAATGAAAATCCCAAACACACCGCCCGGGCAACGAAGGAGTGGCTTCGTAAGAAGCATTTCAAGGTCCTGGAGTGGCCTAGCCAGTCTCCAGATCTCAACCCCATAGAAAATATTTGGAGGGAGTTGAAAGTCTGTGTTGCCCAGCGACAGCCCCAAAACATCACTGCTCTAGAGGAGATCTGCATGGAGGAATGGGCCAAAATACCAGCAACAGTGTGTGAAAACCTTGTGAAGACTTACAGAAAAGGTTTGACCTGTGTCATTGCCAACAAAGGGTATACAACAAAGTATTGAGAAACTTTTGTTATTGACCAAATACTTATTTTCCACCATAATCTGCAAATAAATTCATTAAAAATCCTACAATGTGATATTCTGGATTTTTTTTCCTCATTTTGTCTGTCATAGTTGACGTGTACCTATGATGAAAATTACAGGCCTCTCTCATCTTTTTAAGTGGGAGAACTTGCACAATTGGTGGCTGACTAAATACTTTTTTCCCCCACTGTATTATGACAACATTTTGTGACGTTTTTGTTTGTTTTGGTCTTCGGCAAGGTTTTTTCGGCTGTTCATGCAAACCCAAAAAATTGAGGCAAGCCGAAGTTCGGAGCCAAAGTCTACACCTCTTTGTCAGTCATTGGTCAACAGTAGGGATTCTTCAATAAAATGTTTGTTGTCGTTCAACTATAGATGACTGGTTTTCATGCAAAAACAATTACTTGAGAAACACTGCACCACACATCTTAGTTAGATGTAAAAATGCGCGGCTAAGATCTCCTTGGCAAAAATGACAAAATGAATGACAGATTTCTTGAGTTATCTTAGATTAATTCGGACTACTTTGAAGTAGTGTATACTGGCTACGGCGTCTCAAGATGGACAAACACTACTATTGCTGCTTTTTCTCATTTTTCAAGCGAAGGTCTTTTAAGGGCGTATGCGAGCACACTCGTTCGGTTGACCAGCCGAACCAAAGCATGCTGAAGCCTTAAGCAGGGTAGGTTCGAGAGTCTAGACCAGTGGTCACCAACTGGTCAATCTCCAAGGCATTCCTAGTCGATCACCAAACATTTCTGTAAAAAACCCAACGATAAAGCCTTGCGTCCCTATTTTGTTTTAATCGTTTCGTGCTGTTGACGGTAGGTGCACTTGATTCAGCAGCCCTAGCGCCGGGAAGGCAAAGCGTTCACATTTTGAACCATTTAATGTGTCTGAAGGTAGAACGACTACCCGGCAGGCCCAGAGAACAAATCAAGTGCACCTATAGGCCTACAGCTGGCCAATCAGATAGCTCAGATCACCGTGTCGGCACAGTTTCCTCGAGCCATAGACTCTAAAAAGAAGCCTCAAACACACAGCAAAGTTGATACTGTGAGATTTCAAAACTTTTAAAACCATGACTGGAGAGCGACTCAACGAATACAGCAAAGAGCTGCTGTTTTTACGAGTAAGTTCATGTTTAAGTTGTTATTCATCACTGTCAACACTTTGTTCAACAGTTTTATAAGCCATAAAATGTGCATTTTCCCTACTTCCACTCACGTACAACCAGCACTGCAGCTAAAATGAATGAGTGTAGCAAAGTGTTTTGATAAGCTTGCGTTGTTATTATTTGCAGCTTGTGTCTTTTTTAATATCGAGGAATATTTCACTTTCTCTGGTCATATGAGTAACAACATGAATTGGTGCATGAGGCAGGAATAATGCAGTGCGACTTGAGTTTCGCCATCAGCTGGAAGTCTGTGTCCCTTTTTCTCAGCGAAGGTAGGGAGAGCGGAGGGACGGTGAGTCGGGTCCATTGTCACGATCGTCATAGGGAACAGACCAAGGCGCAGCGTGATGAACAAACATACTTTAATTAGTTAAAGTTTAAACACAATACAAAACAAGAAACGACTCGTGACGTCCACGGTATCAATGACTGAACACGGAACAAAAACCCACAAACACAAAGGGAAAACAGACAGTTTAAATATGGCTCCCAATCAGAGACAACCAGCCAACAGCTGACACTCGTTGCCTCTGATTGGGAGTCACTCAGGCAAACATAGAAATCAACAAACTAGAACCCCCAACATAGAAATAAACACATAGAATAAACACACCCTGGCTCAACAAATAGAGTCCCAGAGCCAGGGTGTGACAGTACCCCCCCCCCTAAAGGCGCGGACTGCGACCGCACCTCAACTAAACAAAACAGGGGAGGGCTGGGCGGGCATACCTCCTTGGCGGCGGTTCTGGCTCCGGCCTTGACCACCATCCTTCAATACACCCCCCATAGCGCCCCTGGTCCAGTCTGGCCCCGCCGGCTGGAGCCGCACTGGACTTAGCAGGAGCGGTTAGCTTCAGCTCCATCGTGGAGCAGTTGACCGGTACCTTACCAGGCACCGGTGACCCAGGCACGGGTTGTGCTGGACTGACGACGCGCACCCCTGGCTTGGTGCGTGGAGGAGGAACGGGCCTTACCAGGCTGACGACGCGCACCCCTGGCTTGGTGCGAGTGGCAGGAACAGGCCGGGCCGGGCTGGCGACGCGCACCGTAGACTTGGTGCGAGTGGCAGGAACAGGCCGGGCCGGGCTGGCGACGCGCACCGTATACTTGGTGCGAGTGGCAGGAACAGGCCGGGCCGGGCTGGCGACGCGCACCGTATACTTGGTGCGAGTGGCAGGGACTGGCCGGACTGGGCTGGCGACGCACACCGTATACTTGGTGCGTGGAGCAGGGACAGGCCGGGCTGTCGACGCACACCGTAGGCTTGGTGCGTGGAGCAGGGACAGGCCGGACCGGGCTGGCGACGCACACCGTAGGCTTGGTGCGTGGAGCAGGGACTGGCCGGACTGGGCTGGCGACGCACACCGTAGGCTTGGTGCGTGGAGCAGGGACAGGCCGAACCGGGCTGTGGAGACGGATAGGAGCCCTGGAGTGAAGAGCGGCCACAACCCGTCCTGGCTGAATGCCTACCCTCACACACTCTGTGTGAGGCATCCGCACAGGACGTACAGGGCGGTGTATCCGTAACCTGGTGGCCTCCAGAATCCGCCCCTTTTTTGCCTCCGTCAGCCCCGTCGTCCATGCCGTGTGCCCCCCCCCTAAACATTTTCTGGGGTTGCCTCTCGACCGCCCGACGACGACCCTGATCACGCCGTTGCTCCTCTCTACGGCGCGCCTCCACCGTCTCTTCTCCCGGCGCTTCCTCCCATGTCCAGCCCAAGAGCTGCCCCTGGACACGCTGCTTGGTCGTTGCATGGTGGGTTTTTCTGTCACGATCGTCATAGGGAACAGACCAAGGCGCAGCGTGATGAACAAACATACTTTAATTAGTTAAAGTTTAAACACAATACAAAACAAGAAACGACTCGTGACGTCCACGGTATCAATGACCGAACACGGAACAAAAACCCACAAACACAAAGGGAAAACAGACAGTTTAAATATGGCTCCCAATCAGAGACAACCAGCCAACAGCTGACACTCGTTGCCTCTGATTGGGAGTCACTCAGGCAAACATAGAAATCAACAAACTAGAACCCCCAACATAGAAATAAACACATAGAATAAACACACCCTGGCTCAACAAATAGAGTCCCAGAGCCAGGGTGTGACAACCATCAGATGCAGGCCATCAGTCCAGTAAAAAAAATAAGCTAATTATTATGCTCACTTAGCTGTGCCTCACAAGTAATATAACAAATTATATATTACCAGTGATGTCATATACCTAAAATGGATTAATATAATTTCAAAATGGTCTGAGAAGAACAACATTGGCAGGGCAATTCAAGCATAGCCAATATACACTGATAATGTATTAGGCCTATAGCCTACTGCACAAACCTCATTGCTAGGTAACTGTTTTTAATTGGTTAATGTTGCATAGACTTATGTTTTTTAAGTCATGTTTGTAATAAATCTGAGCGGTAGATCTCAGCTTGCATTTTGACTCAGAAAGTGATCTTGACTCAGAAAAGGTTGGTGACCACTGGTAAGTATATTTTATCAACACGCCCACACAATCAGACGGAGCATTTCAATGGCAAAAGGAGGCTCAGGGAAATAAATGATATAAATGATGAAAATATATTTGGAGTTATATTCATGAAATAAACCAATGGTGATTTATTGGACATACAGTGAGGGAAAAAAGTATTTGATCCCCTGCTGATTTTGTACGTTTGCCCACTGACAAAGACATGATCAGTCTATAATTTCAATGGTAGGTTTATTTGAACAGTGAGAGACAGAATAACATTTTAAAAAATCCAGAAAAACACATGTCAAAAATATTATAAATTGATTAGCATTTTAATGAGGGAAATAAGTATTTGACCCCTCTGCAAAACATGACTTAGTACTTGGTGGCAATCACAGAGGTCAGATGTTTCTTGTAGTTGGCCACCAGGTTTGCACACATCTCAGGAGGGATTTTGTCCCACTCCTCTTTGCAGATCTTCTCCAAGTAATTAAGGTTTCGAGGCTGACGTTTGGCAACTCGAACCTTCAGCTACCTCCACAGATTTTCTATGGGATTAAGGTCTGGAGACTGGCTAGGCCACTCCAGGACCTTAATGTGCTTCTTCTTGAGCCACTCCTTTGTTGCCTTGGCCGTGTGTTTTGGGTCATTGTCATGCTGGAATACCCATCCACGACCCATTTTCAATGCCCTGGCTGAGGGAAGGAGGTTCTCACCCAAGATTTGATGGTACATGGCCCTGTCCATCGTCCCTTTGATGCAGTGAAGTTGTCCTGTCCCCTTAGCAGAAAAACACCCCCAAAGCATAATGTTTCCATCTCCATGTTTGACGGTGGGGATGGTGTTCTTGGGGTCATAGGCAGCATTCCTCCTCCTCCAAACACGGCGAGTTGAGTTGATGCCAAAGAGCTCCATTTTGGTCTCATCTGACCACAATACTTTCACCCAGTTCTCCTCTGAATCATTCAGATGTTCATTGGCAAACTTCAGATGGGCATGTATATGTGCTTTCTTGAGCAGGGGGACCTTGCGGGCGCTGCAGGATTTCAGTCCTTCACGGCGTAGTGTGTTACCAATTGTTTTCTTGGTGACTATGGTCCCAGCTGCCTTGAGATCATTGACATGATCCTCCCGTGTAGTTCTGGGCTGATTCCTCACCATTCTCATGATCATTGCAACTCCACAAGGTGAGATTTTGCATGGAGCCCCAGGCCGAGGGAGATTGACATCCTTGGAGAGCTCTTTGGTCTTGGCCATGGTGGAGAGATTGGAATCTGATTGAGAGTGTGCTCCTAATCTCAGCTCGTTACCTGTATAAAAGATACCTGGGAGCCAGAAATCTTTCTGATTGAGAGGGGGTCAAATACTTATTTCCCTCATTAAATTGCAAATCAATTTATAACATTTTTTACATGCATTTTTCTGGATTTCTTTGTTGTTATTCTGTCTCTCACTGTTCAAATAAATCTACCATTAAAATTATAGACTAATAATTTCTTTGTCAGTGGGCAAACGTACAAAATCAGCAGGGGATCAAATACTTTTTTCCCTCACTGTACAGTGATGATTTAAAAATAAATAAAAAATGCATGGGGTCTTTAATTGGCAACTGGTACACACATAAACATGGAAAAAACTGTAAGGTGACTTTCCTTAGAAAATATGTATTGTTTTCTTTCGTGTGCAGTCTGCCTGGCGATACTATGCCACCAATCCAATCAGAGAGGACCTTATTTCCACGTGGAGATTCTACGAAACGGTCATCTCATTACCCTGTTTCAGGCAAGTACTTGCATGCATTTCTGATACAGATGTAGGATCTTAATTTGAGCCAGTTTGCTACAGCAGGAAAATAATCCTGCAGCAACAGGACATTTGCATTTTTATGTGGATTATAATTATTGGATATTTTTGTAGGGGTTGATATATTTAGAAAATCAAGTCTGACATTTCAAAGTGGAAATTACAAACTTCAGAAGCTTTTTTAAACCTCAAATACACTACAAGTTTTAAATTCCCTGCATTGCAGGAAAGTTATCCTGCAACAGGGTGATCAAATTAAGATCCTACATATGTATATGAAACTCTCAACATTTATCTATGGCATGCTGTTTTCTTGTTTGATCAAGTGTTGTATTCATGTTGTCGTTGTCAATCCAACATGTACAGTCGTGGTCAAAAGTTTTGAAAATGACACAAGTATTGATCTTCACAAAGTTCGCTGCTTCAGTGTTATGAGATATTTTTGTCAGATGTTACTATGGTATACTGAAGTATAATTACAAGCATTCCATAAGTGTCAAAGGCTTTTATTAACAATTACATTAAGTTTATGCAAAGAGTCAATATTTACAGTGTTGACCTTTCTTTTTCAAGACCTCTGCAATCCGCCCTGGCATGCTGTCAATTCACTTCTGGGCCATATCCTGACTGATGGCAGCCCATTCTAGCATAATCAATGCTTGGAGTTTGTCAGAATTTATGGGTTTTTGTTTGTCCACCCGCCTATTTAGGATCGACCACAAGTTCTCAATGGGATTAAGGTCTGGGGAGTTTCCTGGCCATGGACCCAAAATGTCGATGTTTTGTTCCCCGAGCCACTTAGTTATCACTTTTGCCTTATGGCAAGGTGCTCCATCATGCTGGAAAAGCATTAGTCGTCAGCAAACTGTTCTTGGATGGTTGGGAGAAGTTGCTCTCGGAGGATGTGTTGGTACCATTCTTTATTCATGGCTGTGTTCTTAGGCAAAATTGTGAGTGAGCCCACTCCCTTGGCTGAGAAGCAACCCCACACATGAATGGTCTCAGAATGATTTACTTTTGATATTACACAGAACTGATGGTAGCGCTCACCTTGTCTTCTCCGGACAAGGTGTTTTCTGGATGCTCCAAACAATCGGAAAGGGGATTCATCAGGGAAAATGACTTTACCCCAGTCCTCAGCAGTCCAATCCCTGTACCTTTTGCAGAATATCAGTCTGTCCCTGATGTTTTTCCTGGAGAGAAGTGGCTTCTTTGCTGCCCTTCTTGACACCAGGCCATCCTCCAAAAGTCTTCGCCTCACTGTGCGTGCAGATGCACTCGCACCTGCCTGCTGCCATTCCTGAGCAAGCTTTGCACTGGTGGTGCCCCGATCCCGCAGCTGAATCAACTTTAGGAGACGGTCCTGGAGCTTGCTGGACTTTCTTGGGCGCCCTGACGCCTTCTTCACAACAATTGAATCTCTCTCCTTGAAGTTTTTGATGATCCGATAAATGGTTGATTTAGGTGCAATCTTACTAGCAGCAATATCCTTGCCTGTGAAGCCCTTTTTGTGCAAAGCAATGATGACGGCACGTGTTTCCTTGCAGGTAACCATGGTTAACAGAGGACGAACAATGATTTCAAGCACCACCCTCCTTTTAAAGCTTCCATTCTGTTATTCTAACTCAATCAGCCTGACAGAGTGATCTCCAGCCTTGTCCTCGTCAACACTCTGACCTGTGTTAACGAGAGAATCACTGACATGATGTCAGCTGGTCCTTTTGTGGCAGTACTGAAATACAGTGGAAATGTTTTTGGGGGATTAAGTTCATTTTCATGGCAAAGAGGGACTTTGCAATTAATTGCAATTCATCTGATCACTCTTCATGACATTCTGGAGTATATGCAAATTGCCATCATCAAAACTGAGGCAGCAGACTTTGTGAAAATTAGTATTTGTGTCATTCTCAAAACTTTTGACCACGACTGTACAGTATGAGTTTCTTAATGATTTTATCAATTCATTTGTGCGTTTGTATCATCACCATATGATTTGTTCAACTTTATTTGTTTTGTTTTTTAGTTTGCATGATTTACATTACCCTGAGTTGGAGACATTGGTTTCCAATGAAAACTGGATTCCTGCAACCAAACAGGATAACAATCTGTGAGGTAACACAGATGTCATCTGGTCCTGTTTTAACTGTCTGTCTGTCTCGTCACTGCTTTGTTTTCTTGGTCAAAATATACATCAAGTGAAATGTCTGTTATAGGACTTAAATAATATTGTCATTTGAAATAACAATTGTCATTGATGACTGAATGAGCATCTAACCTCATGTTAACTGCCTCATAGAGCCTAACAGCATTATTAATATAGTTTTAATGCCAAAACTCTACCTTAGCTTCCTCTTGTAACATGGTCCTACATTATCTGAAATATATCATATGTAAACATAGTGCCTAAATATTTTCATACAGTTTTACTTATTTATCTGTAGGCCTAGTCCTGTTTTTCACTGGTATTCTCTAGTACAGGACAAAGATAGAGATTGAGATGTTGGAGGTTGTGCAAAACTACTGTCCTTAGTGTCGATTTAATGTTATATTGAGTGGTGGCATGCATTTTAAGTTCTTAAAACTGTTTTAATTTACTGTCTTTTCTTTCTGGGTCCAAAGGAAGGATAATTTGGAGGGCATAGCAAGGTAGGTCACCAATCACTGATCTCTTCTACTGATAAATCATGTATGGTCACGAGTATAACAATCTCTCATGGCATTTTAATTAGCTCACAAGACTAACGAGGGTCCCAGAATACCCCTTCTTCAAATAACTTCCTCGATTAATTCACAACTCGTATAAATCTGCCAACAAAGTAGTGGCTAATGGCCATTATAAATATGTGTTCTATGACATTCTCTCACACACGTCTTCTTCTTTAATGAAGAAGCCTCTCAAACTGGACACATCAAAGCATTTAGGTTTTCCATTTCTTATTTTTAGAAATCTATTAGCGAGTCCATTAGTTACTTTTCAATTATAATGACTATTAGATCATCCGGAGAGTGGGATAATTATGTGAGTTTTGGCATTCGTAAATGTATTTTTTATTTGACCATAGGACATTAATACAGGGCTAGGGCTGTTACGGTGACTATATTACCGCCACACCGGCAGTCATGAGCCATGGCGGCAGTCAAATTCCACTTGACCGTTTATTCACAGTAATTAGGCTTCTCCATGGTCTGATGCTGCTGATGGTCATTAGTATCCTACCAAACTTGCTAACTGCCTGGTACTCAGCACTCTATTGTCCCTCTAATCACCCTGAAATCAATGCAAATGTAAAATCTAATCAAACACCTCATGAGAGCTCATGTTGCGCAACATTTCTATAGGCTATGCAATTGCGAGAGAAAACAGAGTTTTGATCCCATCAGCTTTCTATAGGCTAGGCCTACTATATTTATTTCTCAACTTTCCTAATATTAAGTACATTGCTTCTCTTTACAACAGGAGCATAGCCTACTTGGCTGATATGAAAATGAAACACGGGAAAAGCGTCCTCCATTTGCTATTTAAGTGCATAGATGACATGTATTTTTTTCCCACTGCTCCTGTTATCGAGACAGGTGCAAGATAATGGTCCATTCTAAATCAAAACTAATTTCACACATATATTATTTAGTATATGTAAAGATTAAATCAAGGATAGTCTGATGGGTGACAATATTAGCCTATCACTTGTGAATGATATATTATCACTTGTGAATGATGCCCAGCTTGTGTGCAGTAAGGCAGGAAACAGCGCATGCCTTTTTTTGCGACTTTTTCTAATCATAGTCGCACACCTCATGTAGCCTAGCCCATAGGCCTATATGTTTTGATAAGGTTTGTATCACAACTAGTGGCCAATAACTTCTTAAAATTAAGCACATTAATCCACTTTAGAACGGGTGTAGATCCTAACTGGCATACATACTTTCAAGTTTGGGGAAGATCATTTTCACCATATAAATGCACCTTCATAATAAAAGTATTACAAGCATAATCGCATTTGCGGTAACATTTGAGAATGGTGTTTTCCCGCTAATGGAACATTTGCGCTTATAGCCTACTGCCGTGTGCACATTGCTGCGCTTATAATATGAAGACATAGACTAATAGTTTATCAACATTTTAAGCTGATGAAAAGTAAATGTAGACAGTTCTTCCAATATCTTCAATATGCGCCTCGGAATTGGATAAGGACTCGATGTGTCTGTCTTCACTTGTAGCCTGTGAGAAAGACCTGATCATGTGACTGGCATTGACTAATTAGAATTGAGATATCTGAGAGAGTCATGTGAGTGAGAGGTGCTTCGGAGCACGCAGCCGGGAGAAGGGAATTATAATTATTATATTCAGCCCAAGGGCACAGTGGCCACTGGCCGCAAAAGGCATGGAATGTTTTATGGGGCATTACGGCCACACAAAGGGGATGCCACCGGGAAAGTCGAGGCATTATCAAGTGCTTGTAAAATTGTGAATGAGACTGATGAAGTGTGTACAGCCTGCGCAAAAAAACAAAAGCAGAGCTCATGCCTTTCAAGCGACTTTTTTCAAATCATCATTAGAGTAGCATCATGCAGCCTTAGAATGTATTAAAAATCTAAACATATAGCCCAACGTTTGTATCACAACTAAAGTTAAATAAATACCTGTTGCTTTGTTAACCGCTCAACACAGAATTGCCGCATGTGCGCATTCCCTCTAATTGTTTGGAGAAAATAGCCTTTCTATTTTATAAATTCTATGTTCAATTGTATTCTTCATACTATAAAATAATGCCACGGAATTCTAAGCATATCTTATCTGCTAAATGAACTAGTGTAGCCCACAGCTATATGGCATAGCCAGATCAGGGCCTAACATAAGGACAACTCAGAGTATGCTATTCTGTTCTTCTGAAATAGACTACATTTTCTTCACATCATGTTTCTTTAGACCTGTCTAAAATAAATAATGGATTTATTGTGATGGTGTAGGCTATATTACATGGATTTATTAGACTTTTCAAAATGTAGATGTTCCAAAGGTCTGCATCAGTGGCTTGTAGGCTATGCATGGAACCGGGAGATGCTAAATGTGTTTGTTAATTAACGGTCAGTTACCGTGAGACCTGCAGTTATTTGCTTGACAATCACCGGCTGACAAAATGTCATGACCGCCACAGCCCTATACAGGGCCACATCAAAATGTATCAAAACCATTAGGAAGTGATTGATTCAAGTTCTTTATTATGTGTTGCTCATATAATGTCATCTGGCCGGTCATTCCATTCAATTTACTGACCAGATTAAGACTTAACAATAAAACAATGGGTTGATGCATTTACTACATACTGCAGTGAATTCGGGGGGTCCAGCGACTGTGAACCCCAAAACATTAGCCATTACGCTAAAATCCGCAAATCTTGACAACGTTGCTAGGTGTTCTGTTAACGTCACTACAGTACCACACCATTTATTTTTCATATGGTCCCTTCTCTGTTCATATCCTGGTCTGTCTTCTCTTTCATCTCCTCCTGTGTCAGTTTTCCTTCTCCCTCTCAAAAAAAATGGAGACTAAATATATCCTGTTGCCTACATCTCTTTTTCTATTCCTCTTTCATATCATTTAATCACCTTCACCTCCCTCTCTTAAGCGTAGTTTATACCTGGCACTAACATGTGTCCTGTGTCTTGTCCACATTTCCAGAAATGTGTCTACACATGGTATTGAAATGTATCTGTAATCCGTCCACTGTGTCTGCATTGTGACCAGGTTTCCTGGTCTCTCCCTGTATGCAAATGATTTGACAGATGTTCTTTCAAAATAATATTTATTTATTTATTTGAAGACACATTAATGCCATAAGTAGAGCTGTGGTGGTCACGACATTTTCGTCACCCGGTGATTGTCAAACAAATAACTGTCAGTCTCACAGTAACTGACCGTTAATTAACAAACACATTTAGCATCTCATGGCTTCCACACATACCCTACAAGCCACTGATGCAGACCTTTGGAACATCTACATAAAAAAAGTCTAATAAATCCATGTAATATAGCCTACACCATTACAATAAATCCATTATTTATTTTAGACAGGTCTAAAGAAGCATGATATGAAGAAAATGTAGTCTATTTCAGAAGAACAGAATAGCATACTCTGAGTTGTCATTATGTTAGGTCCTGATCTGGCTATGCCATTTGGCTGTGGGCTACACTAGTTCATTTAGCAGTCAAGATTTGGTTATAATTCCATGGCATTATTTTATATTATTTTATAGTATGAAGAATACAATTTAACATAGCTGAATAAAATAGAAAGGATATTTTCCCCAAACGATTTGAGGGAGTGCGTACATGCGGCTATTCTGTGTTGAGTGGTTAACAAAGAAATAGGTACTCCTATATGCTTAATTTAGAGTTATTACTGTAACTTTAGTTGTTCGAAATTACATGACGCGACTCTAATGATGATTTGAAAAAAAGTTGCTTGAAAAGCATGAGCTCTGCTTTTTATTTTTTTTGCGCAGGCTGTAAACACTTCATCAGTCTCTCATTCACAATTTGACAAGCACTTGATAATGCCTTGAATTTCTCGGCGGCATCCCCTTTGTGTGGCCGTAATGCACCCTAGAACAATCCATGCCTTTTACGGCCAGTGGCCATTGTTCCCTTCTCCCTGAGTGCTGCGTGCTCGGAAGCACCTCTCACTCACATGGCTCTCCATCACGTGATCGGGTCTTTCTCACAGGCTACAAGTGAAGACAGACACTCCGCGGACACAACTGCGCGTGTCATTATCCAATTCCGAGGTGCATATTTAAGATATTGGAAGAACTGTCCACATTTACTTTTCGTCAGCCAACAAGATGAGTAGGCCTAACGAACAGAAAAAGCAGTAGCCTATGTCAATCTACTATCGCCCATAGTACAAAAGTTGACCTATTCTGTGTGAGAAATAAATATTCCAAACATAGTCTGGGACAGTTGTGGGATGCAATAGATCCCAAATTAATACAACCACTAGCATCAACAAAACTTTTTTACGCAATGAGACTGACGCAACATATCAGACTGTTTAGCTTAAAATGTGATAAACTATTAGGCTATTTCTTCACATTATAAGCTGTCACGGATTCTGCCGAGGCTGCTGCTCCTCCTAGTTAGGGCAGGCTTCGGCGTTCGTCGTCCCCGGAGTACTAGCTGCCACCGTTGAATGTTTCTATGTGTGATTGCTTTTGTCTGTCTGTCACACCTGTGTCCGTTTGTGTCTGATTACGTGTTCTATAAGTTGCCTGTGTTGTATTGGTTAGGTTGTGTGTTGTTTTTCGCCTGTCCGTAGTGCTGCGTGTTTTGTATCTGTTTCATTGTTTATTGTTTTACGCATTGTTTGCGTATAGCTCGCCTCTGTTTTTTCTTGAGGCCGTTTACTGTATATTTGCCTTGTAGTTTCACCAGTAAACTTTGTTGGACTAAGCTTCGGTGTCCTGCGCCTGACTCCCACACCACATACACCTCAGCCTTGACAGAACAACACACCAGTATGGAGTCAGCAGGAGCAGTGGCGGCACCCAAGTCGCTGGAAGATCGGATCAGCGACCAAGACACCATGATCCGGCAACTTGGGGCCGCCATGAACGAGGTGTCCAAGACTCTGCGCCGGTTGGTTACGGGAGAGGTGCCCACGCCTTCTCACACCATCCAGTCACCAACGGCCAGTCCTCCTCTCTCAGCACCGGGACCCAGTGGCATTCGGCTCTCGCTCCCGAGGGCATATGATGGTTCTGCAGCTGGGTGTCAGGGGTTCCTCCTGCAGGTGGAACTCTACCTGGCCACCATACACCCAGCGCCCTCGGGATACGAGAGCGTCTCCGCCCTCATCTCCTGTCTATCCGGCAAGGCGTTGGAGTGGGCCAACGCCGAATGGAGGGGAATAGACGCTGCTACCATCATCTACACGGAGTTCTCCCGCCGCTTCAGGACTGTCTTCGATCATCCACCTGAGGGGAAGGCGGCGGGGGAGCGTCTGTTCCACCTCCGACAGGGGAAGAGGAGCGCACAGGAGTTCGCCCTGGAGTTCCGGACTCTAGCGGCGGATGCGGGGTGGAATGAGAGGGCCCTCATCGACCATTACCGGTGTAGCCTATGAGAGGACGTTCGTCGTGAGCTGGCCTGCAGGGACACCAACCTATCCTTCGACCAGTTGGTGGACATCTCCATCCGTCTCGACACCCTGCTGGCTACCCGCGGACGTCCCGAGTGGGGGTCGTCCATTCCACCCTCCAGCACCTCCGAGCCGATTCCCAAGGAGCTCGGAGGTGCTGGCGCTAGAGAGAGGAGGAGAGAGAGCCCGAGGGGGGCCATCCCCTGCACCAACTGTGGCCGTGGAGGACACACCGCGGCCAGGTGCTGGGGAGGGTCTCCTGGGAGAGGGGACAACAGGTCACGCACTGGGGAGTCATTCCAGGTGAGTAGGCGCCCCACTTACCCAGAGCTCTCTGTTGGTCACATGTGTATACCTGTGAGATTTCCACAGGTGGCACCTCATTCCCAGCATAAGGCGCTAGTAGATTCAGGCGCAGCTGGGAATTTTGTTATAGGTTAGGAATTCCCCTTCTGCCGGTAGAAGCCCCCTTTCCTGTTCATGCCCTAGACAGCCGGCCTTTGGGGTCGGGGTTGATCAGAGAAGTCACAGCACCACTTAAGATGACGACGCAGGGGGGTCATGAGGAGATCATTCAGTTTTATCTGATTGACTCTCCTGCGTATCCCGTGGTGCTGGGGCTTCCCTGGTTAAGCGCCCATGATCCTACCATTGCGTGGCAACAGAGGGCTCTTATGGAGTGGTCTGCCCAGTGTGTAGGGAGATGTCTAGGTGTTTCCTTAGGGGCGACCTCGGTAGAGAGTCCGAACCAAGTGCCCGCAATGCGCATTCCCCCTGAATATGAGGATTTAGCACTTGTGTTCAGCAAAACGAGGGCAAAACGGCTACCACCTCATAGACAGGGGGATTGTGCGATAGATCTCCAAACAGGAGCGGCACTTCCGCGGAGCCGTGTGTATCCACTGTCTCGACGAGATTTTCTGGGACATGCATGGGCAGGGTGTGGTAGTGTACATCGACGACATCCTAGTGTACTCTTCTACACGAGCCGAGCATGTAGCCCTGGTGCGCCGAGTTTTGAGGAGACTGTTGGAGCATGACTTGTATGCCAAGGCAGAGAAATGCTTGTTCTTCCAGGAATCCGTCTCCTTTTTGGGTTATCGGTTGTCCGCGTCTGGTGTGAAGATAGAGTTTGACCGTGTGTCGGCCGTGCGTAATTGGCAAACTCCAACCACTGTAAAAGAGGTGCAGCAGTTTTTGGGTTTTGCTAATTACTACCGGAGGTTTATCCGGGGCTTTGGACAGGTTGCAGCTCCCATTACGTCTCTGTTAAAGGGGGGTCCGGTTCGCTTGCAGTGGTCAGCTGAGGCGGACAGGGCATTTGTCAAACTGAAAAACCTGTTTACCTCGGCTCCGGTGCTGGCGCATCCGGATCCCTCTTTACCATTCCAAGTAGAAGTAGACTCGTCCGAGGCCGGTATTGGGGCAGTCCTGTCGCAACGGTCCGGCACGCCACCTAAGCTCCGCCCCTGTGCGTTCTATTCTAAGAAGCTCAGCTCGGCGGAGCGTAATTATGACGTAGGGGACAGGGAGCTGTTAGCTGTAGTCCAGGCCCTAAAGGTGTGGAGGCATTGGCTTGAGGGGGCTCAACACCCTTTCCTCATTCTGACTGATCACCGTAACCTGGAGTACATCCGGGCAGCTAGGAGATTGAACCCTCGTCAGGCTAGGTGGAACATGTTCCTGACCGGTTTGTTTTTAAGATCACATACATCCCAGGGTCCCAGAACGGTAAGGCAGGCGCCCTGTCCCGGCGGTATGACACAGAAGAGAGGTCCATTGAGCCTACTCCCATACTGCCGGAGTCTTGTCTGGTGGCTCCGGTGGTGTGGGAGGTCGATGCGGAGATCGAGCGGGCACTGCGTACCGACCCTACTCCCCCCGAGTGTCCTGTGGGGCGGACGTACGTTCCGCTCGAGGTTCGTGATCGCCTTATTTATTGGGCTCATACATCACCCTCCTCTGGACATCCAGGTATTGGCCGGACAGTGCACTGCCTTAGCGTGAAATACTGGTGGCCAACGTTAGCTAGGGATGTGAGGGTTTATGTCTCCTCCTGCTCGGTGTGCGCCCAGTGTAAGGCGCCTAGACATTTGCCCAGGGGAAAGTTACATCCCCTGCCCGTTCCACAATGACCATGGTCCCACCTCTCGGTGGATTTTGTGACCGACCTACCCCCCTCCCAGGGGAATACCACCATTTTGGTCGTTGTGGATCGGTTTTCCAAGGCCTGTCGTCTCCTCCCAATGCCGGGTCTCCCTACTGCCCTACAGACCGCTGAGGCCCTATTTACCCACGTGTTCCGGCACTATGGGGTCCCCGAGGATATTGTGTCTGACCGAGGTCCCCAGTTCACCTCCAGAGTCTGGGGGGCGTTCATGGAACGCTTGGGGGTCTCGGTGAGCCTTACCTCGGGGTACCACCCAGAAAGCAATGGGCAGGTTGAACGAGTCAACCAGGATGTGGGTAGGTTTCTGAGGTCCTATTGCCAGGACCGGCCGGAGGAGTGGTCTAGGTATATCCCCTGGGCAGAGATGGCCCAGAACTCTCTCCGCCACTCCTCCACCAATTTAACACCTTTCCAGTGTGTTTTAGGTTATCAGCCGGTCCTGGCACCATGGCACGAGAGCCAGATCGAGGCCCCTGCGGTGGATGAGTGGATTCGGCGCTCGGAGGAGACGTGAGACGCTGCCCATGTCCATCTGCAGCGGGCCATCCGTCAACAAAAGGCGAGCGCCGATCGCCACCGCAGTGAGGGACCGGTATACGCACCGGGAGATCGAGTCTGGCTCTCGACTCGAAACCTGCCCCTCCGCCTGCCCTGCCGGAAGCTGGGTCGGCGGTTTGTGGGGCCCTTTAAAGTCCTGAGAAGATTGAACGAGGTGTGTTACAGGTTACAACTGCCTATTGAGTACAAGAATATTAACTCCTCGTTCCATGTGTCTCTTCTCAGGCCGGTGGTAGCTGGCCCACTCCAAGAACATGAGATAGGAGAGACCCCTCCGCCCCCATTGGACATCGAGGGGGCCCCGGCGTACAGGGTCCAGACCATCTTGGACTCGAGGCGCCGGATGGGTGGTCTCCAGTATCTCGTGGAGTGGGAGGGGTACGGTCCGGAGGAACGGTGCTGGGTGCCTAGGAGGGACATCCTAGATCCATCCCTCCTGACGGAGTTCCACCGTGGGCATCCCACGCGCCCGGGTCCGCGTCCTCCTGGCCGTCCCCGAGGCCGGGGTCGGCGCACAGCTGGGGCCGCGCGTCAAGGAGGGGGTTCTGTCACGGATTCTGCCGAGGCTGCTCCTCCTCCTAGTTCGGGCAGGCTTCGGCGTTCGTCGTCCCCGGAGTACTAGCTGCCACCGTTGAATGTTTCTATGTGTGATTGCTTTTGTCTGTCTGTCACACCTGTGTCCGTTTGTGTCTGATTACGTGTTCTATAAGTTGCCTGTGTTGTATTGGTTAGGTTGTGTGTTGTTTTTCGCCTGTCCGTAGTTCTGCGTGTTTTGTATCTGTTTCATTGTTTATTGTTTTACTCATTGTTTGCGTATAGCTCGCCTCTGTTTTTTCTTGAGGCCGTTTACTGTATATTTGCCTTGTAGTTTCACCAGTAAACTTTGTTGGACTAAGCTTCGGTGTCCTGCGCCTGACTCCCACACCACATACACCTCAGCCTTGACCGCAAATGCGATTATGCATGTAATGCTTTTATTATAAAGGTGCATTATTATGGTGAAAATAATCTTCCCCGAACTTGAAACTCATGCGCTGCTTATGTATGCCAGTTAGGCTCTACACCCCTTACAAAGCGGATTAATGTGCTTAATTTTAAGTTATTTGGACACTTTAGTTGTGATACAAACCTTATCAAAACATATAGGCCTATGGGCTAGGCTACATGAGGTGTGCGACTATGATTCTAAAAAGCCTTGCCTTGCATCATTCACAAGTGATAATATATTATTCACAAGTGATAGGCTAATATTGTCACCCATCAGACGTTTTGGCCTTTTCTTTGCAACTCTGCCTAGAAGGTCAGCATCCCGGAATCGCCTCTTCACTGTTGACGTTGAGACTGGTGTTTTGCGGGTACTATATAATGAAGCTGCCAGTTGAGGACCTGTGAGGCACCTGTTTCTCAAACTAGACACTAATGTATTTGTCCTCTTGCTCAGTTGTGCACCTGGGCCTCCCACTCCCCTTTCTATTCTGGTTAGAGCCAGTTTGCGCTGTTCTATGAAGGGAGTAGTACACAGCGTTGTACGAGATCTTCAGTTTCTTAGCAATTTCTCGCATTGAATAGCAAACACAACGTGCCATTGGAACACAGGGCTGATAGTTGCTGATAATGGGCCTCTGTACGCCTATGTAGATATTCCATAAAAAATCTGCAGTTTCCAGCTACAATAGCCATTTACAACATTAACAATGTCTACACTGTATTTCTGATCAATTTTATGTTATTTTAATGGACAAAAAAATTGCTTTTCTTTCGAAAACAATGACATTTCTAAGTGACCCCGAACTTTTGAACGGTAGTGTACATTGTCCTGGGAAAGACAAGAAGGCCCAGGGCCCACTTATGTTCGTACTCCCACCTTTCAATAGTCCTTTTCATTCATGGATATTCATTCGCCTACAAATAATGGGATGTTATTTTGACAACAACCACCTTTCTAAACATTGGCTACATCCCAATTATCTCTGCTTCCTCCCAAATTGTGCACTTGTTCAATTCCCTTCAAAGGAAATTACTGGTATAAAACAAATATGGTCAAAATTCACTGAATCCCAGGCCTCCACCAATCCAATGCTTTTCGATTTTTGGGAGGTGGTGAACGAGTGTACACTTCAGGAGAAAGAAGATATTATTGTCCTGCGCACCCATTGTCCTGGCACAGGCCCACTCCTCTGTTTCTGAGTTCCGATAGGCCCTCATTACAAGACTAGAAGAGGATGCGTTCTGCTCCAATGCCCTGGCTGCCCCCCTCTCTGCTAATCCATGTTCACCACTCAGGATTGAATTACTGCCCCTAAATGCTCCTTGGCAGCCGCCCCAAAGGCAGTCCCAGGCACCTCTGTCAAGTCTGACACAGGGAGAGAGAGAGGGGGAGAGAGACAGACAATAGAGGGATTGGAAGAGAAAGATGGAGGAGAGATAGTGTTTCCATGTAGTTTGAAAGATCAGGTGGATATCACAGTGGAAATCAAATCAGTTTTAGTTCATATGAGAAACAAAAGTGGCCCGATCTACAACTAACGGGAAATAAGCAAAAATGAGAGGTGATTTATTGTTTCTTACCGGCTGATCGCTGTGTTTTTCCTACTGCGGTCTTTGAGTCTTCGTTTACGCCTCAGTACTGAAGCACTGTTACGTTTAGGCAGAAGACTGTGAATCCGTCTCCAGTACAAGGCAGACAGCCCAAACAAAATGGAAACCAAGTTATTGGGTTTTCTGTCGAGCGTCTGGTATCATAATGCGTGTCCACAGAGAAGATCCTGAATTTACCTCTATTTTGGAGAATTTGATTCACAGTAGCTGATTGCCTGCCTTGTTTAAGTGTTTGTTACCATATTGTCATTACTGCTATTATCATCTATGTAACTTAATACATTTAGTCACTCTTAGTAAAAATACTTTCCCCTCCCCTCTCTCTCGTCTCAGTCAAAAGCTGAGTTTGCTGGAGCGTTGTCGCATGCCTAATTCGCGACAGTCGGCGGCAGTGAGGGGCAGGGTGCTGATGCCGGGGAACCCGGACTCCATTGAAGAGAGTCCTTCCAAGGAAACCAAAACCGGCGGCTTCAGTAACCGGGAGCGCTTTCGCACAGCCTTCCGGATGAAGGCCTACACCATGCGTCAGAGCTCTGATGGTATAACAACACTTCCAATTCAGCCAATTCCAATCCACATTTCCTCAATTATAATTAAAGTTTACTTTCTGACTTGACTGAATTGAAATTAAATTGACACCAACCCTGCTGTCAATCAACACAACTGTGACCGTCTGTGAAATAATTCAGTAAAATAATCTGGTGTTACAGTATTTGGTAATCTGGAGTTATGACCTATTTTGTTTTGCCCAAGGAACTGTTGTGTCACCCTTAATAAGGTATGACATAGGCTTATGGAAGATTTGTGAAATATCTATGTAGTGCTCATGAAGACTTTATGTATGCTATATAAAGCCTTTATAACGTGTAGTTTGTAAGTAGGGCCAGTCTTTGTTCCCAGATGCTGGAGCCCTGCAGGACCCTGAGGAGAGGGGCTTCCCTGCAGACATCCTCATGGAGGAGATGATCCCCACGCTGAAGCTGGTCATCAGGGCAGTCAGGTAGTAGAAGGAGTTTAAAGGGGAAGTTCCGTATTCAACAACTTAATGTTACATGGTTCGACACCCTGAAAGTAATCTGTGGCCAGGAGAAACTGTAATCCATGATTTGGAACAGCCACTACAACTCCAGCTAACTTTAGCCACATCTAGCTAAAAATCAATGGAAGAGATAGAACTTACATGCATATGACATACTTTAAAGCCAACCACTTGGCTCTCTATAAACTGAGGGATGGGACCTGAGAAGTGTAACCTCTTTTAAATTCATAGACAGAGCTATGGATACAAGGATTGACTTCATGAGATCAACATGAGTTTTGTTTTAATCCCGGCCTTATTGTGGTACCTCTTTACATTCCAGCTCGGTAATAACCTGGTAATCAGATGGTAATAACTATGTATTTACTAGGTAATTAACTAGTAATTACCATTAGTAGTTACCATGTTGTTTCTTCCCCAATCCTTTCCTGACATCCCAACCAGCCCATGGTTGTTACCTGGAAACAATGACTGTAGTTTCTATGTAATAACTCTCCATCAGTGCTGGAAAGTGCATCATTACCTGTTTCTCTTTAGTTTTACCGTTATATCCCTTCCCCATAACAAACATAACAGTGACATGTGCTTGTAAAGTTAAATTATTCACTTTTTTTTTACCAGTCACAAGAGCTGAACGCCCTAATGGACTTGCCGCCACTGGGCTGTTTCCTTCCATACCATTGTCCGTGGGTGAATAGGGTTTTGCATGGGATGGCAAGTTCTGTAGGGTTTCAATTAAAAAAAGGTGAGAGTGAGACTTGTCTAGCTCCATAAAACTATGGGAAAGGTCACCAGAAACTGGATTGCTTTTTTCTACTCATAGATAGATAGAGATTTTATGACAAACAACTTATATATGTCCTCTACCATTAGCAACTGTAATTTAATTTCTAGGGACATTGAGTTGAAATTAAATGGACCGAGAACAGAACTACCGCAGCGTTACTTTTGTACCTGCCGGCGGGGCGGGAGTAACATCTGGCGAGAAGTGCACAATATCTGTCTTATCTCCATGTTTCTGGTTTGTAATGCTCGTTAGTTTCAACAAATGTATTTGTTTGTGATGATTTTAATAATAGGTTGGACATTTATGAAAATGAACCATGCGTCAACGTCGCAATGATGCACAACCACCATTTTCTGCCTTTTTTATATTTATATTTTTATAAAATGGATCACATAATAGCTATGTTAACCATAATTTTCTCGTCTCACTTTAATAGGAATGTAGTAAATGTTTTTCACCATTTTTTATGACCAATCAGGTGCGCTCCAGCTGTCCTTGTCATGCGTGCTCCTCGTGTCTTGATAGAATAAACGTATTTTATTCTCTTCACAAAAGGCAAACTCATCATGCTTATTACATTGTGTCACCCTGACGCCGGAGGAGATCGCTGCCGTTTTACGGCCCTCTAATCAATTATATTATTATGTGTGTTTTTTCGCGTTATTTGTAATTTATTCTGTACATCATGTTTCTGCCACCGTCTCTTATGACCAAAAATAACTTCTGGATATCAGGACAGTGATTACTCACCTCGCATTGGACAAAGATTTTTTCTTCAATGAGTCGGACGCAAAGGATATTCTACAGACACCCGTCAAGGCCCAAATCCCCGTCATTCGCATGAGAAAGAGACGGAGATAACGTGGACATAGGTCGGGGTGCCTTGTAAGGAACCGAAGGCGAGCGAGTAAACTGCCTCTTCCATCAATCCTATTAGCCAACGTTCAATCATTTGAAAATAAATTGGACGACCTAAGATCAAGGTTATCCTACCAACGGACATTAAAAACTGTAATATCTTATGATTCACTGAGTCGTGGCTGAACGACGACATGGATAACATACAGCTGGCGGGATATACGCTACATCAGCAGGATAGAACGGTTGACTCCCGTAAGACAAAAGGGTGGTGGTCTGTGGATATTTGTAAACAACAGCTGGTGCATAAAATCTAATACTAAGGAAGTATCAAGGTTTTGCTCGCCTGAGGTAGAGTATCTCATGATAAGCTGTATACCACACTATTTACCAAGAGAGTTTTCATCTATATTATTCGTAGCTGTCTATTTACCACCACAAACCGATGCTGGCACTAACATTGCACTCAATGAGCTGTATAAGGCCATAAGCAAACAGGAAAATGCTCATCCAGAGGCAGCGCTCCTAGTGGCCGGGGACTTTAATGCAGGGAAACTTAAATCCGTTCTACCTCATTTCTACCAGCATGTTAAATGTGCAACCAGAGGGAAAAAAACTCTAGACCACCTTTACTCCACACACAGAGACGCATACAAAGCTCTCCCTCGCCATCCATTTGGCAAATCTGACATTAACTCTATCCGCCTGATTCCTGCTTATCACCAAAAACTAAAGCAGGAAGCACCAGTGACTCGGTTAATAAGGAAGTGGTCAGATGACGTAGATGCTAAGCTACAGGAATGTTTTGCTAGCAGAGACTGGAATATGTTCTGGGATTCTTCCGATAGCATTGAGGAGTACACCACGTCAGTCACTGGCTTCATCAATAACCGCATCGATGATGTCGTCCCCACAGTGGCCGTACGTACATACCCACATCCAGAAGCCATGGATTACAGGCAACATCCGCACTGAGCTAAAGGGTAGAGCTGCCGCTTTCAAGGAGCGGGACTCTAACCCGGACGCTTACAAGAAATCCCGCTATGCCGTCCGCCGAAACATCAAATAGGCAAAGAGTCAATACAGGACTAAGATTGAATCGTACTACACCGGCTCCGACGCTCGTCGGATGTGGCAGGGCTTGCAAACTATTACAGACTACAAAGGGAAGCACAGCCATGAGCTGCCCAGTGACACAAGCCTACCAGACGAGCTAAATCACTTCTATGCTTGCTTCGAGGCAAGCAACACTGAAGCATGCATGAGAGCATCAGCTGTTCCGGATGACTATGTGATCACGCTCTCCGTAGCCGATGTGAGTAAGACTTTTAAGCAGGTCAACATTCACAAGGCCGCAGGGCCAAACGGATTACCAGGACGTGTACACCGAGCATACCCTGACAAACTTGCAAGTATCTTCACTGAGATTTTCAACATGTCCCTGACTGAGTCTGTAATATCAACATGTTTCAAGGAGACCACCATAGTCCCTGTGCCCAAGAACACTAAGATAACCTGCCTAAATGACTACTGACCCGTAGCACCCACGTCTGTAGCCATGAAGTGCTTTGAAAGGCTGGTCATGGCTCACATCAACACCATTATCCCAGAAACCATAGACCCACTCCAATTTGCATACTGCCCCAACAGATCCACAGATGATGCAATCTCTATTGCACTCCACACTGCCCTTTCCCACCTGGACAAGAGGAACACCTACAGTTGAAGTCGAAAGTTTACATACACAAGTCATTCTGAGTGGCGCAGTGGTCTAAGGCACTGCATCGCAGTGCTAACTGTGCCACAAGAGATCCTGGTTCGAATCGAGACTCATGGGCGGCGCACAATTGGCCCAGCGTCGTCCAGGGTAGGGGAGGGAATGGCCGGCAGGGATGTAGCTCAGTTGATAGAGCATGGCGTTTGCAACGCCAGGGTTGTGGGTTCAATTCCCACGGGGGGCCAGTATAAAAAAAAATATGTATTCACTAACTGTAAGTCGCTCTGGATAAGAGCGTCTGCTAAATGACTAAAATGTAAATGTAAAATTCAAACTCGTTTTTCAACCACTCCACAAATGTCTTGTTAACAAACTATAGTTTTGGCAAGTCGGTTAGGACATCTACTTTGTGTACAGTGGGGAAAAAAAGTATTTAGTCAGCCACCAATTGTGCAAGTTCTCCCACTTAAAAAGATGAGAGAGGCCTGTAATTTTAATCGTAGGCACACGTCAACTATTACAGACAAATTGAGAAAAAAAATCCAGAAAATCACATTGTAGGATTTTTAATGAATTTATTTGCAAATTATGGTGGAAAATAAGTATTTGGTCACCTACAAACAAGCAAGATTTCTGGCTCTCACAGACCTGTAACTTCTTCTTTAAGAGGCTCCTCTGTCCTCCACTCGTTACCTGTATTAATGGCACCTGTTTGAACTTGTTATCAGTATAAAAGACACCTGTCCACAACCTCAAATAGTCACACTCCAAACTCCACTATGGCCAAGACCAAAGAGCTGTCAAAGGACACCAGAAACAAAATTGTAGACCTGCACCAGGCTGGGAAGACTGAATCTGCAATAGGTAAGCAGCTTGGTTTGAAGAAATCAACTGTGGGAGCAATTATTAGGAAATGGAAGACATACAAGACCACTGATAATCTCCCTCGATCTGGGGCTCCACGCAAGATCTCACCCCGTGGGGTCAAAATGATCACAAGAACGGTGAGCAAAAATCCCAGAACCACACGGGGGGACCTAGTGAATGACCTGCAGAGAGCTGGGACCAAAGTAACAAAGCCTACCATCAGTAACACACTATGCCGCCAGGGACTCAAATCCTGCAGTGCCAGACGTGTCCCCCTGCTTAAGCCAGTACATGTCCAGGCCCGTCTGAAGTTTGCTAGAGTGCATTTGGATGATCCAGAAGAGGATTGGGAGAATGTCATATGGTCAGATGAAACCAAAATAGAACTTTTTGGTAAAAACTCAACTCGTCGTGTTTGGAGGACAAAGAATGCTGTGTTGCATCCAAAGAACACCATACCTACTGTAAAGCATGGGGGTGGAAACATCATGATTTGGGGCTGTTTTTCTGCAAAGGGACCAGGACGACTGATCCGTGTAAAGGAAAGAATGAATGGGGCCATGTATCGTGAGATTTTGAGTGAAAACCTCCTTCCATCAGCATTGAAGATGAAACGTGGCTGGGTCTTTCAGCATGACAATGATCCCAAACACACCGCCCGGGCAACGAAGGAGTGGCTTCGTAAGAAGCATTTCAAGGTCCTGGAGTGGCCTAGCCAGTCTCCAGATCTCAACCCCATAGAAAATCTTTGGAGGGAGTTGAAAGTCCGTGTTGCCCAGCGACAGCCCCAAAACATCACTGCTCTAGAGGAGATCTGCATGGAGGAATGGGCCAAAATACCAGCAACAGTGTGTGAAAACCTTGTGAAGACTTACAGAAAACGTTTGACCTGTGTCATTGCCAACAAAGGGTATATAACAAAGTATTGAGAAACTTTTGTTATTGACCAAATACTTATTTTCCACCATCATTTGCAAATAAATTCATAAAAAATCCTACAATGTGATTTTCTGGATTTTTTTTCTCATTTTGTCTGTCATAGTTGACATGTACCTATGATGAAAATTACAGGCCTCTCTCATCTTTTTAAGTGGGAGAACTTGCACAATTGGTGGCTGACTAAGTCATTTTTCCAATAATTGTTTACAGACAGATTAGTTCACTTATAATTCACTGTATCACAATTCCAGTGGGTCAGAAGTTTACATACACTAAGTTGACTGTGCCTTTATACAACTTGGAAAATTCCAGAAAATGATGTCATGGCTTTAGAAGCTTCTGATAGGCTAATTGACATCATTTGAGTCAATTAGAGGTGTACCTGTGGATGTATTTCAAGACCTACCTTCAAACTCAGTGCCTCTTTGCTTGACATCATGGGAAAATCTAAAGACATCAGCCAAGACCTCAGAACATTTTTTGTAGACCTCCACAAGTCTGGTTCATCCTTGGGAGCAATTTCCAAACGCCTGAAGGTACCACGTTCATCTGTACAAACAATAGTACGCAAGTATAAACACCATGGGACCACGCAGCCGTCATACAACTCAGGAAGGAGACGCGGTCTCTCCTAGAGATTAACGTACTTTGGTGCGAAAAGTGCAAATCAATCCCAGAACAACAGCAAAGGTCCTTGTGAAGATGCTGGAGGAAACAGGTTCAGAAATATCTATATCCACAGTAAAACCAGTCCTATATTGACATAACCTGAAAGGCCGCTCAGCAAGGAAGAAGCCACTGCTCCAAAACCGCCATAAAAAAGCCAGACTACGGTTTGCAACTGCACATGGGGACAAAGATCGTACTTTTTGGAGAAATGTCCTTTGGTCTGATGAATTTTTTAAAAACTGTTTGACCATAGTGACCATCGTTATGTTTGGAGGAAAAATGGGGTGGCTTGCAAGCCGAAGAACAACATCCCAACCGTGAAGCATGGGGGTGGCAGCATCATGCTGTGGGGGTGCTTTGCTGCAGGAGGGACTGGTGCACTTCACAAAATAGATGGCATCATTAGGAAGTAAAATTATGTTGATATATTGTAGCAACATCTCAATACATCAATCAGGAAGTTAAAGCTTGGTCGCTAATGGGTCTTCCAAATGGACAATAAACCCAAGCATGATTCCAAAGTTGTGGCAAAATGGCTTAAGGACAACAAAGTCAGGTATTGGAGTGGCCATCACAAAGCCCTAACCTCAATCCTATAGAAAATGTGTGGGCAGAACTGGTAAAAGCGTTTGCGAGCAAGGAGGCCTACGAACCTGACTCAGTTACACCAGCTCTGTCAGGAGGAATGGGCCAAAATTCACCCAATTTATAGTGGGAAGCTTGTGGAAGGCTACCCGAAACGTTTGACCCAAGTTAAACAATTGCGATGAAAGAAATTAAAGCTGAAATAAATCATTCTCTCAACTATTATTCTGACATTTCACATTCTTAAAATAAAGTGGTGATCCTATCTGACCTAAGACAGGGAATTTTTACTAGGATTAAATGTCAGGAATTGTGAAAAACTGAGTTGAAATATATTTGGCTAAGGTGTATGTAAACTTTCGACTTCAACTGTACGTGAGAATGCTATTCATTGACTACAGCTCAGCATTCAACAACATAGTGCCCTCAAAACTCATCAGTAAGCCAAGGACCCTGGGACTAAACACCTCCCTCTGGAACTACATCCTGGACTTTCTGACGGGCCGCCCCCAGGTGGTAAGGGTAGGTTACAACACATCTGCCACGCTCATCCTCATCACGGGGGCCCCTCAGGGGTGCGTGCTCAGTCCCCTCCTGTACTCCCTGTTCACCCATGACTGCATGGCCAGGCACGACTCCAACACCATTATTAAGTTTTCCGACGACACAACAGGGGTAGGCCTGATCACCGACAACGATGAGACAGCCTATAGGGAGGAGGTCAGAGTCCTGGCCGTGTGGTGCCAGGATAACAACCTCTCCCTCAACGTGATCAAGACAAAGGAGATGATTGTGGACTACAGGAAAAAAAAGAGCACTGGGCACATCACCAACAAACTATCATGGTCCAAACACATCAAGACAGTCGTGAAGAGGGCACGACAAAGCCTATTCCCCCTCAGGAGACTGAAAAGATTTGGCATGGGTCCTCAGATCCTCTAAATGTTCTACAGCTGCACCATCAAGAGCACATGTGTCAAACTCATTCCACGGAGGGCCTAGTGGCTGCGGGTTTTCACTCCTCCCTTGTCCTTGATTGATGAATTAAGGTCACTAATTAGTAAGGAACTCCCCACACCTGGTTGTCTAGGGCTTAATTGAAAGGAAAAACCAAAAACCTGCAGACACTAGGCCCTCCATGGAATGAGTTTGACACCCCTGATCAAGAGCATCCTGAATGGTTGCATCACCGCCTGGTATGGCAACTGCTCGGCGTCCGACCGCAAGGCACTACAGAGGGCAATGCGTACGGCCCAGCTTCTACCCCCAAGCCATAAGACTCATGAACAGCTAGCTAATCATGGCTACCCGGACTATTTGCATTGTCCCCCCCACCCCTCTTTTACGCTGCAGCTACTCTGTTTATTATCTATGCATAGTCACTTTAACTCTACCCGCATGTACATATTACCTAAATTACCTCCACTAACAGGTGCCCCCGCACATTGACTCTGTACCGGTACCCCCTGTATATAGCCACCCTACTGTTATTTTATTTTACTGCTGCTCTTTAATTATTTGCTATTCGGCGCGTTGTGGCAAATAAAATGTGATTTGATTTGATTTCTATGGCTTGACATAAGGTAATTGACCCCAGAATCATAAAGATATATTTTTCTAACCACTAACCTGTCGATAAAAGCTTTTGCGAGAAGATGATCCATCAAGTCAATTGATTAAGGCATAATTTGAATATCATATATCATTTTCAAACATTCAGTCACTTGTTGATATTTTGCTAACATTATAAAAGGAATATGAACTAGAGTAGACAATGGCCTGTGCTTACATTTTTATTTTATTTTATTCCAGGTCATCAGTTCACACTGTAACTTCTCCTAGGCTAACACCCAATACCAACTAGCATGATACTTGAAACCTATGCTGTCATTTAGTCAATAGATGGGTTAAGAAAATGACATATGTTTGGAACCTGAAACATTAAACACATCTCTACAACCGAAAAACATTCCTGAGTCCTTTTTTAAACTTATATCGCTCAAAACCACTTTTTGTTGATAACTCCGCAAAACATGTTCTGATTTGGATTTATTTTTGCAAGGAGGTCGTCCTCCACATTAGGAACGTGCTGACTTCACTACGTCATTTTAGCTTCTGTTTTATCTGAGAAAATGTGTATTCACCCCCTTGGCATTTTTCCTATTTTGTTGCCTTACAACCTGGAATTAAAATGGATTCTTTGGGGGTTTGTATCATTTGATTTAGACAACATGCCTACCACTTTGAAGATGCAAAATCTTTTAGTTTGTGGAACAAACAAGAAATAAACTTGAGCGTGCATAACTATTCACCCCCCCAAAGTCAATACTTTGTAGAGCCACCTTTTGCAGCAATTACAGCTGCAAGTCTCTTGGGGTATGTCTCTATAAGCTTGGCACATCTAGCCACTGGGATTTTTGCCCATTCTTCAAGGCAAAACTGCTGAAGCTCCTTCAAGTAGGATGGGTTCCGCTGGTGTGCAGCAATCTTTAAGTCATACCACAGATTCTCAATTGGATTGAGGTCTGGGCTTTGACTAGGCCATTCCAAGACATTTAAATGTTTCTCCTTTAAACCACTTGAGTGTTGCTTTAGCAGTATGCTTAGGGTCATTGTCCTGCTGGAAGGTGAACCTCTGTCCCAGTCTCAAATCTCTGGAAGACTGAAACAGGTTGCCCTCAAGAATTTCCCTGTATTTAGCGCCATCCATCATTCCTTCAATTCTGACCAGTTTCCCAGTCCCTGCCGATGAAAAACATCCCCACAGCATGATGCTGTGTTCTTGGGGTGATGAGAGGTGTTGGGTTTTCGCCAGACATAGCGTTTTCCTTGATGGCCAAACAGCAACATTTTAGTCTTATCTGACCAGAGTACCTTCTTCCATATGTTTGGGGAGTCTCCCACATGCCTTTTGGTGAACACCAAACGTGTTTGCTTATTTTTTTCTTTAAGCAATGGCTTTTTTCTGGGCACTCTTCCGTAAAGCCCAGCTCTGTGGAGTGTACTGCTTAAAGTGGTCCTATGGACAGATACTCCAATCTCCGCTGTGGAGCTTTGCAGCTCCTTCAGGGTTATCTTTGGTCTCTTTGTTGCCTCTCTGATTAATGCCCTCCTTGCCTGGTCCGTGAGTTTTGGTGGGCGGCCCTCTCTTGGCAGGTTTGTTGTGGTGCCATATTCTTTCCATTTTTTAATAATGGATTTAATGGTGCTCCGTGGGATGTTCAAAGTTTCTGATATTTTTTTATAACCAACCCTGATCTGTACTTCTACACAACTTTGTCCCTGACCTGTTTGGAGAGCACCTTGGTCTTCATGGTGCTGCTTGCTTGGTGGTGCCCCTTGCTTAGTGGTGTTGCAGACTCTGGGGTCTTTCAGAACAGGTGAATATATACTGAGATCATGTGACAGATCATGTGACACTTAGATTGCACACAGGTGGACTTTATTTAACTAATTATGTGACTTCTGAAGGTAATTGGTTGCACCAGATCTTATTTAGGGGCTTCATAGCAAAGGGGGTGAATACATATGCACAAACCATTTTTCTGATATTTCTTTTTTTGAATTTTTTGAAACAAGTAATTTTTTTCATTTCACTTCACCAATTTCGACTATTTTGTGTATGTCCGTTACATGAAATCCAAATGAAAATCCATATAAATTACAGGTTCTAATGCAACAAAATAGGAATAAGGGGGGGGGGGTGAATACTTTTGCAAGGCACTGTACTTTCACCCCATGTTACTTTCGTCCCGGCTCTCCCCTACGAAGCAGTTTAGGATGAGTTTTTTTCAAACACAAAGCTACTGCACTAGCTAGGTTATCTTCTGTTCTGTATTGTGGTTTTTGAGTCCTTTCTTTGATTTTGATTTACAGGTGTCCTTATAAAGTAATGTTAACCATTTCACATGTTCTGATTGGATGAAGTTAATTATTAACTTTCCTCACAATTTATCTGGTTCTAATTTGAGGAGTTAATTCACTTCATCCAGTTTGTATGGTATTTATGGTACCTTTTTACTTGGTCAAAAGACCAGCTGCACCTAACCCACTTTGGACGCTGTCTCACAGGAGGAATTAAGTTCCCTCTGGGAAAAATTAAGTAATTCAGTTTTGTTCTACAGGATTATGAAGTTCCTCTTGAACAAGAAGAAGTTTAAGGAGACTTTGAGGCCTTATGATGTCAAGGACGTGATTGAGCAGTACTCTGCCGGCCACCTAGACATGCTCTGTAGAATCAAATACCTCCAGACAAGGTAAGCAGAGTTGGGGTTACATTTTTGAGTTGACTGAAATGAACCGAGTTGACACTGAACAGCACAGTGAATTGTATTACCCAAAGCATTTGATTTACTGTGCTTAGTGAAAGTCTACACACCCCTTTACATTCTTCACAGTTTGCTGTTTTAAATTGAAATCTAAAAAGCGATTACATTTGAAGTAATCGAATGTTAATCCCAAAGACACACCAGAATAGCTTTCCAAGAGGTGTTGAGCGTTCCTGAATTGTCCAGTCTCAGTCCTGACTTAAATCTGCTTTAAAATGAGAAACAAGATTTGAATATTGCTGTCCATCAATGACTCCCAACCAAATTTACTGAGCTTGAGACATTTTGACAAAAACAATGAGTTGTTCAAAGTTGGTAGAATCTTATTCAAAGTGATTTACATGTTTAAAATGTCCATGAGATCCAAGGTGTCAAAAATTTACATGTTTTAAGTAAACAAGGCACCAATTCAGTGCACGCTGTGTAATTGTAAGATGCTGTGATATGTTTGGCTTCAATTCCATTTGAATCCAGACAAAATAGGAAATTAATAAAAATAATTTCACAAATCCTCACCAAAATGAATAGACAATATTTAGAATTCAAGAACTGTATTTCAATTAATTATCTGGCCTGTATCCCAAAGGCAAGGCCTCCCATCCTGAAACGTATACAGTACCAGTCAAAGGTTTGGACACACCTACTCATTCAAGGGTTTTTCTTTATTTTTTATATTTTTTACATTGTAGAATAATAGTGAAGACATCAAAACTATGAAATAACACATATGGAATCATGTAGTAACCAAAAAAGTGTTAAACAAATATTTTATATTTGAGGTTCTTCAAATAGCCACCCTTTGCCTTGATGACAGCTTTGCACACTCTTGGCATTCTCTCAACCAGCTTCACCTGGAATGCTTTTCCAACAGTCTTGAAGGAGTTCCCACATATGCTGAACACTTTTTGGCTGCTTTTCCTTCACTCTTCCGTCCGACTCAATTGGGTTGAGGTCGGGGGATTGTGGAGGCCAGGTCATCTGATGCAGCACACCATCACTCTCCTTCTTGGTAAAATGGCCCTTACATAACCTGGAGGTGTGTTGGATCATTGTCCTGATGAAAACAAATTAAAGTCCCACTAAGCCCAAACCAGATGGGATGGCGTATCACTGCAGAATGCTGTGGTAGCCATGCTGGTTAAGGGTGCCTTGAATTCTAAATAAATCACAGACAGTGTCACCAGAAAGTACCCCTACACCATAACACCTCCTTCTCCATGCTTTACAGTGGGAAATACACATGCAGAGATCATTTGTTCACCCGCACCGCATCTCACAAAGACACAGCGGTTGGAACCAAAAATCTCCATTTTGGATTCCAGACCAAAGGACACATTTCCACCGGTCTACTGTCCATTGCTCGTGTTTCTTGGCCCAAGCAGGGCTCTTCTTCTTATTGGTGTCCTTTAGTAGTGGTTTCTTTGCAGCAATTCGACCATGAAGGCCTGATTCACACAGTCCCCTCTGAACAGTTGATGTTGAGATGTGTCTGTGACTTGAACTATGTTAAGCATTTATTTGGGCTGCAATATCTGAGGCTGGTAACTCTAATGAACTTATCCTCTGCAGCAGAGGTAACTCTGGGTCTTCCATTCCTGTGGCGGTCTTCATGAGAGCCAGTTTCATCATAGCGCTTGATGGTTTTTGTGACTGCACTTGAAGAAACTTTAAAAGTTCTTGAAATTTTCCGTATTGATTGACCTTCATGTCTTAAAGTAATGGTGGACTGTCGTTTCTCTTTGCTTATTTGAGCTGTTCTTGCCATAATATGGACGTGGTCTTTTACCAAATAGGGCTAACTTCTGTGTACCCCACCTACCTTGTCACAACACAACTGATTGGCTCAAATGCATTAAGAAGGAAAGAAATTCCACAAATGAACTTTTAACAAGGCACACCTGTTAATTGAAATGCATTCCAGGTGACTACCTCATGAAGCTGGTTGAGAGAATGCCAAGAGTGTGCAAAATTTGTCAGGGCAAAGGGTGGCTATTTGAAGAATCTCAAATATATTTGTTTAACACTTTTTTGGTTACTACATGAATACATGTGTTATTTCATAGTTTTGATGTCTTCACTATTATCCTTCAATGTAGAAAATAATAAAAATAAAGAAAAACCCTTGAATGAGTAGGTGTGTCCAAACTTTTGACTGGTAGTGTACATCTGCTAAACTTTCCACCATGAACTTCTGTGTAAAAAATGGAAGTTTAACTAATCCTTTGGTTGCACTTAGCATTTGTGCAATTTATGCGGAGAACATTTGAGCCCTTGTGTGGTGACATGACTCTTTGTGTTGAAACCATATCACAATATCTGTTCATACTCATGTTATCTGTTCTTTTTTTTTTTCTTTTTTTCAGAATAGACATGATCCTTGCCCCTGGTGCCCCTCTGACCCCGAAACATAAGAAGAGCCAGAACAAACAGAACCCATTCTCCTTTCCAACTCAACAGTCACCAAGGTCTGACTGCAAAAGTCATTTTCCGTCAAAACATTAGCCCACCATCATACAATCTTGCATTGTTTATAATAATGCCACCCTCAACGATTTACCTAATGAAGATGTGTGGTGCTTGCATCTTGTACTGAATTGCTCTGATCAAACTGTATTCATCCCTAAATGTGTTGCAGGCATGAGTCCTATCTAGCCAAAGCATCCATGCCAGATGCTGACCAAGACCAAAGCATGATGGGTAGATTTGTCAGAGTGGAGAGACAGGTACAGTAATGTACAGAACATTTTCCATAATGCCTTATCAGTCCATGTTCAGTCCCTTTTCTCCAGGTGTGGTCCAAATTTGCGTTATATATATATATATATATATATATATATATATATATATATATATATATATAACCTTTATTTTACCAGGGAAGACATGTTGAGACCTATGACTTTTTTTCAAATGTGACCTGTACAATACAATACATTATACAGAAAATATGCATACACATTAAAATACAAAACACAGTCATGGGAAACACAAGTAAAACATCACAAATCACCTACAAAAACAGTTACATTCCTCCAAAAATATGTCCCCAATCAATACTCTAAACTGCCCGAACGGCACCAGAACATTGATTAAATGTATTTAGAATATTGCTCTAGCAATACAGTGCTTTAAGACTAAAAGCAGATTTACCTAGCTTGGTGGAGACCCTAGGAACCTCAAGAGTTAACCAATCCTGTGAACGGGTTAGGCAACTCAGGTGTCTATACTTCAACAGCAAAGTTAGATAAGACAGAAGTTTATGAAGTAGGGCCTTGTAAACAAAAAGGGTGTAATGTAGAGATATACGGGTCTTTAGCAAAGTCCAGCCAACCTTTTGATACAGGATGCAGTGATGGGTATCAAAACTGTCACCTGTAACAAAACGAAGGGCACTATTGTAGATGGCATCCAAAGGTTTAAGAGTAGTAGCAGCTGCACTTTGATAAATAATATCACCATAACCAAGAACACATAAAATGGTTGACTGAATAATCTGCTTCCTACTGCTTACAGAAGGCACGATCTGTTTCTGTAGAAAAAGCCAACTTTAAATCTTAGCTTCTTAACCAGCTCATCTATATGTTTTTTAAACGTCAAATCCATATCAATCCAAATGCCTAAGTATTTATATGCGGGAACACGTTCAATTGGTGAACCATCTAATGAGTGAACATGCAGTTCATCTGAAACATTCTTACGAGAGTTTTAAAAACAACATGTAAAGGGACAATACACTCCAAAATCAAAGTTTGTCATATGTTTTCAGACCTCAAAAGTGGTTCCAAATTAATGGAAAAGTGTGGTCACCCAGGAGAAGTTTGGAAATGTAGATTGTTGGGACACTGGGTTGCAGATAGGTAGGGAAATTGAGAGGCAGGTAGACAATAATCAATTTATACTGAACAAAAATATAAACGCAACATGCAAACATTTCTAAGACTTTACTGAGTTACAGTGCATATAAGGAAATCAGTCAATTGAAATAAATTCATTAGGCCCTAATCTATGTATTTTACATGGGTGGGCATAGGCCCACCCACTTGGGAGCCAGGTCCAGCCAATCAGAATTAGTTTTTCCCCACAAAAGGGCTTTATTACAGTCCAAAATACTCCTCAGTTTCATCAGCTGTCCGAGTGGCTTGTCTTAGACGATCCCGCAGGTGAAGAAGCCGGATGTGGAGGTCCTGGGCTGGCGTGGTTACACGTGGTCTGCGGTTGTGAGGCCGGTTGGACGTACTGCCAAATTCTCTAAAACAACGTTGGAGGTGGCTTATGGTAGAAAAATGAACATTACATTCTCTGGCAACAGCTCTGGTAGACATTCCTGCAGTCAGCATGCCAATTGTGCGCTCCCTCAAAACTTGAGACATCTGTGGCATTGTGTTGTGTGACAGAACTGCACATTTCAGTGGCCTTTTGTCTCCAGCACAAGGTGCAGCTGTGTAATGATCATGCTGTTTAAACAGCTTCTTGATATGCCACACCTGTCAGGTGGATGGACAAATGCTCATTAACAGGGATGTAAACAAATTTGTGCACACAGAGAGAAATAAGCTTTTTGTGCATATGGAACATTTCGGGGATCTTTTTTTTCTGCTCATGAAACATGGGACCAACACTTTACATGTTGCGTTTACTGTATATTTTAGTTCAGTATACATGTATTGTTTTTCAGTATATTTGTTATACACAAAAAAAGGTGCTAAGTAGAACCATATAGGGTTCTTGGGTTTGTTCCCAGAGGGCAACCCTTTTTGGTGCTTGTTAGAACCCTTTGCAGAGGGTTCTTCAAATAATCCTCTGTAAATTGTTCTACCTAGAACCCTCTATGAAGGGTTCTACCAATAACCCTTTTATCATCTAAAGGTTCTTCCTAGAACCCTCCATGTAGGGTTCCAACAGCCTTATTAGCCTTTACAATTAAACTAATTATGACAATATATAACATATCATTTGAGGGCCTTGTTATACCCTAACACAGTGGTGTAAGGAAACTCCTGGTTTACAGGCCACATTAGGCCTGCATGCCACATTATGCTGGCTTGCAAAGTGATGTGTAATTCCTATTGGAATCCAGCCAGAGTGAGTATATCATAAAATTGGATATTTTAAATCACCCGTAACCTGCATTCAGAATGACTGCATGTGTAGGGAGGATTGAGTAATAAGAATACCTAAATCATCTAAACTGGAAGAACCATCTCAGTAACGGGTGCAATAAGTCCAACTACTAAGAGATTGGATTAGTTAGTCTTTTTCTTTTGTAGCATAAGATTAATCAACCACTCAATGTACAGATTTTGAAACAAACAATTCTGAAAATCAACCTACAGTAGAGCAATACGATAATGATGGGTGATGGTTTGACTGTTTTACCCTACACAGAGTAAAAATGACACAATCACACTCAACTCTGGCTATTAAAGACATGCTCTAGAACTTTGGCGATTAGTAAGTATTTTTTCAACCTCACGATTTTGGCTGGATTTGTCAATGTGTAGTTCATACATGCATAATCTACCTCAATTAGCCACGAAATCCCTAGTTTAAAACCGATGGTTTACTGGAAGTTGTGCAGCACCATTTTCCCTACATTTTCCCCCCACGTGGGCCAGCCTCGTAGCAATTCGAGTTCCAGCCAATGAGGTTCAGCCCCTCGCCATTTGAGTGACAGCTAGCAAGATGCACACACAGCAGAGCGAGACAGAGAGAGCAATGACACATATGTGAAGTAGTACGCAATTTTCGGGGACCACTTTTTAAACATATCAGATTACTCAAACTCCTGATGCTCAGGCACTAATGCTCAGGTACTATTTAAAAGAGAAACATACAATAAAAAAGCTTATTCAGAAGGGTTCTATGTAGAATCCTTCTTGCCATACAAAGAATCATCAAAGAAACCTTTCTTCCAAAAAATTGTTCTTAGAATGAAAAAGGTTTGAGGTAGAACCCTTTGCCTTTCAAGGAACCCTCGTCTCCCAGAAAGGGGTCTTCAGATTAAAATGGTTCTTCGTAGAACCCTATCCCTCAGCAAAGAACCCTTTTAGAACCCTTTTTTCTAAGAGTGTAGAATTGTAGTAGTTACAGTATGTAGGTGAGTAACTGTTGTGTGGTCTCAGGTGGAGGACATGGAGAAGAAGCTGGACTTCCTGGTGGACATGCACATCCAGCACACTGAGCACCTTCAGGTGGACTCGGCCGGCGCCGCCCACATGACCATGGAGCCCCTTGACCCTGTGACAGGCAACACCTTGTGCGGCTCTGACGGCAAGGAGGGCTGTGGTTACACCGAGATCCGCCGGGTCTTCTTCAACTACACAGAGACATGCCCCAAAATGTCCTACCAGGTGCCTGTGAGCAAGGTGACGCCTTACTACAGCTTCCGCAGGGAGCCCAGTGCTGCAGCTGGAGGGGCGGGAGGAGTTGGGGGACTGGGGCTGCCTGGGGGTGGCTACATCCCCCCTGACCATCAACTCCCACCTGGCCACCACCCAGCCCCGATCCCTACCTACACAGAGCGGCCAACCGTACTCCCCATCAGCTCCCTCCTGGACACCCAGGTGGCTGGACGGGATGGAGGGCATGGGCCCCACAGTCCCTACACGGAGCACCTCACGCTGGGGCTGGGCAGGACCATGGGGCAGAGGGCGGCGACGGACACGTCGCCGCTATCCATGCTCTCTGTGAACCACGAGGAGCTGGAGCGCTCACTCAGCGGGTTCAGTATATCGGGGGAGCGCGAGGATAGGGAGGACCCCATGCTGGGGGCATCAGGGGGGTCGGGAGGGTTGCAGGACAGGCGTTACCTGGCAGAGGGGGAGACGGACACAGACACGGAACCCTTCACGCCCAGCGGGGGTGGGGGGCAACTCCCCATGTCATCCACGGGAGAGGGCTTCCCTGATTCTGTATGGAACACACCCCCCTGAGTCGCACCTCGCTTTTCTTCCTTAATCTTACACCTCCCCACCAACCTTATTTAGTTTGAGTCAAATCGACAACCTTAAGCCCCTAAACCCATGCCTCTAAAAGCCAGTTGTCTTTTGGGTTAAACGGAACTCAACGCAGTGTAAGTTCAATCGGCACATGTCAATTATTTTGGGTGAAATCCATGTCTCTACACACAAGTCAGTTTGGATCGACTTTATCCCCATAGACCCCAATTCAATTCGGATTTAATTGACACTGAAACCTGACTCAATTTGGTTTACACCCTACACTCAATGTGTGACCCAATGGCCCAGAGAAAGCCAAGGTCTCAAGACTGCGTACACACACGAAAATAAAAGACACCGTTTGTATAGTAAACACTTTGTCAAGTACAGCGCACTCATCACAACATACATTCACAACATACATAACGCTAAGATGAAAAAAAGATATAGCATTAATATAAATATATACGCCCAAACCTTTATCGCTGCAAAGCAAACCGCACTGCATGTACCGCATGCAATTTTTTGTCGGAGACACTGCAATGTTCAGGTTTCAGGAAAAAGAAAACAATTTTGAATGGGTACTTATAAATACTGTCATTTTTTGTAATACTTATTTTTTATATATAAATACATTGTATTTTTTTTGCATGGTTTGCATGATGATGCACCATTTACAGACAGTTGACCTGGATATTTTTAACTAAAAGTCTCCTGCCTCATTCTTTAATACAGTACATGTGTTGCTTATTAATGTATGTGTGAGTTGGGGAAAGAATGACAAGCCAGAGAGAAAAGACAACTTCCACTTCCTTTTTGTCAATAGACAATATAGGGGTGTTTACAAAGGGATGTCCCTTCTTTCATGCTGTGCGGTTTTTGAAAGGTTGTTTTAGTTCCTATCAGAAATACATTCATACATAAAATCATAGTCATTAATTCACTATTATCCTTAAATGAGAGAACTCTTCCTCTTCATTGACACACCACATATTTATTTGGCATACAGTAGTTCTTGCATCTAAAAACAAAACTTCAGGACAACTCAAGTAAGTTCTATGATGAGGCATGGTAAGAACCAATTCTTGCATGATAAGTTACAGATCAGTTGGCGGATATGGTTAACTGTCACAAGCTGACATCAGGCTTAAAGTGAATTTGCACAAGCCACTTCTAGATTAGAATAAACAGTTATCTAGCAAGATTGCATCACAAATTCTGATTCCATAATTTTAAAAAATACATATTGTATGTACTTAGACTTATAACAAATGACTATATAAATAGTACAATATCTGAAAACAGCTAGAATAATACCATAATATGACATATGTCTATGTCATAAATATATAATCTACATAGTATGTAAAATCAGAAAACAGTGACAATATCATTACATTTTCACAGAATGTAATGACAAGTGTAGCATGATGTAGGTCAACTTCAACGATAAGTGAAAAAATTGTGTAATGTCTTATTTTATTACTGAGAGCAGATTGGCAAATAAATCACAGTGATGTTAATCATTTGAAGAAATATGAACAAAAGTGAAATATTTATTCCCCCCTCACTAATGTAACATTGAAGTTATAGTGTTTTTCCAAAATGGTTTATTTTCTTTTTGGTTTAATTGGACAATTGAGCAAATAGTCAGGGATGTTTCTTTATAGTTGTCAGTCCAGCGAGCAAAACTGTTTGCAATTACGTCATTATGCTGTCTTTTATGACGGCATGGTCTGAGGAAGATTTGCTAACGTCTTTTTAACAACCAGAAAAGTGTAATCTGACCAAATAACAACAATTTATTGGAATGAAACAAAATGCCTTTATCTGGTTGTAATCTGGATATATGACATCTTCTCAACCAGAAATACAGCATCCAGACAAAGTGAAGTCTTTAAGACTTAATTAGCCAAATTTTTGACTCAAAGGTTAAATCTATCTACATGTTTATATTTTACAATACAGATTGTAAAATAGAGATATCTATGTAACATGTTTGTATTTGCGGTGAAAGGTGACAGCGCTAGAGCGGTGTTTGTCAGACCATGAGACATCCCGAATATCAGTCTTCTCACAAAATCATCTGTAGCGTCCAAACGATTATGGAAAGACGAGACTCTCACGAACACGATGGTGTTTTCCGTTTTGCTCTACAACCCCAACAAGCGTCTTGGGACTCGTCTGAAGTCGGTACAGCCGATCTACCAACTTCTGTCTGTAGCGTCCACAGTTTGGGCTACACACTAATATGACCCCTCTGTGTAAAGGTGAGACTCTCACGAACATCTCGGTTGTTTTGCTCTAGGACGCCCACAGGCCTCATAAGACTCGTTTGAAGGTCCCCCGGTACCAGTTGAAAAAATGAATGGAAGTATATATGAAGACTGTTTAGTGACAAGAATAAGGGGTTAAATAAATGTAAAAAAAAAAAATCTCTCATATATGATACACTTCAGAACAAACTTCCTTTAGAGAATTTTTTTGGGGACTCTCTGTTGTTCCATATAGTGAATCTGTTATTCAATGCGTTTGTATGGGCTAATAGCAGTAAAGCCAAATAAAATATTATCAAATAATTGTTGTATATATATTTGTTATACTTCAAGGGGTCTTAAAATTCTAAATCAAATAGCAAAATGATCCTAGGTATGACCTTTTTAAAACAATTCCATATAGCTTAGTAGTACCCCCTCCCCCCCGGCTTAGACTTATGGGTTAATAGCTAAATCAGTTTGGAACTAACTATTAACGTATGTGTAGATTTAGCATGGATAGTCAAAAGTAATTGTCTGCCGTTACCAGAGAGGTGAATAGCTCAATTGATTATGACAGTCTTACATTGTAAAATATGACAAAACTCACATTGAAAGCAAAGTAAAAGAAAACGGTTTGAAGTCGACTTTTGAAGGTCATATAACCATAGAGACTAAACAAAGATATCCCCATGTACACTAGAGCCGCGTCTTTCTTGTGCCTCTTACAGCTTGTTTCTAGCCTAAAGCATTGCAGAGTTATGCATCCTATACATGTATATAATCCGTCTTTGGGGGGGCATTTGGACGTGAGCTAGCTAACATTTACATTTTAGTCATTTAGCAGACGCTCTTATCCAGAGCGACTTACAGTTAGCGCATACATTATTTTATCGAACCCACAACCCTGGCGTTGCAAACGCCATGCTCTACCAACTGAGCTACACCCCCTGCCGGCCATTCCCTCCCCTACCCTGGACGACGCTAGGCCAATTGTGCGCCGCCCCATGGGTCTCCCGGTCGCGGCCGGCTACGACAGAGCCTGGATTCGAACCAGGATCTCTAGTGGCACAGCTAGCACTGCGATGCAGTGCCTTAGACCACTGCGCCACTCGGGAGATGTAACGTTAGGTATCTTCTGTGTCAAGGTCAGCGGTTGTTTGCTAATGGCTGAAGTAATTTGTGTAAAAACCTTCCATGCCCAAATATAGCTATCTACCTTTCTTTGCCTGTTCGTTAGCTAGCTAGCTTTCAGCTGACTTTGGATAAGCAAGCTAATATTAGCTATCTAATGTTAAATAACTTTACAGTATTACGTTGGCTAATGTTACCTAGCTAACTGGCTATCATAGCAGCCAAGGACGTTCGCTAGCTTATTTGTGCATACATGTTTGTGCTTTGTGTCTAGGTCAGCAGTTTACGCAGATGACATCAGCCTTATATGAAAAACCTTCCTTGGCAAAAAGATTGCTAGCTAGCTTTCCTTGCTTGTTGGTTAGCGACCTAGCCAACGTTAGCTCTCGTCTGACTGGTATAACGTTACATTAGCTAGCTAGCTATCTACAGCTACCGTCTACAGCTAGCTTATCAAATTGGAAACAGCTCATTGATAACAACCAACCAATTTTTTCATGTCAGACAATTATCTGTATGCATTTTGAATACCAACATATATCTACAGTAGCCTAGGTTTGTTCTCAACCACTTCTTATGCTTGGTGCAGGCATAAGAAGCTGTGTTATTGAGTTGCTGAACAACCTAGTTGCTGGGCCCGGTTTTAGATAGAACTCTTGAGATTCGGCTGAACAATATGTTAGCATTGTTAGAAATGCTACAAAAAGGTAGCACCTCGTTGGTTCTCCATTGGCACGTGAGAGCGATAAATTATACATTTAATAAAAACTGTTGCACCTACAAATGTATTCAGTCCGAAAGGTGGCAAGTCTAATGGTCACTTTATGGACGCTGTAGTCTCGTTCTTATCCGATGCCTAGATCTTGAGCTAGGTCGGGTCGTGCCAGAAGATACCGACCCTACCATTACGCTTGTTTATGCTGAGATGCACTGGGGTCGGAACGCAATCATGGTTACATTAAGACACCGTGGAGCCGGCGTGTGATATTGGTCAGAAAACGTACCTCAATGCAGGGATGGGATATGCCACTGTACTCCAAATTTGACCTTTATCCTCACTGCTCCATGAAAACTGCCCTCTTCATCCTCAAGAAATGGTATTTCTCCTAATGCTAACGACCCTGTTAAAATTCCAGTATGTGGTTTTCGGTAAGGGCTGAACGGATAATGACGAGAGGCGGGGAGTGTGTTTTGTACCTCCAATCAGGTTGATTTGCGAAGTTTCATCGACATTGGCTTAGAAAAACATTAGGGAGATTTTAATTTAACATGGAGTTTAAACCAATCCCATACTATAGTCGAGCCTATAATATCACATAACACTTCACTGACTGTCAGATAATACAGCAAATGAGAATCAGTTTATTGATGAAAGATGTACAGTACCAGCTCTTTTGTATTATTCTGCCTTTAAAGCCCCAATGCAGCCATTTTTTTTATAAATATCAAATCATTTCTGGCTAACAATGAAGTAAGTACATTACTGAAATAGATTTCCATTAAAATGGGCAAACATAGCTTTTTAGAAAAAACCTTTCGCAAGCAAGATTTTTTCTAGGACTGTCTGTGAGTGTTCTGCGTGGGAGGGGAAAACTAGCTGTTATTGGCAGAGAGGTTTGGAACTGTCTTTGTTATTCGATAACCATGGAAAGCCGAAACTGCTGCCCAGGCAAACCTGCGGATTAGAAGGTCCGGTATTAATTGTATTTTAAACCAGCAACTATCAGGAATAACACTGTCAATTTTATGTTACACTTTTACAATGTTAATTTAATCAGCTGTTGGTACAATATGATACAAAACACTGGGAAAACATAATTTTGACTGCACTGGGCCTTTTAAAACATGCAGTTCATAATGTGTCCCTAATGTCATTTTCCATTAAAGATTTCCATAGTTCTGCATTAGAACACATCCCTCACTATTTGCAACATTTGAGTGTCCATTTTGCAAATTTCATTTTTCCCCCATTCAAAACGTAATTACTAAGTTTGTAGACAATGTTATTGAAACAGCTCCTGAATTGGATTCTCTTTTTGAGTTACATTGCGAATCATGCTCATCACGTCGGTAGAAAGACAATTCATCCAGTTCATATTTGAGTAATCACAGCAAGTCCTGGAACAGCTTTGGGATCCATCCATTCACCAAATAGTGCTTGTAGATTTGCACGGTAGTTTACTGTTAACACCTTCAGAAAGTATTCATACCCCTTGACTTATTCCATATTTTGTTGTGTCACAGCCTGAATTCAAAATTGATTAAATTATTATTATTTTCTAACCCATCTACACACAATACCCCATAATGACAAAGTGAAAACATGTTTTTAGAAATTCTTGCAAATGTATTGAAAATGAATATCTAATTTACATAAGTATTGAGTTAAAATTAATGTTAGAATAACCTTTGGCAGCGATTACAGCTGTGCGTTTTTCTGGGTAAGTCTCTAAGAGTTTGCACATCTGGATTGTACAAATCTTGCCAATTATTCTTTTCAAAATTCTTCAAGCTTTGTCAAATTGGTTGTTGATCATTACTAGACAACCATTTTCAAGTTTTGCCATAGATTTTTTTAGTTATTATCCTGCTGAAAGGTGAATTCATTCCCCAGTGTATGGTGGAAAGCAGACAACCAGGTTTTCCACTAGGATTTTGCCTGTGCTGAGCTCCATTCCGTTTATTTTTTATCCTGAAGAACTCCTCAGTCCTTAATGATTACAAACATACCCATAACATGATGCAGCCACCACTATGCTTGAAAATATGGAGAGTGGTACTCAGTAATGTGTTGTATTGGATTTGTCCAAAACAGAACACTTTGTATTTAGAACAAAAAGATAATTGCTTTTTTGCAGTATTACTTTTGTGCCTTGTTGCAAACAGGAAGCATATTTTTATTCTGTACAAGCTTCCTTCTGTTCACTCTGTCAATTAGGTTAGTGTTGTGGAGTAACTACAATGTTGTTGAGCCATCTTCAGTTTTCTTCTATCACAGCCATTAAACCCTGTAACTGTTTTAAAGTCACCATTGGCCTCAGGGTGAAATCCCATAGTGGTTTTCTTAGTTTCTGGCAACTGAGTTAGGAAGGATGCCTGTATCTTTGTAGTGACTGGGTATATTGATACACCATCCAAAGTGTAATTAATAACTTCACCATGCTCATAGGGATATTCAATGTATTTTCTTTTTTTTTTACCCATCTACCAATAGGTGCCCTTCTTGCGAGGCATTGGAAAACCTCCCTGGTCTTTGTGGTTGAATCTGTGTTTGAAATTCACTGCTCGACTGAGGGACCTTACAGATAATTGTATGTGTGGGGTACAGAGATGAGGTAGTCATAAAAATGTTTTAAACACTATTATTACACACAGAGTGAGTCCATGCAACTTATGATCTAACTTTTTAAGCAAACTTTTACTCCTGAACTTATTTAGGCTTGCCATAACAAAGGAGTTGAATACTTATTGAATCAAGACATTTCATATTTTCATTTGTAATTAATTTGTAAACATTTTGAAAACATAATTCCATTTTGACATTATGGGTTATTGTGTGTAAGCCAGTGACAAAAAAATATAAATTTAATCAATTTTAAATTCAGGCTGTAACACAACAAAATGTGGAAAAAAGGGGTGTAAATACTTTCTGAAGGTAGTGTACATTTATAAACCCTTTTGATATTTTCAAATATAATTAGAGGTCTTCCAAGACATTACTTTAGAGGTAAACTATGAATGATTCCACTTAGTTTTTAAAGTAAATAGTAAAAACATATAGGGGCCATACTTGCGAACATTAGAACATGTTCAAGTTTTTAATTTAAGGGCACTTTTCAATCTGTAACAGAATCCACAATATAAATGTAAAGTTAATTTCCGATTGATCCAACATAAGCAGCATTTACCGTGAATGCAGTCTCCGCTAAAGTGGGAACATTGCCTTTAAATTTCAATCACGCTATAAAGCTGAATTTCCATGATGTGGATCGAATAGAACCCTAAGTTTAAGCATCAGCCAATTAAAATCGTTGACGTGGTTGCACTTGATCAAACACTAAATGTTAGCTGTCCCATCCAGATAACCTGGCAGACTTAGCCCTATGCTAACATGAGCATGTGCCAGTGATTATTTCCTGTAACAAATTCTGCATCAGCCTATCAAATATATTAAACGTTTTTTTCCACCAACCAATGGTATTTCTTAAAATAGGTCAACTTTGCCACCAGATGGATATTTTAAACCTCAATTTTCAAGGTTTACATTTGTTCCACTCACTTGGTCTGTCTCAAGTGTAGAGTGCCATCTTGCATGATCTGATTAATCATTGACTAGGCTACTAGCTAACATTATACAAAATTCAAAAAGGCACATTTTCGCATATATGACAGAATCTCATGTTTTTGCTCATCCGTTTCCCATCCCATGTGCTTTTATGGAAAAAATATAAAAGGTCTATACATATATCGTACATAATTTTTTTTTAACAGTCGATGAGCCTTATGGACTTGTCAGATAGCTGTTATGTACCATTGTTATCATTGGTCCCATGTGGCACACACCACTGAAACGGTTGGCTCAGCAACGACAGGGTACATTAATCGTGGGTTCGCACACCCAACTATTTCAATGATTTTAATTGGCTGATACGGAATTTGAACCGGAAATAATCACAGCCACCTGGTGACGTTAGCATAGATGTACCGGGTTATGTGATGGGAAGAGCTAACATGTAGTCTTTGATCACGTGCAATGCGTCAACTATTTTAATTGGCTGATGATTAAACTAAAACTTGAACTTTTTCTGATGTTCACAAGTATGACCCTCAAATGTCCTGAGTTACTGTGTGTAGCCTTGCATTCTAGAGGTTTTGAGCATCTTTAATGTATTTCATTGAAGCAGTTTTGAATGCCCTTAAAGTATGAAAACCAAATTGGGTGTATTGTGTGAAAGTATCATATGACTGTCTAGATGCCTGCTTTTGGCATTGGAGTTCGGGAGATACCCTTTAAGCTTTTATTTGACAATCAGGGGTTTCAACCAGTGTATTCACATGGATTTTGGGTTTGGTTCATTGGACAGAACCAGAAATCAATGTTTTTGAAAGACTGTGGAAGACACTGTTGAATTGTAAAACGTGCTAGCTGAAAGTTCGACCTCATGTTGAGGTCCTTGGCTGTCCAGCAAGTGAAGTCAGAACTGGGTTGGATTGTATTCATTAGCGCACACCCAGGGTTGGGGAGTTACTGATTACATGTAATCTGTTACATGTAACTGCTTACAAATAAAATAACTGTATTCCTTTACCAGCTAAAATATTGTAATCAGATTACAGATACTTTTGAAAAACTACTTTTAGGATTACTTTTAAATTCAGAAAGGATGTTTGCGAAAAAGTTATTTATGACACCTTTCTGTTTTCTTAATGATATTCAAATCAGCATTGAAAAAAGCAGCAAGTTTAAAGAGCGACTGCCTTTAAAAAGCTAATAATCCCTTTGAAAACAGTCTATGTGGCATAGATTCAAGTCAGAAACAGGTATTAGGTCAAAATGTGTAAATAGGATAATTTTGGTCATAAAGTCAGTTGCGTCTAAAACGGACTTTGGAACATCAGTCCGTCACAATGGGTAAATGAAGGTTGAGCTTTGATTTGACGATGTCCATTTGCCCACTAACATGGGGTGAACAGCTGTGGTGATTGCGCTCTATCCAATAGCATAGACAGTGAGACAGACCTACCCAGCAGCTCTGACTTTGTTTACGTAAGACAACACATCATGCATTTTTTAACTTGAGAAATACTGCAGCAAACACCTTAGTTAGGTGAAAAAATGCACAACTAAAACATCCTCTGCAAAAATACCTACATTAATTACAGATTTCTTGAGTTATTTTGGATTCATTCTAATTATTTTTAGGATGTGAAACAGGCTTCCGCGTCTACAGTGCCTCATGGGAGACCAGTGTCATTAACCAAACGCGGAATCTGTCAGGAAACACCTCCCAAGACTAAAATCTAATGAGCAACAGAACAACACGTGTGCCAACCGGTGTGTTCAGTGGCTATTTAAGTTTGTTCCACCTGAGCGAGTCTGACTACAAGTCAGAGCAGGGCCGGTGCCAGAACGAATCAGTTGGGTGGGCCTTTGATTTCCCCTAGGCGAGCACGTGTGCTTGCGCGTTCACAATTTTTGTAAAAATAGTGAAGACCAAGAATAACGTTTTCGTTTCTCAAAATCATTGTCAGGTGGTTAATCATAAAAATCTGATGTAAAATGATAAAAATCTCAAAGTTAAAATTCAACTAAGGTCGAGAGCACCAGCCTCACATGGACACATTGATACACTGTGATCCATTGGCGGCTAAAGAAATGAGAGCATAGAACTCAGAGATAGCCTATAGGCCAATGCAGCAGTAGGCCTATAACTTCATCATCAACAAAGTAAAATACATAGGCCTGAAGTCGACAAAAAAAAAAACTGTAGAAAATACCCTGATGAAAATTCTGGTTCTTTCAATCACATTCATCTCTCTCCCTTGCCTGTCTGCCTCCCTTTCTATCTGTCTTGACTTGAGCTATTGCTAGTGAAGTTCAACATTGTATCAAATCATCACCAAGTCCGGCCCGTCGCTAAAGAACTTGCAATATTGTATCAACGAGCCTATTCCGGGCCCTCAGAGTTTCCTGCGCCAGTGAGCTCAGGACAGACAGCTGTTTTTTTATGATGTTTCCACTGGATATATGGGATCATCAGATCATGACATTCTGCTCATGACAGAGAAGCTCAGCTTACAGTATTAGTGGTGTACGTGGTGAGTTAAGACAATCAGAAATCAGACATTGGGCACTTTCCTACCTTCTTCTTGATGCAACATTTTAAATTATACTCAAGACACATTATCTTCACACATTTTTTAGACGGTTTTCACTGACAGCCGCAACTTAATCAGATCGACCTATTGCCAAGCGCACTACCCAAATTGTGGGCTTCCCAAATAGGCATAGGCTTGTGATGTGAAACAATCCACAGCTATTTTTTCCAATAATCTAATGATCCTCTGTGGCTAAGTCATGCTCCCTGGTAAAGATTTTTTTTAGACTGGAGTAATTATATAATTTTGGCAAAACATCAATTTACTTTAGGGCAATCCAGCATCCTAACAGTGCACTATGCACCTGCTGAAACCAGAGATTAGTATATAATGACGTGATGCTCATGTCTCCGCCCTAACAATGGGAGTCTTTGTCCCAAAGGCGGGAAGGCAGGCGCCAAGCTTAGGTCTGCATATTATGCCCATAGAAACGCATTGGGCAATTTGGGCTTATTCTGGACAGATTTTGGCGAGAGTGAGCCCTCTCGCGTCGCCTCTTCCTCTCTGCTGAAACTATTTCACTGGAGAAAGCATCCGAGTGAGCGAAACAGCGCCCCTCTATATGTAGCCCACGTATGTGACGCTATCTTGTCAAAAATAGTATCATACTCTTTTGGTCCAGACAGCATCAGATACACTACATGGCAAAAATTATGTGGACACCTGCTCATCGAACATCTCATTCCAAAATCATGGGCAATAATATGGAGTTGGTTCCCCCTTTGCTACTATAACAGCCTCCACTCTTCTGGGAAGGCTTTCCACTAGATGTTGGAACATTGCTGCAGGGACTTGCTTCCATTCAGCCACAAGAACATTAGTGAGGTCAGGCATTGATGTTGGGCGATTAGGCCTGGCTCGCAGTCGGCGTTCCAATTCATCCCAAAGGTGTTCGATGGGGTTGAGGTCAGGGCTCTGTGCAGGCCAGTCAAGTTTTTCCAAACCGATCTCGACAAACCATTTCTGTATAGACCTCACTTTGTGAACGGGGGGATTGTCATGCTGAAACAGGAATGCTAGAATGTCATTCTATGCTCTAGCATTAAGATTTCCCTTCACTGGAACTAAGGAGCCTGAACTATGAAAAACAGGCCCAGACCATTATTCCTCCTCCACCAAATTTACAGTTGGCACTATGCATTGGGGCAGGTAGCGTTCTCCTGGCATCCGCCAAACCCAGATTTGTTAATTTTACTGCCAGATGGTGAAGCGTGATTCATCACTCCAGAGAATGCGTTTCCACTGCTCCAGAGTCCAATGGCGGCAAGCTTTACACCACTCCAGCTGACGCTTGGCACTGCGCATTGTGATCTTAGGCTTGTGTGTGGCTGCTCGGCCATAGAAACCCATTTCATGAAGCTCCCGACTAACAGTTCTTGTGCTGACATTGCATCCAGAGGCAGTTTGGAACTAGGTAGTGAGTTAATTATTATTTATTTTTTTCACCCTTATTTAACCAGGTAAGCCAGTTGAGAACAAGTTCTCATTTACAACTGCGACCTGGCCAAGATAAAGCAAAGCAGTGCGATAAAAACAACAACACAGAGTTACATATGGGGTAAACAAAACATAAAGTCAAAAATACAACAGAAAATATATATACAGTATGTGCGAATGTAGCAAGTTATGGAGGTAAGGCAATAAATAGGCCATAGTGCAAAATAGTTACAATTTCGTATAATACTGGAATGATAGATGTGCAAAAGATGATGTGCAAATAGAGATACTGGGGTGCAGATTAGCAAAATAAATAACAAAATGGGGATGAGGTAGTTGGGTGGGCTAATTTCAGAAAGGCTGTGTACAGGTGCAGTGATCGGTAAGCTGCTCTGACAACTGACGCTTAAAGTTAGTGAGGGAGATAAGAGTCTCCAGCTTCAGAGGTTTTTGCAGTTCGTTCCAGTCATTGGCAGCAGAGAACTGGAAGGAATGGCGGCCAAAGGAGGTGTTGGCTTTGGGGATGACCAGTGAGATATACCTGCTGGAGCGCAGACTACGGGTGGGTGTTGCTATGGTGACCAGTGAGCTAAGATAAGACGGGGATTTGCCTAGCAGTGATTTATAGATGACCTGGAGCCAGTGGATTTGGCGACGAATATGTAGTGAGGGCCAGCCAACAAGAGCGTACAGGTCACAATGGTGGGTAGTATTTGGGGCTTTGGTGACAAAACGGATGGCACTGTGATAGACTACATCCAATTTGCTGAGTAGAGTGTTGGAGGCTATTTTGTAAATGACATCGCCGAAGTCAAGGATCGGTAGGATAGTCCGTTTTACGAGGGCATGTTTGGCAGCATGAGTGAAGGAGGCTTTGTTGCGAAATAGGAAGCAGATTCTAGATCTAACTTTTGATTGGAGATGCTTAATGTGAGTCTGGAAGGAGAGTTTACAGTCTAACCAGACACCTAGGTATTTGTAGTTTTCCACATACTCTAGGTCAGAACAGCCGAGAGTAGTGATTCTAGTCAGGTGGGCGGGTGCAAACAGCGTTCGGTTGAAGAGCATGCATTTAGTTTTACTAGTGTTTAAGAGCAGTTGGAGGCTACGGAAGGAGTGTTGTATGGTATTGAAGCTCGTTTGGAGGTTTGTTAACACAGTGTCCAATGAAGGGCCAGATGTATACAAAATGGTGTCGTCCGCATAGAGGTGGATCCGAGCGTCACCAGCAGCAAGAGCGACATCATTGATATACACAGAGAATAGAGTCGGCCCGAGAATTGAACACTGTGGCATGCCCATAGAGACGGCCAGAGGTAAAGAAAACAGGCCCTCCGATTTGACACATTGAACTCTATCTGAGAAGTAGTTGGTGAACCAGGCGAGGCAGTCATTAGAGAAACCAAGGCTATTTAGTCTGCCAATAAGAATGCGGTGGTTGACAGAGTCGAAAGCCTTGGCCAGGTCGATGAAGACGGCTGCGCAGTACTGTCTTTTATCGATCGCGTTTATAATATCGTTTAGGACCTTGAGCGTGGCTGAGGTGCACCCAGGACCAGCTCGGAAACCGGATTGCATAGCGGAGACGGTACGGTGGGATTCGAAATGGTCGGTGATCTGTTTGTTAACTTGGCTTTCAAATACTTTCGAAAGGCAGGGCAGGATGGATATAGGTCTATAACAGTTAGGATCTAGAGTGTCACCCCTTTTGAAGAGGGGGATGACCGCGGCAGCTTTCCAATCTCTGGGGATCTCAGACGTTACGAAAGAGAGGTTGAACAGGCTAGTAATAGGGGTTGCGACAATTTCAGCGGCTAATTTTAGAAATAAAGGGTCCAGATTGTCTAGCCCAGCTGATTTGTAGGGGTCCAGATTTTTTAGCACTTTCAGAACATCAGCTGTCTGAATTTGTGTGAAGGAGAAGCGAGGGGGGGCATGGGCAAGTTGCAGCGCAGGGTGCCGAGCTGGTGGCCGGGGTAGTGGTAGCCAGGTGGAAAGCATGGCCAGCCGTAGCAAAATGCTTGTTGAAATTCGCGATTATTGTAGATTTATCGGTGGTGACAGTGTTTCCTAGCCTCAGTGCAGTGGGCAATTGGGAGGAGGTGCTCTTATTTTCCATGGACTTTACAGTGTCCCAAAACTTTTTGGAGTTAGTGCTACAGAATGCACATTTCTGTTTGAAAAACCTAGCCTTTGCTTTCCTAACTGATTGTGTATATTGGTTCCTGACTTCCCTAAAAGGTTGCATATCGCGGGGGCTGTTCGATGCTAATGCAGTACACCACAGGATGTTTTTGTGCTGGTCAAGGGCAGTCAAGTCTGAGGAGAACCAGGGGCTATATCTATTCTTAGTTCTGAATTTTTTGAATGGGGCTTGCTTATTTAAGATTGAGAGGAAAGCACTTTTAAAGAACAACCAGGCATTCTCTACTGACGGAATGAGGTCAATATCCATCCAGGATACCCGGGCCAGGTCAATTAGAAAGGCCTGCTCGCTAAAGTGTTTTAGGGAGCGTTTGACAGTGATGAGGGGTGGTCGTTTGATCGCGGACCCATTACGGACGCAGGCAATAAGGCAGTGATCGCTGAGATCCTGGTTGAAGACAGCGGAGGTGTATTTAGAGGGTAAATTTGTCAAGATGATATCTATGAGGGTGCCCATGTTTACAGATTTAGGGTTGTACCTGGTAGGTTCGTTGATAATTTGTGTGAGATTGAGGGCATCTAGTTTAGATTGTAGGTTGGCCGGGGTGTTAAGCATATCCCAGTTTAGGTCACCAAGCAGTACGAACTCTGAGGATAGATGGGGGGAAATCAGTTCACATATGGTGTCCAGGGCACAGCTAGGGGCTGAAGGGGGTCTGTAGCATGCGGCAACAGTGAGAGACCTATTTCTGGAAAGGTGGATTTTTAGAAGTAGAAGCTCAAACTGTTTGGGCACAGACCTGGATAGTACGATAGAGCTCTGCAGGCTATCTCTACAGTAGATTGTAACCCCACCCCCTTTGGCAGTTCTATCGAGACGGAAAATGTTGTAGTTGGGGATGGACATTTCTGAATTTTTGGTGGCCTTCCAAAGCCAGGATTCAGACACTGCTAGAACATCAGGGTTGGCGTAGTGTGCTAACGCAGTGAATAACTCAAACTTAGGAATGAGGCTTCGGATATTAACGTGCAAGAAACCAAGGCTTTTACGATTACAGAAGTCAACAAATGATAACGCCTGGGGAGTAGGAGTGATACTGGGGGCTACAGGGCCTGGGTTAACCTCTACATCACCAGAGGAACAGAGGAGTAGAATAAGGATATGGTTAAAGGCTTTAAGTACTGGTCTTCTAGTGCGTTGGGTACAGAGAAAAAAAGGGGCAGGTTTCCGGGCGTTGTAGAATAGATTCAGGGCATTATGTACAGAAAATAATATGGAAGGATAGGAGTACAGTGGAGGTAAACCTAAGCGTTGGGTAACGATGAAGGAGATAGCATCACTGGAGGCACCGATTGAGTCGGTCTCCGCGTGTATGGGGGGTGGGACAAAAGAGCTATCTAAGGCAGGTTTAGCTGGGCTGGGGGATCTACAGTGAAATAGTACAATAAGAAATAAGCGAAACAGCAATAAGCAAGGCATATTGTCATGGGAGAGAGGCATAAAGCAATCACAGGTGTAATTCGAGAGAGCTAAGACAACAGCTGGTAATGGCGACAAAGTTTGGGCTGAGGCTAAACATAAACAGGATGCGGTACCGTAAAATGGAACAGTCCAGCAGGCATCAGCTGTATAGCTGAGTTATCATAAGGTCCGGTGAACAGCAATAGGAGAGTTCGGAGGTAGTTCGGAGGCTGCTACAGCACTAGCTAGCAAGAGGCCACGGCTAGCGTGTGCTGGCGGGCCGGGGCTAGCAGATGGATCTTCGTGGTCGACGTCGTAACGGGAAGCCTGTTGTAACCACATCAGACGATTTCGTCGGCAGACCAGTCGTGTTGGATCGGCGGGGCTCCGTGTCGACACTAGGAGGTCCCGTCCGGTTGACAGAGAGGTAGATAGCCGGGAGATGGGCCTGGCTCAAGGCTAACTCAGGGCTGATTAGCCAACCACAAAGTGGTGAGTGTTGCAACCGAGGACAGACAATGTTTACGCGCTATGCGCTTTAGCACTCGGCGGTCCCGTTCTGTGAGCTTGTGTGGCCTACCAATTCGCGGCTGAGCCGTTGTTGCGCCTAGACATTTCCACTTCACAATAACAGCACTTACAGGTGACCGGGGCAGCTCTTGCAGGGCAGAAATGTTACTAACTGACTTGTTGGAAAGGTGGCATCCTATGACGATACCACGTTGAAAGTCACTGAGCTCTTCAGGACGGGCCATTCTACTGCCAACGTTTGTCTATGGAGATTGCATGGATGTGTGCTCAATTCTATACACAGATCAGCAACGGGTGTGGCTGAAATAGCCAAATCCCCTAATTTGAAGGTGTGTCCACATACCTTTGCCCATGTAGCGTACATGGTCTACACATACTGAGACAGAGGAGCGCTGTTTTGCTCGCTCTGATGCTTTAACTGAGATTGATGCGTCTTTCTCTCAGTGAGCATCTCAGTCAAATAAATCAATATTTCCAAATTTTATTTGGACGGGCAAGGAGGTATGGTAGGGCGGGCCAGGCCCCCTAAGGCCTGCCCATAATGCAGAGAGTCAGAGATGACACACCACATGCGTTTGATGGATCGCGGGAAAAATGCAGGAATAGGCTTTTGTAGGCTACAGTTCAAGCGATGTCTTCCAATGGTGTAACCTACAGGCGATATGGATATTACTTATTATTGATAACTACATAGCGCATTGATGTGACTCACACTGCTGCTCTCTCATTGAGCTATTTGTGTCTTACAGATTGTGGTTGTTGGGGATGGCTGTTCACAAAATGTCTGTATTTTAACCCAACAATGGTTGAATTGAATACGTTTTTGCGACCAGTGGCCAGCCAGTGAAAAGTCCGCTCTTGCAACAGCTGCATAGTACGGATCCCAGCCTATGGAAGAAAAGTTTGAGGGAGTTCATCCCTTCTAAACTCCTCCGTGGTATTGTGGTCCAGACTGTCAAACACAAGTTAGACGCTTTTATTGGTCAATCTAATTCGTGCTGATAAAAAAACTTTTGATAGACTTAAACAGCTGCAAATTATCGAGATATCAAAGTGTCAACAACAAAAAACTTAAATAATAGGCCTATTCTTAGAGCAAATGCAGCATATGGCATACATTTTTCACATGCAAATAACACTTTTTGGTAGTGCTCAAAGCATGCCATTCCATGAGCAGCATTTATTTTTCATCTCGACGCAATGAGCCCAATCAGTCCTCCATGACAACAAAACATAAACAGAGCAGGCTAATAATTACTTAGTTTTGGGGTTACGCTCAGGTAAAACAATTTGGCTGATCTACAGTGCATTCGGAAAGTATTCAGACACCTTTACTCTTTCCACATTTTGTTACATTACAGCCTTATTCTAAAATGTAATAGATTGTATTTTTTCCTCATCAATCTACACACAATACCCCATAATGACAAAGCAAAAACGGGTGTTTAGAAATGTTTGCTAATTTATAACATAAGATAAACTGAAATACTACATTTACATAAATATTCAGACCCTTTACTCAGTACTTTCTTGAAGCAACTTTGGCAGCGATTACAGCCTGGAGTCTTCTTGGGTATGACGCTACAAGCTTGGCACACCTGTATTTGGGGAGTTTCTCCCATTCTTCTCTGCAGATCCTCTCAAGGTCTGTCAGGTTGGATGGGGAGTGTCGCGCTGCATAGCTATTTTCAGGTCTCTACAGAGATGTTAGATCGGGTTCAAGTCCGGGCTCTGGCTGGGCCACTCAAGGACATTGAGGGTTGTCCCGAAGCCACTCCTGCGTTGTCTTGGCTGTGTGCTTAGGGTCATTGTCCTATTGGAAGATTAACCTTTGCCCCAGTCTGAGGTCCTGAGTGCTCTGGAGCAGGTTTTTCATCAAGGATCTCTCTGTACTTTGCTCCGTTCATCTTTCCCTCGATCCTGACTAGTCTCCCAGTCCCTGCCGCTGAAAAACATCCCTACAGCATGATGCTGCCACCACCATGCTTCACCATAGGGATGGTGCTAGGTTTCCTCCAGAAGTGACGCTTGGCATTCAGGCCAACAAGTTCAATCTTGGTTTCATCAGACCAGAGAATCTAGTTTCTCATGGTCAGTCTTTAGATGCCTTTTGGCAAACTCCATGTGCCTTTTACTGAGGAGTGACTTCCGTCTGGCCACTCTACCATAAAGGCCTGATTGGTGGAGTGCTGCAGAGATGGTTGTCCTTCTGGAAGGTTTTCCCATCTCCACAGAGGAACTCTGGAGCTCTGTCAGAGTAACCATCGGGTTCTTGGTCACCTCCCTGACCAAGGCCCTTCTCCCCCGATTGCTCAATTTGGCCGGGTGGCCTGCTCTAGGAAGAGTCTTGGTGGTTCCAAACTTCTTCCATTTAGTAATGATGGAAGCCGCTGTGTTCTTGGGGACCTTCAATGCTGCAGAAATTTGTTGGTACCCTTTCCCAGATCTGTGCCTTGACACAATCCTGTCTCGGAGCTCTACGGACAATTCCTTTGACCTCATCGCTTGGTTTTTGCTCTGACATGCACTGTCAACTGTGGAACCTTATATAGACAGGTGTGTGCCTTTCCAAATCATGTCCAATCAATTGAATGTACCACTGTTGGACTCCAATCAAGTTGTATAAACATCTAAAGGATGATCAATGGAAACAGGATGCACCTGAGCTCAATTTCGAGTCTCATAGCAAAGGGTCTGAATACTTATGTATTAAAGGTATTTCAGATTATTCTTTTTAATAAATTGGCAAAAATGTCTTAACCTGTTTTCGCTTTGTCATTATGGGGTATTGTGTATAGATTGATGAGGAAAATATGTATTTAATAGATTTTAAAATAAGGCTGTAACGTAACAAAATGTGTAAAATGTCAAGGGGTCTGAATACTTTCTGAATGCACTGTATATTTCCAAGTCCTAGTCTTGAAAATCAAGGGGTATTAAATTATTTGGACTGGAAATCTGACAGACTTGGGTTTTTAATGTAAAGATATAACCTAATCATATTATCTGTATTAAAGTAGAAAGCAATGGGTTAGAAGAAGCCTACATAACCAACACATAAAGTAAAATGCAACATCCATTTATGGCCAGCTATGTAAACTAACATTGATTTATCCTGCAATATCAATAGATGTGGTCAAAAAAGTGTGTTTTTCTAATGCCTCCTAAGGGGATAGTAATCCAAATGTAACTGAAAGTAAAAAAAATACTGAGTTTGGGTAATCCAAAAGTTACGTTACTGATTATAATTTTGGACAGGTAACTAGTAACGGGTTACATTTAGAAAGTAACCTACCCAACCCTGTGCATGCAAAATGTTTTGCAACAGAATTTTTTTGCAATGGAAACAACTGTTTGTTATTGGACACCTTCAGTTAAGTCCCTTCCCTGTTTCAATCCAGTTAATTTTTTTGTTGGGTGCCTAGTGAATTTGAGCTTGGTGTTTCCATAGAACACATGGTCCATGTGAACATTGCTGAAGTATAGCTGTGAAGCCCAATCCCAAATGCACTTGTGGATCTCCACAATGGCCTCTTATTGTCTAAGTGACATTTTCACCATATTGCTCACACCAGTGTTTAGAGGTCAGGGTGAAGTGGCTAGGGGTTGATTTGCGTTTGGACGTAACCCACACTTACTTGCGCCATACCTCCTCAGTTAATCCAAATATCACTTCTATCTTCAAAAAATGTATAACTGGTCCGTCCTGTGCACCTTATCCAACAGTAAAACACAACACAGAATATTGTTCATGCTGTAACGGATGACAAGAGATTTGAACATAAAATTAAGTTAACCCTTTACCAATCATTTTGCCGTTTTACAAAAGGTGTCTAAAATATATTTTTATTTCATATTTATCACACTGTGGACATGTACAGTGGGGAAAAAAAGTATTTAGTCAGCCACCAATTGTGCAAGTTCTCCCACTTAAAAAGACGAGAGAGGCCTGTAATTTTCATCATAGGTACACGTCAACGATGACAGACAAATTGAGGGAAAAAAATCCAGAAAATCACATTGTAGGATTTTTAATGAATTTATTTGCAAATTATGGTGGAAAATAAGTATTTGGTCAATAACAAAAGTTTCTCAATACTTTGTTATATACCCTTTGTTGGCAATGACACAGGTTAAACGTTTTCTGTAAGTCTTCACAAGGTTTTCACACACTGTTGCTGGTATTTTGGCCCATTCCTCCATGCAGACCTCCTCTAGAGCAGTGATGTTTTGGGGCTGTCGCTGGGCAACACAGACTTTCAACTCCCTCCAAAGATTTTCTATGGGGTTGAGCTCTGGAGACTGGCTAGGCCACTCCAGGACCTTGAAATGCTTCTTACGAAGCCACTCCTTCGTTGCCCGGGCGGTGTGTTTGGGATCATTGTCATGCTGAAAGACCCAGCCACGTTTAATCTTCAATGCCCTTGCTGATGGAAGGAGGTTTTCACTCAAAATCTCACGATACATGGCCCCATTCATTCTTTCCTTTACACGGATCAGTCGTCCTGGTCCCTTTGCAGAAAAACAGCCCCAAAGCATGATGTTTCCACCCCCATGCTTCACAGTAGGTATGGTGTTCTTTGGATGCAACTCAGCATTCTTTGTCCTCCAAACACGACGAGTTGAGTTTTTACCAAAAAGTTTCATCTGACCATATGAGATTCTCCCAATCCTCTTCTGGATCATCCAAATGCACTCTAGCAAACTTCAGACGGGCCTGGACATGTACTGGCTTAAGCAGGGGGACACGTCTGGCACTGCAGGATTTGAGTCCCTGGCGGCGTAGTGTGTTACTGATGGTAGGCTTTGTTACTTTGGTCCCAGCTCTCTGCAGGTCATTCACTAGGTCCCCCCGTGTGGTTCTGGGATTTTTGCTCACCGTTCTTGTGATCATTTTGACCCCACGGGGTGAGATCTTGCGTGGAGCCGCAGATCGAGGGAGATTATCAGTGGTCTTGTATGTCTTCCATTTCCTAATAATTGCTCCCACAGTTGATTTCTTCAAACCAAGCTGCTTACCTATTGCAGATTCAGTCTTCCCAGCCTGGTGCAGGTCTACAATTTTGTTTCTGGTGTCCTTTGACAGCTCTTTGGTCTTGGCCATAGTGGAGTTTGGAGTGTGACTGTTTGAGGTTGTGGACAGGTGTCTTTTATACTGATAACAAGTTCAAACAGGTGCCATTAATACAGGTAACGAGTGGAGGACAGAGGAGCCTCTTAAAGAAGAAGTTACAGGTCTGTGAGAGCCAGAAATCTTGCTTGTTTGTAGGTGACCAAATACTTATTTTCCACCATAATTTGCAAATAAATTCATTAAAAATCCTACAATGTGATTTTCAGGATTTTTTTTCTCTCAATTTGTCTGTCATAGTTGACGTGTACCTATGATGAAAATTACAGGCCTCTCTCATCTTTTTAAGTGGGAGAACTTGCACAATTGGTGGCTGACTAAATACATTTTTTCCCCACTGTATATGTACATTCAAACTTCCATACATTTAAGAGTAGGAGCACTTCATGGCATAAGAACAAATCGAGAGGGCAGTAGTACTTGCTGTGATAAATGTTTTGTTCTCTTTTTGGAATTTTGGTAATTTAAATGCATACCAAACAATGCACTTCTTATGATGTATACATTCTGCATAACCTGTATTTATGGACATATGAATGCTATGAATTATTTGTGCCTTGCCTTTTTACAGTCCTAAGTTCTCAGTGTATGTTCATAGATTTTTGGATAAAACCTAACTTGCTGTATATTATATTATATGGCCTTGCAAAACTGCGACATAATGACTGATAGACATTCTACACAAGCTCCCAATGGACGTGAATGCTGTGAGAAAGTCATTTGATACTTAAGTCAGTCAACATGTTCATTAAGACACACAACAGACATTTCTTCTGTTTTGTTTTTGCGACAGAAAACAAGAATTAACATTTCTTTTTGGACAAGCATAGGGAGTCCCTCCCTTTCCCCCCCCATTTGGTTCCTACCTAATGAAGACGATCCAGCTGTGTTAGTCAGCAGGCATTATGTTGCTGTGACAGTGTTACGTTGGCTACGTAACAGCAACTTAATTTAAGGTAGAACTGGTTCTTGCTTTAACTGTTTATTTAAGAAAACGTTAACCTTACACTAGTGGCCTTCATTTATCACAGCAAGCACTACTGCCCTCTCGATTCGTTCTTATGCCATATGCTCCTACTCTTAAATGTATGGAGGTATGGAGGTTTGAATGTACATAAACAGTGTCTACAGTGAGATTTTTTCAGTTCTCTCATTTCTTATTTAAGAAAATGTTAACCTTACACTAGTGGCCTTTAGACTGTGTATAATTGTTTCTCATTCCAGTTGTAAGAAAATATTACTTGTCATTTCTATTCTGAACTATTCCACTTTTAATATTTTGATTTAATTATATAATATGTAAATTATATTCTTACTTGATATGTTATGTTTCCCTTTGTCTTTTTAATTGCACCAGTTATTAATAAAGAGACATTCAAATGAGTCAGTTTGGAGTTTATATCAAGTTCTATCAAGCAATAGATTTCCACACATAATTGCATAGAAATAACTGCCTTGATTTGTTCCCAGAAAAAGAGATGGACAACTGTTTTTGAACTGATTTCAGTATTTTTTTTTATGAACAATGGGGTTCGGACCTGGGTATCAGTGCCAGAAAATGAGAAAAGTATATTTTCCTGCTAAGTCAGGAAGCCAATGCAACTCTTCAGGCAAAGTCACTCATGGTCAACAGCCACCTACATTACACGTCACCCTTTGACCTGATCCTCCTCACAGACACCTGAGTCACAGCACAATGTAACTGATGTAATTCAAACCCGGGTCTCCTGTGTGCGAGAAGAGTGTGTTAGCCCGCTAAAGCCCATACATTGGCTCAGGGAGCAACTCCGGTCACTGATCCACCTCCTTTAAACATAGATCGTTTCAGAATGTTAACATATTTACGCTGAGATTCAACAATTGGTTTTGATCGTTTGCCTTCAATTGTATTGCTTATGAGTGGTCAAGAAAGCACTGTACCTAGATAACAAGGTTCAACATCAGGTTTAACAGATGTTATCTATTTGCACAGTTTTTCCCCATTAAATAGTTTGTGTACTGCATGAAAGAAGCTTTTACAAGGTAGTAGGCTACCTGGACTTTTCCCATGAGAATTCTTTCCCAGGCCCACGCCCATTTCGACCCTCTGCCAGTTACAGCTGTGTGCCCGGTGAATCCGAGTGCCACTGTTACACCGTCATTAAAGACACCTATTCAAACGTATTTTTCCTCCACCGCCACCCGGTCTCATATGACACACCAGCAGCTTATTACAGCTATTTACAGGGCCACTGTTAGGAACCCAACAGGACTGGGCTTAGTGCTCTCACTATGTCTGCCTATGCCCAGCGTCCTGTGCCCACCGAAGTGCCCAGCCTGTGCCCGCCGACGCAGAGCTCAGTGAAGGGGCAGTCTAGTCTGCTGCCAGGCTTTGCCATCCTGCAGTGGGGGAGAAAGGCTTGTTCCACAAGCCATGGGTGTTTGTTTGAATTGACAAGCTGTCGCTGGGTGAATTGTGTGGCTGAATTCAGGCTGAGGATTCAGAGGTAAGCTCTGTTTGTTGTTAAGAGAGACTATGAGTGATGGGACTTGTTCAAAAATTATATAAGATACTGGAAAAAAGAAACTCCACCTGAAAAAGGAACGTGTCATGGATCATGAAAATCAAGGTTATCAGATGTTTCTCTATCCATTTCCTAATAATTGCTCCCACAGTTGATTTCTTCAAACCAAGCTGCTTACCTATTGCAGATTCAGTCTTCCCAGCCTGGTGCAGGTCTACAATTTTGTTTCTGGTGTCCTTTGACAGCTCTTTGGTCTTGGCCATAGTGGAGTTTGGAGTGTGACTGTTTGAGGTTGTGGACAGGTGTCTTTTATACTGATAACAAGTTCAAACAGGTGCCATTAATACAGGTAACGAGTGGAGGACAGAGGAGCCTCTTAAAGAAGAAGTTACAGGTCTGTGAGTGCCAGAAATCTTGCTTGTTTGTAGGTGACCAAATACTTATTTTCCACCATAATTTGCAAATAAATTCATTAAAAATCCTACAATGTGATTTTCTGGATTTTTTTTCTCTCAATTTGTCTGTCATAGTTGACGTGTACCTATGATGAAAATTACAGGCCTCTCTCATCTTTTTAAGTGGGAGAACTTGCACAATTGGTGGCTGACTAAATACTTTTTTCCCCCACTGTATATGAAGTCAGGTGATTTACGTAAAACATTTGTATATGATAGCAACTGCCCTGGGCTGGGTTTCCCAAAGTATTTGTAGTGAATGTGGCACTTTATTTTTCCCAACGACCCTGACTGACGTCACTTGTAGAACAGCAAAGTGCTTCATTTGACAGATGTTGTTTGTTCACACACTGGCCATCAAATACCAATTGTATAACCATGTGTCAGGATTGTGAACAGAGAACTACCATACCATGTTAAGGCTTTGGGAAACACCCCCCTTATTTACCTGAGAATTCTTGGCATATCCTTTGACTTGTGCTTGTCAAACCTCAAACACATTACATCACTGAAGCCAATGAAGTCATTAGCTAGGTTTCCATCCAATTTGCAACATATTTCCATGCGAATATTCTAAAATATGCATAAAAATATGCACAGAGATGTTTCCATCAAACTGACTTATTGTGGATAGAAGTCTGTGGGTGATGACATAGTGCAGTCGTTCCCAACCTTTTTTGGGTACTGTACCCCTAACACCTTGACCTATTTTTACATTTTAGTCATTTAGCAGACACTCTTCTCCAGAGCAACTTACAGGAGCAATTAGGGTTAAGTGCCTTGCTCAAGGGCACATCGACAGATTTTTCACCTAGTCGGCTCAGGGATTAGAACCAGCGACCTTTCGGTTACTGGCACAACGCTCTTAACCACTAAGCTACCTGCCGCCCGCTATTTGCACCATAGGAGCTCTGTCAACATCCCCTGTAGAAAGGTAGGTGTAAAGCTGCTAGAAACAACTTATATCCCCATTTCCTCTCCCAGAATTTGATCTTCTTCATGAATCCACATGTTTATAATGTGTGTCTTTACCTTGCAGTTAGATTCAGGTTGTTCAGTTTGCTGAACACATCATCAAGATAGGTAAGGCGGGCTCCCCAGTCTGTGTCCTCCAACACAGCCACAAGGGGGTGTGAGTGCTCAGACAGAAAATCACTTACTTCGGCGCGCAGCTCAAAAAGCCTCTGTAGCGTTTACCCTCTGGATATTCAACGGACGTCGGTGTGAAGCAGTAGCTGCTTGTGCTCAGTCCCACTGTCATCACAGAGCCTTTCAAACAGTCGGTGATTCAGAAGCCTGGACATTATAAAGTGAATCACTTTCACTGCGTCATTCAAAACATAATGTAACTCAGGACTCATTATCTTGCTGGCCAATGCCTCTCTGTGAATGATACAGTGGGATTTACCTTCTTTATGTGGGCAATTCATAATTTCACTCTCCCAAGCATTGATGCAGCACGATCCATGAACACAGGTTTTCCAATCCAGATTGTGCTCTGAGAAAAAGTTGTCAATAACGTGAAACACATCCTCACCTGTAGATCTCCCCATTAGCTTCTTGCAGAACAGAATGTGCTCATTCATTTCCTAAATGTTTCTGTATCTCACAAGCGCAATTAACTGGGCTTCCCCACTGACATCAGTCGATTCGTCCAACTGCAGAGAAAATGGACCGGAATAATTTTTTCTCCACTTTATCAACAATATCAATGCCCATGTCATCGATCCTACGGCACACTGTGTTATTTGACAAAGGTACAGTATTCAGTGCATCAGCTGGACAGGACATATTCCTATCAGACTTCCAGTGGAACCCTTTAGCTTTTGTCAGGTCACACACAAGTTTACACACACAAACTTACAAGTCTCTGCATCATAAATTACAGTGTCTTCCCCAGCCCAATCTAGTGACCACCTTCCTCTGGACTCAGCCAGCCTAAACGGGCAGGTATACACAACACTGGGACATTGTTATTACATTATCATAACGGACATTAACATCTTACGTAATGGTGGATGTGTACTGCACTGTTGAGAAGAGCCCATGAGTAAGCATTTCACTACAACATTTGGCCTAAATCCTGTGCATGTGACCAATAAACTTTAATTTGATCACATCTGACGTTATTCAGTTCAAACCTTGATTTCCATCTTTCCATCGAAATCTAGACATTGTATTGTCTGTATCTGTGTTGTGTAGCACCAGGTTAGTATGCTGTGATCTGATGTGAGTACGACACCCTAAGAACAGGTGGGTTCAAGGAGGATGGAAACCTAGAGTTCAACATGAGGGCCATTTTCTACAGGAGATACCCAGACACACACATCTGTATTGAGGTTACAAAGAGACATACAGGGTGTTTCTCAGAATGCATACTGCTGTGCTCCGACCACGCAAATTGGAGCACGGGAGGGTCGGAGTAGGAGTCCAAATCAAAGTATGTGAAACGGAGCACGGAGGGCACTTTTCTAATGCATACTCCGTTCGTACATATTTTGAAGCATGCATCGACGCAAGCTTCAACGGAAAGTATGCAAAGAAATGACGCAACCACGTAAAGAAAGTAGCACATTTTCTTGAAATCAATTTGAGCTGAAGCTAAAGAAAATACACTGACTTTGGAATGAAACGTTACCTATTCATATCTCATATGTTGCCTGACTAAAATATTTTATCTTGATACGTTAATAAAATACATGCTGTTTTATTTTGCCATGGTTACCTGCCTACAATACCCACTGTAGTGTGTGTAGGTCGCAAGCCCATAGTAAGTCAATAGAGCTAACTGGCTAGCTACTACTGTTAGCTAGCCAGATAGCCATGAAGAAATGTTAGCTAGCTACCCACGAAGAATTGACATCTACCTTGGATAACATTGGTTTATATTACCTGATTCACTATGATTCACATACAACTAGCTGATAGTTATGAAGTCAAAAGTTTGCTTGTGAATATCTTGTTTCGTCTCGATTGTTGCCATTGTCTTGGCTGGAAGAAGGTTCAGTGAATGGGGAGATGCAGCGTGAGGTAATAAAGTAGGGGGAGAGCGAGTGCTTCTCAAATTAAATGTTTTATGTGTTCTCCACAATCTCGTCCTCACAAGAACGTACTCAAGAGAACCTCCTTGGAGAATGCACTTGGAGCATGAGAGTGTGGAGCATGGTAGTATGCATATTGAGAAACACCCACAGTTTACTGGGTTGACACAAAGGTTACAGCGCAAATGATTTGAGTCACGTGTGAGATAAATAATTAATCTGGTGAATAATTTAGCCTCACATGGTATCTGATTATCACAATACTGTAATTTGTATATGGCGACACATGATGTCAATGACATTCTTATGAGGTATAGCTAAGCTAAGTTATCACTTGTGTGTCTGTCTCTGTGTGTTTTATCTTTATAGTGGCAGATACCCGAGATGATTCCAGACCAGCTGGACAGGACATATTCCTATCAGACTTCTAGGGCAACCCATCTTTAGCTTTTGTCAGGTCACACACACACACACAAAAAAAAATGTGTGGGCCTTTGGAAAGTATTCAGACTCCTTGACTTTCTCCACATTGTTACGTTACAGACTAATTCTAAAATGGATTAAAAAAGAAAAAAATTCTACACACAATACCCCATAATGACAAAGCGAAACATTTTGAAATTTTTGCAAATGTATTAAAAATATAAAACAGAAATACCTTATTTACAAAAGTATTAAGACCCTTTGTTATGAGACTCGAAATTGAGCCCAGGTGCATCCTGTTTCCATTGATCATCCTTGAGATGTTTCTACAACTTGAATGGAGTCCAGCTGTGGTAAATTCAATTGATTGGACATGATTTGGATGTCAGAGCAAAAACCAAGCCATGAGGTCGAAGGAGCTGTCCGTAGAGCTCCGAGAAAGTGTTGAGGCACAGATCTGGGGAAGGGTACCAAAACATTTCTGCAACATTGAAGGTCCCCAAGAACACTGTGGCCTCCGTCATTCTTAAATGGAAGAAGTTTGGAACCACCAAGACTCTTCCTAGAGCTGGCCGCACGGCCAAACTAAGCAATCGGGGGAGAAGGGCCTTGGACAGGGAAGTGACCATGAACCCGACGGTCACTCTGACAGAGCTCCAGAGTTCCTCTGTGGAGATGTGAGAACCGTCTAGAAGGACAACCATCTCTGCAGAACTCCACCAATCAGGCCTTTATGGTAGAGTGGCCCGACAGAAGCCACTCCCCAGTAAAAGGCACGGCAGCCTGCTTGGAGCTAAAGGACTCTCTGACCATGAGAAACAAGATTCTCTGGTCTGATGAAAGCAAGATTGAACTCTTTGGCCTGAATACCAAGCGTCACATCTGGAGGAAACCTGGCACCATCCCTAGCGCTCAGGACATCGGAAGGTGAACCTTTGCCCCAGTCTAACAGGACAATGACCTTTAGCACACAGCCAAGACAACGCAGGAGTGGCTGAGGGACAAGTTTCTGAATGTCCTTGAGTGGCCCAGCCAGAGCCCAGACTTGAACCCGATCAAACATCTCTGGAGAGAACTGAAAATAGCTGTGCAGTGACGCTCCCCAGCCAACCTGACAGAGCTTGAGAGGATCTGCAGAGAAGAATGGGAGAAACTCCCCAAATACAGGTGTGCCAAGCTTGTAGCGTCATACCCTAGAAGACTCGAGGCTGTAATCGCTGCCAAAGGTGCTTCAACAATGTACTGAGTAAAAGGTCTGAATACTTGTGTAAATGTAATATCCGTTTTTTATATATAATACATTTGCAAAAAATTCTTAACTTGTTTTTGATTTGTCATTATGGGGTGTGTAGATTGATGAGGGGAAAAAATTCAATTCAATTTCAATTTTAGAATAAGGCTGTAACGTAAAAAAAAAGTGGAAAATTCAAGGTGTCTGAATAGTTTCTGAATGCTCTGTACACACACACACAGAACACAAATATAAAATCATCATGTGACAATATCAACAATTTTATTGAGTTACAGTTCATATAAGGAAATCAGTCAATTGAAATGAATAAATTAGGCCCTAATCTAAGGATTTTACATCACTGGGCAGGGGTGCAGCCATTGGTGGGCATAGGCCCCAGCACCAGGTGCACCTGTGTAATGATAATGCTGTTTAATCAGCTTCTTGATATGTCACACCTGTCAGGTGGATGGATTATCTTGGCAAATGAGAAATGTTCACTAACAGGGATCTAAACAAATGTGTGCACACAATGAGAGAAAAAAGCTTTTTGTGCGTATGGAATATTTCTGGGATCTTTTATTTCAGCTCATGAAACATGGGACCAACAATTTACATGTTGCGCTTTTGTTCAGTGTATATAGCTAATTAGCAAGTTTAACTAGCTGTTGTCAGCATATAGCTAGCTAAATTTAGCTTGTTAGCTAGCAATACCAACTAATTACAATGCTGAACCAACTAACCAACCAAAACGATTACGCGATCACAACATCCGACCTCTTACCTTCCATTCCATTCCCTGGACTGCACTAGCTAGTCATTCCACATACAGTGCATTCGGAAAGTATTCAGACCCCTTTACTTTTTCCACATTTTGTTACGTTAGTCTTATTCTAAAATTGACTTTAAAAAAATTCCCCGTCACCAATCTACACACAATACCCCATAATGACAAAGCAAAAACAGGTTTTTAGAAATGTTTGCTAATGTATATTTAAAAAACATCGCTGCACAGCTATTTTCAGGTTTCTCCAGAGGGTTCAAGTCCGGGCTCTGGCTGGGCCACACAAGGACATTCAGAGACTTGTCCCGAATTCAGTTTATAAAGAATAACGTTCTTTAGTATTTATTTTACAAGAATATACAACTACTTCACCCTGATGTGGTCTATGGGCCAGGAGAAACTGTAATCCATTACCAAGGCCCTTCTTCCCCGATTGTTCAGTTTGGCCAGGCGGCCAGCTCTAAGAAGAGTCTTGGTGGTTCCAAACTTCTTCTATTTAAGAATGATGGCAGCCACCGTGTTCTTGAGGACCTTCAGTGCTGAAGACATTTTTTGGTACACTTCCCAAGATCTGTGCCTCGACACAGTCCTGTCTCGGAGCTCTACGGACAATTCCTTCAACCTCACGGCGTGATTTTTGCTCTGACATGCACTGTCAACTGGGGAACCTTATACAGACAGGTTGTATGCCTTTCCAAATCATGTCCAATCAATTGAATTGACCACAGGTGGACTCCAATCAAGTTGTAGAAACATCTCAAGGATGAACAATCGAAACAGGATGCACCTGTGCTCAATTTCAAATCACATAGCAAAGAGTCTGAATACTTATGTAAATAAGGTATTTTATTTATGTTTGCAAAAAAATCTAAAAACCTGTTTTCGTTTTGTCATTATGGGGTATTGTGTGTAGATTGATGGGAATTATAAAAAAAAAAATCTATTTTAGAATAAGGCTGTAATGTAACAAAATGTGGAAAAAAGGAAGGAGTCTGAATACGTTCTGAATGCACTGTATGTCATCCTGAGACCCAGCTAGAGCCCTGCCGCAGCCTGCAGTTTGGGAACCACTGCTTTACAGTCAATATCATTTACACGTCAGGATTCAACATACAGTCGATCAGTATTATGTATAATTTGTCTAATTCACTGACATGGCACACCCTTTCAACAATAGTCTATTTAATTAAGCAATAGACTGGTGTAATTGTATTATACAGCAGGAGATGCTGAATGCTAGCTGTAGTAGAAAGCAGACCAGGGTTTCAAATTACTTCAAAATTGATTCAAAGCTTGAGTCTGCCTGGAGTGCCAGATGGGCAGGGTTTGACTTTTCTACTGTTTTATTAAGCCAGGCAAGCTCAACCAGGCACAGATAAAGTATTTGAATAGATTTTTGAAGTATTTGAAACCCAGCTCTGGTAGAAGCACCTTTGATTAAGCTGATAGTATAAAAACACATTTAAAACTGTAAAAAAAACATCCTGTAGCACAAACGTATTACTTACAAACATTTCTTATGTTTGTGTTGTAGTTTCTAATTTCAGAAGTAACGCGGCCAACATGTTTCCAAAGAGGAATTGCTATTCGGCTCCCAAGTGGCGCAGCGGTCTAAGGCACTGCATCTCAGTGCTTGAAGCGTCACTACAGACCCCCTGGTTCGATTCCAGGCTGTATCACAACCGGCCGTGATTGGGAGTCCCATAGGGCGGCGCATAATTGGCCCAGCGTCGTCTGGGTTTAGCCGGTGTAGGCCATCATTGTAAATAAGAATTTGTTCTTAAATAAAGGTAAAATAAAAAAAGTATTTAAAAAATCGTGTAACGAATGAGACAAACAACTTAACAGATGAGACAGGATTTGTTTCTTTCATTATGGAATGTCTTATATTGCCATGTATAAAACCCCTGATTACAATTTACAAAGAATGATAGACAATGAACCCATATTTAATCCTACAGAAGTTGTCACTCTTTGCAACAGTCATTATGAGAAACTACAGTGCCTTCAGAAAGTATTAATACCCCTTGACTTATTCCACATTTTGTTGTGTTACAGCCTGAATTCAAAATGGATTAAATGGTTTTTTTCCTCAAAGATCTACACACAATACCCCATAATGACAAAGTGAAAACACGTTTTTAGAAATGTTTGCAAAATGTATTGAAAATGAAATACGGAAACATCTAATTTACATACAGTACCAGTCAAAGGTTTGGACACACCGACTCATTCCAGGGTTTTACTTTAGTTGTTACTATATTCTACATTAGAATAATAGTGAAGACATCACAACTATGAAATAACACAAATGGAATCATGTAGTAACCAAAAATGTGTGAAACAAATCAAAATATATTTTATATTTGAGATTCTTCAAAGTAGCCACCCTTTGCCTTGATGACAGCTTTGCACACTCTTGGCATTCTCTCAACCAGCTTCACCTGGAATGCTTTTCCAACAGTCTTGAAGGAGTTCCCACATATGCTTAGCATTTGTTGGTTGCTTTTCCTTCACTCTTCCGTCCGACTCATCCCAAACCATCTCAATTGGGTTGAGGTCGGGGGATTGTGGAGGCCAGGTCATCTGATGCAGCACTCCATCACTCTCCTTCTTGGTAAAATGGCCCTTACATAACCTGGAGGTGTGTTGGATCATTGTCCTGTTGAAAAACAAATTAAAGTCCCACTAAGCCCAAACCAGATGGGATGGCGTATCGCTGCAGAATGCTGTGGTACCCATGCTGGTTAAGTGTACCTTGAATTCTAAATAAATCACAGACAGTGTCACCAGAAAGTACCCCTACACCATAATACCTCCTCCTCCATGCTTTAAGGTGGGAACCACACATGCGGAGATCATCCGTTCACCAACACCGCGTCTCACAAAGACATAAAATCTCCAATTTGGACTCAAATTTGGACAAAGGATACATTTCCACTGATCTAATGTCTATTGCTCGTGTTTCTTGGCCCAAGCAGGTCTCTTTTTCTTATTGGTGTCCTTTAGTAGTGGTTTCTTTGCAGCAATTCGACCACGAAGGCCTGATTCACGCAGTCTCCCATGAACAGTTAATGTTGAGATGTGTCTGTTACTTGAACTCTGTTAAGCATTTATTTTGACTGCAATCTGAGGTGCAGTTAACGCTAATGAACTTATCCTCTGCAGCAGAGGTAACTCTGGGTCTTCCTTTGCTGTGGCGGTCCTCATGAGAGCCAGTTTCATCATAGCGCTTGATGGTTTTTGCGACCTTCATGTAGTTTCTCTTTGCTTATTCGAGCTGTTCTTGCCATAATATGGACTTGGTCTTTTACCAAATAGGGCTATCTTCTGTATACCACCCATACCTTGTCACAACACGACTGATTGGCTCAAACGCATTATGAAGGAAATAAATTCTACAAATTAACTTTTAACAAGGCACACCTGATAATTGAAATGCATTCCAGGTGACTACCTCATGAAGCTGGTTGAGAGAATGCCAAGAGTGTGCAAAGCTGTCGTCAAGGCAAAGGGTGGCTACTTTGAAGAATCTCAAATCTCAAATATATTTTGATTTGTTTAACACTTTTTTGGTTAATACATGATTCCATATGTGTTATGTCATAGTTTTGATGTCTTCACTATTATTCTACAAGGTAGAAAATAGTAAAAATAAAGAAAAACCCTGCAATGAGTAGGTGTGTCCAAACTTTTGACCGGTACTATATATATGTATCCATACATGTACATATGTCACATAGAGTGGGGAGAACAAGTATTTGATACACTGCCGATTTTGCAGGTTTTCCTACTTACAAAGCATGTAGAGGTCTGTAATTTTTATCATAGGTACACTTCAACTGTGAGAGACGGAATCTATAACAAAACTCCAGAAAATCACATTGTATGATTTTTAAGTAATTAATTTGCATTTTATTGCACGACATAAGTATTTGATCACCTACCAACCAGTAAGAATTCCGGCTCTCACAGACCTGTTAGTTTTTCTTTAAGAAGCCCTCCTGTTCTCTACTCATTACCTGTATTAACTGCACCTGTTTGAACTTGTTACCTGTATAAAAGACACATGTCCACACACTCAATCAAACAGACTCCAACCTCTCCACAATGGCCAAGACCAGAGAGCTGTGTAAGGACATCAGGGATAAAATTGTACACCTGCACAAGGCTGGGATGGGCTACAGGACAATAGGCAAGCAGCTTGGTGAGAAGGCAACAACTGTTTGCGCAGTTATTAGAAAATGGAAGAAGTTCAAGATGACGGTCAATCACCCTCAGTCTGGGGCTCCATGCAAGATCTCACCTCGTGGGGCATCAATGATCATGAGGAAGGTGAGGGATCAGCCCAGAACTACACGGCAGGACATGGTCAATGACCTGAAGAGAGCTGGGACCACAGTCTCAAAGAAAACCATTAGTAACACACTACGCCGTCATGGATTAAAATCCTGCAGCGCACGCAAGGTCCCCCTGCTAAAGCCAGCGCATGTCCAGGCCCGTCTGAAGTTTGCCAATGACCATCTGGATGATCCAGAGGAGGAATGGGAGAAGGTCATGTGGTCTGATGAGACAAAAAAATAGAGCTTTTTGGTCTAAACTCCACTCGCCGTGTTTGGAGGAAGAAGAAGGATGAGTACAACCCCAAGAACACCATCCCAACCGTGAAGCATGGAGGTGGAAACATTCTTTGGGGATGCTTTTCTGCAAAGGGGACAGGACGACTGCACCGTATTGAGGGGAAGATGGATGGGGCCATGTATCACGAGATCTTGGCCAACAACCTCCTTCCCTCAGTAAGAGCATTGAAGATGGGTCGTGGCTGGGTCTTCCAGCATAACAACGACCCGAAACACACAGCCAGGGCAACTAAGGAGTGGCTCTGTAAGAAGCATCTCAAGGTCCTGGAGTGGCCTAGCCAGTCTCTAGACCTGAACCCAATAGAACATCTTTGGAGGGAGGCGAAAGTCTGTATTGCCCAGCGACAGCCCCGAAACCCGAAGGATCTGGAGAAGGTCTGTATGGAGGAGTGGGCCAAAATCCCTGCTGCAGTGTGTGCAAACCTGGTCAAGACCTACAGGAAACGTATGATCTCTGTAATTGCAAACAAAGGTTTCTGTACCAAATATTAAGTTCTGCTTTCTGATGTATCAAATACTTATGTCATGCAATAAAATGCAAATTAATTACTTAAAAATCATACAATGTGATTTTCTGGATTTTTGTTTTATATTCCGTCTCTCACAGTTGAAGTGTACCTATGATATTACAGACCTCTACATGCTTTGTAAGTAGGAAAACCTGCAAAATCGGCAGTGTATCAAATACTTGTTCTCCCCACTGTATGTTGAAATATACCAGAATTGGCCATTTTCATATATGTGACATATATTTCTTCCTTATATACACATATACAGTGAGGGAAAAAAGTATTTGATCCTCTGCTGATTTTGTACATTTGCCCACTGACAAAGACATGATCGGTCTATAATTTTAATGGTAGGTTTATTTGAACAGTGAGACAGAATAACAACAAAAACATCCAGAAAAACGCATGTCAAAAATGTTATGAATTGATTTGCATTTTAATGAGGGAAATAAGTATTTGACCCCTCTGCAAAACATGACTTAGTACTTGGTGGCAAAACCGTTGTTGGCAATCACAGAGGTCAGACGTTTCTTGTACTTGGCCACCAGGTTTGCACACATCTCAGGAGGGATTTTGTCCCACTCCTCTTTGCAGATCTTCTACAAGTCATTAAGGTTTGGAGCCTGACGTTTGGCAACTCGAACCTTCAGCTCCCTCCACAGATTTTCTATGGGATTAAGGTCTGGAGACTGGCTAGGCCACTCCAGGACCTTAATGTGCTTCTTCTTGAGCCACTCCTTTGTTGACTTGGCCGTGTGTTTTGGGTCATTGTCATGCTGGAATACCCATCCACGACCCATTTTCAATGCCATGGCTGAGGGAAGGAGGTTCTCACCCAAGATTTGACGGTACATGGCCCCGTCCATCGTCCCTTTGATGCAGTGAAGTTGTCCTGTCCCCTTAGCCAGGGACGGCTTGTTCAATAGGGCGATATGGGCGACGCACTGCCAAACGGGAAAAGGAAGGGATTTTTTTTCTAATCAATTATATCACGGCAACAGCAGTTATCAGTGTTCACGTCTGATCTGCCAGCCACTAAATGTCAAATCAGGCTAAAGTCGTGCTTCAAATGGCACCGCCCGTTTTTTGGGCGATTTCAGTCAGGTTGAAAATCGCCCAGAAGTCTCTCATAGCCTGTCATGTAAAATCTATTTTTTTCACATTTCAAAGCTTTCAATACATTCTCTATGGGTGTCTGTGGGCATGCACTTACGCGCTTTCGTCATATGTGACGTAACGTTGAACGTAACTAAGACAATGGCGGCTAGCAGCGTCTATGTTTCGACCTGCAGTGTGGCGTTATTTTATGTTTTTAATTTGTAGACTTAGTTTACAAACATTCTGCAAACATTCTGCTTTGGACTGATCTTCGGTTTTGGACTGATCTTGTTGATCGTGTACATACCCGCTACGAACGGACTAAATAATGAAAACGCTGCTGGCAGCGGAATCCCAATACAGCTGGGAGACTTGGCTGGATGACAGAGTCCCGGACAGAGAGGTGGAGCCGGCTGGCTTCACCCTGGTCAGAGCGGACCGCGATCCTGGTAAGAGAGCGACTCTGTACCCCGACATTGAACTGCTTTCTGTGTCATTGAACCTTACTATTGTTGATAAAACAAGTTTACTGGAGAACGGAGACCAAGTAGAGACTTTTGGACAAGGTGGATAATTGTATAATATAAGGCAGTTTATTCAGAGGTAAAGATATCTGGAATCGCGTGCACGGACCTGTTCGTCAAACTCGTAGGGAGTTTATCAGAAGAGCCCCTAAACATTGTGTGCTGACATTTTATACAATAAAATTAAGTAGGTTGAATCTAGTAGTTCTGATCTTCTGATTGGTCCTGATGAGTTGGGCGAGGTCACCTCCAGGCTAGTGTCACTGTTGCATTGGCTCTGAGTCGGGTTCTCTGTCTTCAGATGTTCAGCCTAAGAGAAGAGGATTTGTGTGTGTGTGTGTGTGTGTGTTTGTTATCAGTGTGTGTGTGTGTGTGTGTGTGTGTGTGTGTGTGTTTGTTATCAGTGATGATGTGTGTGTGTGTGTGTTTATCAGTGATGATGTGTGTGTGTGTGTGTGTGTGTGTGTGTGGGTGTGTGTGTGTGTGTCCTCAGGGCAAGAACTCGTGAGTTGGAAGAACTGAGAGACCTATGGCGTGGGTGTTATCCTTAGCCACCTGCTGACAAGGCTGACAAGATAGGACTCTTGTTCATTGTATTGAATACAAAGGCCCAACACAAAATGGGTCATGCACAAGATTTTAGTCAGACCAAGCTATAACATTATATATTTACTACGACAGTACATTCAACCAAAAGCTAATATAACAAAGGCATCAGAGATGATTTATAATCTGTCACAGAAACTGGAATCCATCTCCCCAGATCAGTCAATAAATGCTTCTGGTATTGACTTATATGCTGCCCCTGTCTTCATGTTGTTGCTGGACATATCTTTTTTAAAATGTGTGTAGGTCACCTAAATCATCAGAAAAATTGCCCCTCCTGAGAATTCTTTCAGGAGCCGCCACTGCCCTTAGCAGAAAAACACCCCCAAAGCATAATGTTTCCACCTCCATGTTTGACGGTGGGGATGGTGTTTTTGGGGTCATAGGCAGCATTCCTCCTCCTCCAAACACGGCGAGTTGAGTTGATGCCAAAGAGCTCGATTCTGGACTCATCTGACCACAACACTTTCACCCAGTTCTCCTCTGAATCATTCAGATGTTCATTGGCAAACTTCAGATGGGCCTGTACATGTGCTTTCTTGAGCAGGGTGACCTTGCGGGCGCTGCAGGATTTCAGTCCTTCACGGCGTAGTGTGTTACCAATTGTTTTCTTGGTGACTATGGTCCCAGCTGCCTTGAGATCATTGACAAGATCCTCCCGTGTAGTTCTGGGCTGATTCCTCACCGTTCTCATGATCATTGCAACTCCACGAGGTGAGATCTTGCATGGAGCCCCAGGCCAAGGGAGATTGACAGTTATTTTGTGTTTCTTCCATTTACGAATAATCGCACCAACTGTTGTCACCTTCTCACCAAGCTGCTTGGCGATGGTCTTGTAGCCCAATCCAGCCTTGTGTAGGTCTACAATCTTGTCCCTGACATCCTTGGAGAGCTCTTTGGTCTTGGCCATGGTGGAGAGTTTGGAATCTGATTGATTGATTGCTTCTGTGGACAGGTGTATTTTATACAGGTAACAAGCTGAGATTAGGAGCACTCCCTTTAAGAGTGTGCTCCTAATCTCAGCTCGTTACCTGTATAAAAGACACCTGGGAGCCAGTAATCTTTCTGATTGAGAGGGGGTCAAATACTTATTTCCCTCATTAAAATGCAAATCAATTTATAACATTTTTGACATGCGTTTTTCTGGATTTTTTTGTTGTTATTCTGTCTCTCACTGTTCAAATAAACCTACCATTAAAATTATAGACTGATCATTTCTTTGTCAGTGGGCAAACTTACAAAATCAGCAGGGGATCAAATACTTTTTTCCCTCACTGTACCTCTATTTCCCCTATAAGAAACAATGGGACAACCTAAGAGTTCCATGAGTAAATGTTTTAATTTAGGCTTTTTAACTACCAGCAATTGGTCACAGCATAGTACGCTGCCCAAACTTACATCATTAGAAAGAATAGGTTATCCTGATTAAAATGGCGTAGAACTATAAAACATCAAAATATACTGAACAAAAACATAAATGCAACAAAGTACAATTTCACTGACATTCCTGCAGTCCACATGCCAATTGCACGCATCCTCAAAATTTGAGACATCTGTGGCATTGTGTTGTGTGACATAACTGCACATTTTAGTGTGGCCTTTTATTGTCCCCAGCACAAGGTGCACCTGTGCAATGATCATGCTGTTTAATAAGCATCTTGATATGCCACACCTGTCAGGTGGATGGATTATCTTGGCAAAGGAGAAATGCTCACTAACAGGGATGTAAACAAATGTGTGCACAAAATTTGAGAAAAATAAGCTTTTTATGAGTTGTGGCAGATCAGGGGGGTTGGGTCAAGACGTTTACACAGATCAGACACGGACAGAGTATGATTAGCTCGGTTTCAAGGGTGTTTATTAATAAAATAATCAAAAGAAAAGGTTAGGTCTCCCCCAAGAGATCCTCTCCAGGATACCGTCTCCAACTACACGGGGGTTACCTTATTTCCATCAGTCCTCTCCCATGTGCTGCCCTTCTGGCAGCTTTATGGGCCTTGCACAGCTGGTGAGCAATCCGCCCTTAATTACTCACCAGCTCCCAATCAGCCCCTATTAGTCCTGTCCGGCGAGCCCGTCGAGACCTGGCACGTCCAGCAGATGGAGCCACCGCCTCGTGATGTATACGCCATCTGTTACCAGGCCTCGACGAGTCTCCCCCTGGTGGCTGACCTGCTCTGTCAGGGAGGGGACGGTCATCAGTGCAACTTCTGTCTCCCTTCTCGATAGGGCATCCGCGTTTCCATGCTTCGCCCGTGACCTGTGCACAACAGAAAAAGAGAAGTGTTGAAGGGACAAGAACCAACTGGTGACCTGATCGTTTGTGTCTTTTCCCCTGGCCAGGGGAGCATGGTCCGTGACCAGGGTGAAGTGGGTACCTAACAGGTAATACTTGAGAGTGTCTAGCGCCCACTTCACCGCCAGACACTCTTTCTCAACAATTTAGTATTTATTTTCTCTGTGTATCAGCTTTCGGCTGATGTACATGATGGGGTGCTCTTCCCCATCGTGTATCTGGGACAGAACGGCCCCTAGTCCCGTATCACATGCATCCGTCTGGACCACCATCGGCACCTGGAAATCGGGCGTTATGAGAATCGGATGGGAGCACAGCGCTTCCTTCAGATGGCTGAACGCCGCTTCTGTCTCGTCCGTCCATTTCACTTTTTTCGGGAGGCGGGCCCTGGTTAGATCGGTGAGGGGGGAAGCTATAGCCGCAAAGTTGGGGATAAACCGGCTATAGTATCCTGCCAGACCCAGGAAGGACTTGACCTGTGTCTTGGTGCATGGAACGGTCCAGTCACGTACTGCGTGAACCTTCCTCTCCTGGGGCTTGACGTTCCCCCGTCCATTCAAATACCCCAGGTACTCCACCTCCTCGAACACTAGCTTGCATTTCTTGGGGTTTGCGGTCAACCCGGCTTGTCTGAGCACCGCCTGGAGGCGCGTCAGGTGCTCCTCCCAACCTTGGCTGTGGATGATGATATCATCCAGGTAGGCTGATGCGTACTGCTGGTGGGGTCGAAGCACTCTGTTCATCAGTCACTGGAATGTGGGCGGGGCTCCGTGGAGTCCGAACGGGAGCACCCGGTACTGGTACAGACCATCTGATATCGAGAACGCCGTCTTCTCCCGGGAGGAGGCTGCCATTGGTACCTGCCAATATCCTTTAGTCAGGTCAAGGGTGCTGATGTACCGGGCCTTTCCCAATCGGTCGATTAGCTCGTCCACCCTCAGCATGGGGTAGGCGTAGAATACGCTTATATCGTTCACACCCCGGAAATCATTACAAACCGTCCGGTTTGGGCACCAACACGATGTGGCTGCACCATGCACTGTGGGACTCTTCAACGACCCCCATCCTCAGCATAGCCCCCACTTCTTGTTTCACGGCCTTCCGTCGGGCCTCCGGAATTCGATACGACCTCTTTCTTAACGTTTCCCCGGGCCAGGTACGGATGTGGTGTTCAATGAGGGCATGCGGCTTGGCTTCTCGGAGAACACCGCCATGTTCTGATCGACAAGCTCCCGGAGCTCTTGCTTCTGGGCTGGGTCGAGGTCCTCACTGCTTGGGACCACCACTGGTACCGTTGTCGTCCTGGGTCCCGACCATAACACGGCCAAGGCTGTCCTCTCGTGCCACTTCTTCAACAGGTTCACGTGGTAAATCTGTTGAGGTTTCCATCTCCCCGGTTGCCGTACGCGGTAGTTGACAGGTCCCAGTTTCTCGACCACCTCGTATGGTCCGTGCCATGTTGCCAGGAACTTACTTTCGGCCGTGGGGATCAACACCAACACCCTGGAGCCACCGCCTCGTGATGTATACTCCATCTGTTACCAGGCCTCGACGAGTCTCCCCCTGGTGGCTGACCTGCTGTACGCCACAGAGTATCGAAAATTGATGGGATCTTTTATTGCAGCTCATGAAACACTTTACATGTTGCATTTATATTTTTGTTCAGTATACATACATTTTGAGATATTTGGCGAAATAGACAGACATGTCCCTATTTCCCCAAAACAATAGCAGTCTGAAAGTTCTAAGAGCAGTATTTGATTTAACCAACTACATTTACATTTACATTTACATCATTTAGCAGACGCTCTTATCCAGAGCGACTTACAAATTGGTGCATTCAACTTATGATAGCCAGTGGGACAACCACCTTTATTTATTTTTTTATGGGGGGTGGGGGAAGAAGGATTACTTTACACTATTCCAGGTATTCCTTAAAGAGGTAGGGTTTCAAGTGTCTCCGGAAGGTGGTCAGTGACTCCGCTGTCCTGGCGTCGTGGGGGAGCTTGTTCCACCATTGGGGTGCCAGAGCAGCGAATAGCTTTGACTGGGCTGAGTGGGAACTGTGCTTCCATTGAGGTAGGGGAGCTAGCAGGCCAGAGGTGGATGAACGTAGTGCCCTCGTTTGGGTGTAGAGTCTGATCAGAGCCTGAAGGTAAGGAGGTGCCGTTCCCCTCACAGCTCCGTAGGCAAGCACCATGGTCTTGTAATAGATGCGAGCCTCAACTGGCAGCCAGTGGAGTGTGCGGATGAGCGGGGTGACATGAAAGAACTTGGGAAGGTTGAACGCCAGACGGGCTGCAGCGTTCTGGTACCATTTGCCTTTTTGTCTTCCAAATTTTGTGGTTTGAACTAGGCCTCTATATGAAAGCGTGGCAATAACTTATTAACTTTTAATTATTTACAGATTTACTTCTCTGATGACATGGCAGGCAGGCGGACACCTCTGAAGGCAAGCAGGCAGGCAGCACACCTGAATTTCAGCAAAGCAAAGGCTCTTTTAAGAGATACCAGATTTATTTAAATAAGCACATTTTCAGTGTCTGTGTCTTCATTGTCTGTGTCCAGTGTCTATATGTTAAGGGGGTGTTACTTTGGCAGATAATGTTACCCATGTAAAGAAAGTGTTTTTTTTAATAATTAACTAAATGTATGTTTTTGGTTTATCCGTATGGCCTGTCAGTTTTATTGTTATGCTATAAATTGTTATTTTATGGTTGTAAGTGAACTAGCAGATATTTTATATTTTGCAATTCTGAGTAATTACTGCTTCAGTAAGGATATACACTTTATTCAGTGACCTTAGGTGTATAAACTTTTTGATGGTCTGATCACGTTGTTTAAAAAAATGAATGAACTGCAATTACTAAATAGTGTACAATTTTGTAAGCTTGCCTTGTTGATATTTGCAATGCAGCTAAAGTAACATAGCTAGCTAACTATTTTCTTGCTTATTGTGAAGTGGAGGATAAAAATACCTGTAAGACAAACTTGCTATGCTGAATTCTTGACGCACAATCGAATGTGCTGCTGTATGGTGCCAGGGTGGCAGGTAGCTTAGTGGTTAAGAGCGTTGTGCCAGTAACCGAAAGGTCACTGGTTCTAATCCCCAAGTCGACTAGGTGAAAATCTGTCGATGTTCCCTTGAGCAAGGCACTTAACCCTAATTGCTCCTGTAAGTTGCTCTGGATAAGAGCGTCTGCTAAATGACTAAAAATGTAAATGTAAGCACACCCATAAGCGAGCTACTCTGGGCGGCCGGAGCGGTACGCGGCAATTTACTGCGTACAAAAGTTTTTTCAACTTTTCTCCAATACTATTGGTCCATTACCATGTCAATCAACACTGAATCAAAACTTAGCTCACACCCTGGATTTTGATGCCAACACAGTTGCTACATTCCCATTAGTTTTCATCGCAGCCTCGTTTGAATGCCGCGGTTGCCCACATATGTACGGAACGGAGTTAGCTACCGTTAGCTAACAACCATGGAAGAAGGTGAAAGGATAGCAGCTCCAACTGTCAAATAAGGGAAATAGTAGGCTATTCTGGATAGGGCAGGTACTTTTGTGTAGTTCTAGTCCCTAGAAAGAAGTGAGGACAGAGATGATAGTAAAATAATACTGCTGTCTAATTTGCAGTGGTGGAAAAAGTACCCAATTGTCATACTTGAGTAAAAGTAAAGATACCTTAATAGCAAATGACTCAAGTAAAAGTAGAAGTCACCCAGTAAAATACTACTTTAGTAAAAGTCTAAAAGTATTTGGTTTTAAATATACTTAAGTATCAAAAGTAAAAGTATAAATCATTTCATATTCCTTATATTAAGCAAACCAGACGGCACCATTTTCTTGTTTTATTATTTTATATAGGCAGGGGCACACTCCAACACGCAGACATAATTTACAAACAAAGCATTTGTGTTTAGTGAGTCCGCCAGATCAGAAGCAGTAGGGATGACCAGGGATGTTCTCTTGATAAGTGTGTGAATTGGAAAGAAATTCTGCCCTGCTAAGCATTCAAAATGTAACGAGTACTTTTGGGTCTCAGGGAAAATGTATGGAGTAAAAAGTACATTGTTTTCTTTAGGAATGTAGTGGAGTATAAGTAAAAGTTGTCAAAAATATAAATAGTAAAGTAAAGTGCAGATAAGTACTTAAGGTACTACTTAAGTACTTTACACCACTGCTAATTTGAGTATAATGAAGTCTGTTTCTTGTGATGTTTTCTGTCCTCAGATACAGTGAGCTGTGAAAGAGGTCCCCAATGAAGAGCAGTGGTTCTCAGTCCTCTTCCTGGGGACTCAAAGGGGTGCACCTTTTAGTTTTTGCCTTAGCACTACACAGCTGATTCAAATGATCAACTCATCATCAAGCTTCAAGTGGTATTTATGTATTAATTTGTGACGCTATCCTTGATATGATCCTGCTGTTGTCACATGCTACACAGGCACGTGTGTGCACATGCATGTATCTATCCAATGTTATCATAATTTGTTATAGGATATATTATACTTTAGTAATCCACAATGGATTTAAAAGGTGATGTAAAAGGCTAATAATGACAATATCTTCCATATTCCTACAGATACCTTGCAACCGGAGATTCCTTCAAAACGATTGCCTGCAGTTGGGTGACCCGGGCCATCTGGGACTGCCTCGTGGGGGAATGCAGGCGTGTGTGAAGGCTACCTGTGTCCTGCATAACTTAATGAGGATGGACACAAGGTCCAGGAGGGGATCTGCAGCTCACCGGCGTGTGCCAGAGGAGATGTCTGCTGCTCTGCAGGATGTTGCAAGGATGGGGGCCAACAACGCGGCACGGGAGGCAATCCATGTGCGGGAGATCTTCACCTCCTACGATTCGTCTATTTCAGCCACTCCCGTTCCTATTACTGAAAACATCGTTTTTATAATGAGCCTTATTCACGAAACACAATGTTATTGTCCTCATCAGATGATAGCCGAACATGCGCCATATTGAGTTATAGGCCTCAATTTGAAGATTTATTGGTAATAAATGAAAAACTGGTAGACTAATAACTGACATCAAAATTACTTAAATTTTCATATTCAGTCTAAGTGTTTGTTGTGTGTTTTGTTAACATTCAAATGGGACAGTATGATTCTATCAACAATAGAGTGCCTTTTAGCTCTCGCAGTCTTGTTTCACACTCGGGAACTGACCAATAAAAACATGTTAAGAAACGGAAAACACGCTCAATCAAAACCGTCTAACCAATTACAGAGTGGTGGTGTAACGCCTTTCGCTGTTGATACTCCCACCTCTGTTGACACGACGACCTTCAGACACACTCCATGTATGTAGTTACCCATACTTTTTTTAAGTCGCCCTGGATAAGAGCGTCTGCTAAATTACTAAAATGTAAAATGTTACAGAGAGAAACAGACACTAGATGGCAACATCTGCTTGCTCACTGATATAATTACACTGAGTGGATAAAACATTAGGAACACCTGCTCTTTCCATGACAGACTGACCAGGTGAAAGCTATGATCCCTTCTTGATGTCACCTTTTAAATCCACTTCAATCAGATGAAGGGGAGGAGGCAGGTTAAATAAGGATTGAGACAATTGAGACATGGATTGTGTATTTTTTTTATATATATTTTTTTTTAGTCATTTAGCAGACGCTCTTATCCAGAGCGACTTACAGGAGCAATTAGGGTTAAGTGCCTTGCTCAAGGGCACATCGACATATTTTTTTCACCTAGTCGGGTCAGGGATTAGAACCAGCGACCTTTCGGTTACTGGCACAACACTCTTAACCACTAAGCTACCTGCCGCCCTATGTGTGCCATTGAGGGTGAATGGGCAAGTCAAAATATTGAAGTGCCTTTGAATGGGGTAAGTTAGTATTGCCAGGCGCACTGGTTTGACCACGATCAACAGTTCCGCATGTTTATCAAGAATGGTCCACCACACAAAGGACATCCAGTCAACTTGACAACTGTGGGAAGCATTGGAGTCAACATAGGCCAGCATGTGGAACGCTTTGTCGACACCTTGTAGACTCCATGTCCCGACGAATTGAGGCTGTTCTGGTTCTGAGGGCAAAACTCAATATTAGGAAGGTGTTCCTAATGTTTTGTACACTCAGTGTGTACACCCTCATCACACTGGATATGGCCATTTTTGGCATAACGCCATTAGAATTCACTTATTAATCATTGGATTTCTAATTATGATGTATATATTTTTTCATTATGGGGTTGTGAATGACAACACGTTGGCTTTTTCATCACCTATTTATTTGTAATTATTTATTTTATGTTTATCTACTCAAATCGAGTTGGGGACACGGTTAATTTGTGGTGTGTGCATTTTATAGGAATGATATTGTAATGTTTGAGAAATGAAGACTGTATTGTTTTCACTAACTGTAAGTTGCTCTGGATAAGAGCGTCTGCTAAATGACTAAAATGTAAATTAATGTGAGGCCTACGTATTGAAACATGCATGTCCAGTGTCTTTTCACTCGATTTAACTGGGGTGTAAAGGGAACTAGCTTTATATTTATATGGTAATTGGAGGTCGGTGCACCTGCTATGTACTGATTATAATCAGATCGAATCAGCTCCTCTGCGATTCAAGTGAGGGGAATTGAATCCTTACACAAGTGAGAATGAAAAGGAGCATCCTGTTTTGGGAGCATTTGAATGGATCAGAGGCTATCTACAGGAAGCACGGCTACAAGGTCTATTGAGAATTGAATGGAAATGTCTGTGGGGATGTGTAGAAATAGATCTGAGCACACACCGTTTTTTAAAATGACCAATATTTTGTATATTTACCATGAATATATGCTTTCTTTTAAGGTGTCAACCCATCCAGATTCAGTAAATGTGGAGATTTCTTGGCTGAAAGCCACTGCCATCTTCATTCAGATCTTGACCTACAAATCTACCTAATAATTTAACTCCTTTATGTTGTGGTAATGAATGGTGGACACCACAATGTACCTCTAAGTTGGGACTGGTAGATTTAATTTAATTTGAATGTGAACCAGATATTCAACCCCTCTTGGAGGAAAACAGAAGTTGAAAACAACAGTCTTTGTATGAAGAAAGGTGTATAGAGAACATAAAAAAATGCTATGGTAATAAAAAAAAATTGTTTACACACTCCCAGGGGGTCAAACTTTAGAACCCAGTTCCCACATTTGAATATAAAAATTGATTTTATCAAACAAAACGATGCTACATTTTATCTCTAGGACCCTCAGGATGGAAAATCAGAGCAAGATTACTGAATGTAAGTACATTATTTACCTTCAGAGGTGAATCTATCAAAAGTGTTTTGTTGTTGTGCACTATCCTCAAACAATAGCATGTTATTTTTTTGCTGGTATAGCTACTGTAAATTAGACAGTGCAGTTAGATTAACAAGAATTTAAGCTTTCTGCCCATATAAGACACGTTTATGTTCAGGAAAATTGCAATTTTTTACATTCTAGTCACATAACGCATATGTAGCCGCTACCGTCCCGGTATAGGGACACCCATCCCGTAGAGGATAAGGTAGGATAATGCGTTGTAAAAGATGCTATGAGGCATTCCTAGGTATTGCATCACAACTATAAAGCCCCGCTTATACCTGGATCCTGATCCTGTCCACATTCTGATTGTGCCCACATTTGTCGACAGGTGCAGACAATCAAAAGACTCATTGCGATCTGATTGTGATGAGATTTTCCTGACCACCTCTGGAGGTAGTCGAAGACGCATCTTGTACGGATATCCTTCACGTGTAAATGAATCCTAATAACGAAAGCGTATACATTTGCCCAACGTCACGGTTGTCCCGCCCTCCCAAAAAAGTTGAGGTAGTAATTACGGACAACTGATACCTCTACAATTCCTCCAGAATTAAGATAATTAGAAACCAAGTGCCTACTGGTACTGTGGTCGGATGGCACAGTCCAATCGAAATTAGATAAAGAAATAAAGATATGCATGAAGAGATATAGTCGTGAATGAGAGAAAAAGCATAGCATCCCCCCCCCCCCCCATTCCCACGTCGAGCGCAAAACCAGATTTGTACAGAAAGGCCTAGGACTGTAATAGAAGGAGTGGCAACGGGAGAAACCAATGCCCATTTTATCCAGTGCTGGAGGTGGTATTGGGTGACCATCCCACCACCCGCCCACCGTTCGTTCTGGACAGTGCTGTGGCAATATTGAGGGGAAAGCTGCTGAGCGCTTTAACAACATTATTTTGGTAATGTGAATAGTCTATTTACATTTCTATATCTGATATGAAAATAATACAGTGTTATACAGTGGCTTGCCTATGGAAATGTTATAAAAGTCCCTCTGGCTAGATCTAAAGATACAGGTAAAAAATGTGACCTATAGGCCTACACATTATACCTCGCCATACACTTGTCATGCACTGCGCTCTTCTGCTGCGACTAGTAGTCCGTCCCATGCATCCCCAATACATTTGTAGTTCAGTTTCAATTCTGTAATGCTAGTATATCAGTCTATCAACCCTCGATGAGTGAAAGACTCTGTTCCTGAATTATCACTAATCAATGATTTGGAGGAAAACCAAACCACTGTCGTTCTCCCTGCAGTCACTCTTTTTCTTTATTTAGTATGCCTACTGTTTAGGCCTATACTAAGTAAGAATCCGACCCATTTTCAATGCCCTGGCTGAGAGAAGGAGGTTCTCACCCAAGATTTGACAGTACATGGCCCCGTCCATCGTCCCTTTGATGCGGTAAAGTTGTCCTGTCCCCTTAGAAGAAAAACACCCCGAAAGCATAATGTTTCCACCTCCATGTTTGACGGTGGGGATGGTGTTCTTGGGGTCATAGGCAGCATTCCTCCTCCTCCAAACATGGCGAGTTGAGTTGATGCCAAAGAGCTCGATTTTGGTCTCATCTGACCACAACACATTCACCCAGTTCTCCTCTGAATCATTCAGATGTTCATTGGCAAACTTCAGACAGGCCTGTATATGTGCTTTCTTGAGCAGGGGGACCTTGCGGGCGCTGCAGGATTTAAGTCCTTCACGGCGTAGTGTGTTACCAATTGTTTTCTTGGTGACTATGGTCCCAGCTGCCTTGAGATAATTGACAAGATCCTCCCGTGTAGTTCTGGGCTGATTCCTCACCGTTCTCATGATCATTGCAACTCAACGAGGTGAGATCTTGCATGGAGCCCCAGGCCGAGGGAGATTGACAGTTCTTTTGTGTTTCTTCCATTTGCGAATAATCGCACCAACTGTTGTCACCTTTTCACCAAGCTGCTTGGCGATGGTCTTATAGCCCATTCCAGCCTTGTGTAGGTCTACAATCTTGTCCCTGACATCCTTGGAGAGCTCTTTGGTCTTGGCCATGGTGGAGAGTTTGGAATCTGATTGATTGATTGCTTCTGTGGACAGGTGTTTTTTATACAGGTAACAAGCTGAGATTAGGAGCACTCCTTTTAAGAGTGTGCTCCTAATCTCAGCTCGTTACTTGTATAAAAGACACCTGGGAGCCAGAAATCTTTCTGATTTAGAGGGGGTCAAATACTGATTTCCCTCATTAAAATGCAAATCAATTTATAACATTTTTGACATGCGTTTGTTTGGATTGTTTTGTTGTTATTCTGTCTCTCACTGTTCAAATAAACCTACCATTAAAATTGATCATTTCTTTGTCAGTGGGCAAACGTACAAAATCAGCAGGGGATCAAATACTTTTTTCCCTCACTGTACGTATTCACCCCCTTTGCTATGAAGCCCCTAAATAAGATCTGGTGCAACCAATTACCTTCAGAAGTCATATAATTAGTTAAAGTCCACCTGTGTGCAATCTAAGTGTCACATGATCTCAGTGTATATATACACCTGTTCTGAAAGGCCCCAGAGTCTGCAACACCACTAAGCAAGGGGCACCACCAAGGAAGCAGCACCATGAAGACCAAGGAGCTTTCCAAACAGGTCAGGGACAAAGTTGTGGAGAAGTACAGATCAGGGTTGGGTTATAAAAAAATATCTGAAACTTTGAACATCCCACGGAGCACCATTAAATCCATTATTAAAAAATTGAAAGAATATGGCCCCAAAATAAACCTGCCAAGAGAGGGCCGCCCACCAAAACTCACAGACCAGGCAAGGAGGACATTAATCAGAGAGGCAACAAAGAGACCAAAGATAACCCTGAAGGAGCTGCAAAGCTACACAGCTGACATTGGAGTATCTGTCCATAGGACAACTTTAAGCAGTACACTCCACAGAGCTGGGTTTTACGGAAGAGTGGCCAGAAAAAAGCCATTGCTTAAATTAAAAAAATAAGCAAATACGTTGGTGTTCGCCAAAAGCCATGTGGGAGACTCCCCAAACATTTGGAAGAAGGTACTCTGGTCAGATGAGTCTAAAATTGAGCTTTTTGGTCATCAAGGAAAACGCTATGTCTGGCGCAAACCCAACACTTCTCATCACCCCGAGAACACCATCCCCACAGTGAAGCATGGTGGTGGCATATATTATACATGTTATAAGGTCTTTACTTATGGCCTAGTTATCATCAACATTGTTGTCTGAAAATCTTGGCTCATGGGCCACATCAGACCTGCAAGTAAAAATAAAATGGTTTGTGAAGTGATTAGTAATTCCTAGCCAGAGGGAGAATATCCAACAATTGGAATATTCTGTCACCCACAACCTGCATTCAGAATGACTGCTATTGTGAAGAACTTGACTAACAAGCCCACCTAAACCATCTAAACTGGAACAACCATCTCAGTAATGGGTGCAATAAGTCCAACCGGTTACAGATTTATCTTTGTGTAGTATATGATAAAATAATCAATGTGCATGCAGAAACATAGATATTGAAACAAACATCACTAGTCACTTTAATAATGTTTACATATTGCTTTACTCATCTCATATGCATATACTGTTTTCTATTCTACTGTATTTTAGTCAATGCCACTCCAACATTGCTCGTCCTAGTATTTATATTTCTTAATTCCATTATTTTACTTTTAGATTCGTGTGTATTGTTGTGAATTGTTAGATACTACTGCACTTTTGGAGCTAGGAACACAAGCATTTCGCTACACCCGCAATAACATCTGCTAAATACGTGTATGTGACCAACACAATTTGATTTGAATTTATTTGAAACTATTCAAAACAATCAACCTACAACAAAGCATTCTGGGAAGAATGATATTTAATGAGGCCCATCTCACGTCTTTTTCACTCTGAGTTAATGGAAATGAACTTGACACAGTCGAGTAACAACAACGCCATGCAGTGTTGATTCCACTCTGATTCAAATTACACTTAATTTATTCACCGCATGTGGTGTCTATTTCAATATCACTGGTGCTAACCCCACTAGAATCAACACCCAGATATAACACTCACAACACTTTTTAACATAACACCAAGACTAACACTTTCAAATGAGTTTGATTAATTGGAAAATATTTCCCCACTGTAAGAACAGCTTTCATATTGCAGATAGATTGTGGCTTCCATCAATGTAATTGTCTGCATCATTTACAATCCCCCATATATTAATTAATATATATATACAGTGCATTCAGAAAGTATTCAGACCCCTTGACATTTTCCACATTTTGTTACGTTACAGCCTTATTCTAAAATTGATTAAATACTTGTTTTTCCCCCTAATCAATCTATACACAATAACCCATAATGGCAAAGCAAAAACAGGTTTTTAGAACCTTTACTCAGTACTTTGTTGAAGCACCTTTGGCAGTGATTACAGCCTCGAGTCTTCTTGGGTATGATGCTACAGGCTTGGCACACCTGAATTTGGGGAGTTTCTCCCAATCTTCTCTGCAGATCCTCTCAAGATCTGTCAGGTTGGATGGGGAGCGACGCTGCACAGATATTTTCAGGTCTCTCCATAGATGTTCGATCGTGTTCAAGTCCGGGCTCTGGCTGGGCCACTCAAAGACATTCAGAGGGTTGTCCCAAAGCCACTCCTGTGTTGTCTTGGCTGTGGGCTTAGGGTTGTTGTCCTGTTGGAAGGTAAACCTTCGCCTCAGTCTGAGGTCCTGAGCGCTATGGAGCAGGTTTTCATCAAGGATCTCTCTGTACTTTGCTCCGTTCATCTTTCCCTCGATCCTGACTAGCACTCAATGTCACAGGAAGGCCAAAAACATCCCCACAGCCTGATGCTGCCACCACCATGTAAGGATGGTGCCAGGTTTTTTTCCCATATTAGAGTAAGGCTCTACCATAACAAAATGTGGAAAAAGTCAAGGGGTCTGAATACTTTCCGAAGGCACTGTATATTACAAAATCTTAATTTATTTACACAATTAACAAATAATATGCATAACAATATAGGCAAAGGATTTTTACCTATAACAAGGATTAACATTACAAAACATTAAATTTTTGGCAAGCAATTATTATTTTGGAAAACAATTATTGTGATTCATCGTATATTGTCCTTAACATGTCCCCATAAAATGTGTGTTATTACATACAGCCGGGAAGAACTATTGGATATCAGAGCGGCGGTAACTCACCAGCACTACCAACAATACGACCGGGAATACGACTTTCCCGAAGTGGATCCTTTGTTCGCACCCCCCATGGCAATTGAATTGATTCCAGAGGCAGACCCAAAACAACACTGGAGGAGAGGTACTCTGAGCGGCCTTCTAGTCCGACTTAGGAGGTATGCACACCACCCACCGCTTCCGAGTATTTTACTCGCTAATGTTCAGTCTCTGGATAATAAAGTTGACGAGCTCAGGGCATGGGTTTCTTTCCAGAGAGACATCAGGGATTGTAACATACTCTGTTTCACGGAAACATGGCTCTCTCGGGATATACTGTCCGAGTCGGTCCAGCCAGTTGGGTTCTCAGTTCGCACAGACAGGAATAAATATCTCTCTGGGAAGCAGATTAATGACTGATGGTGTAATTGTGATAACATACAGGAACTCAAGTCCTTCTGTTCACCCGACCTAGAATACCTCACAATCAAATGCCCACCGTATTATCTCCCAAGATAAATGTATTCGGTTATAGTCACGGCCGTGTATATCCCCCTCAAGCCGATACCACGACGGCCCTCAAAGAACTTCACTGGACATTATGCAAACTGGAAACCACATATCCTGAGGCTACATTTATTGTAGCTGTGGATTTAACAAAGCAAATTTGAGGAAAAGGTTGCCGAAGTTCTATCAACACATCGACTGTAGTACTCGTGCTAAAACACTTGACCACTGCTACTCCAACTTCCAGGATGCATACAAGGCCCTCCCCCGCCCTCCTTTCGGCAAATCTGACCACAACTCCATTTTGCTCCTCCCTTCCTATAGGCAGAAACTCAAACAGGAAGTACCCGTGCTAAGGACTATTCAACGCTGGTCTGACCAATCGAAATCCACGCTTCAAGATTGTTTTGATCACGCGCACTGGGATATGTTCTGGGTAACTTCAGGGAATAATATCGACGTATATACTGATACGGTGACTGAGTTTATCAGGAAGTGTATAGGAGATGTTGTACCCACTGTGACCATTAAAACCTACCCTAACCAGAAACCGTAGATAGATGGCAGCATTCACGCATAACTGAAAGCGCGAACCACCACATTTAACCATGGCAAGGTGACTGGGAATATGGCAGAATACAAACAGTGAAGTTATTCCCTCCGCAAGGCAATCAAACAGGCAAAACGTCAGTATAGGGACAAAGTGGAGTCGCAATTCAACGGCTCAGACACGAGGCTTATGTGGCAGGGTCTACAGACAATCACAGACTACAAAATAAAAACCAGCCACGTCGCGGACACCGATGTCTTGCTTCTTTGCCAGCATGAGGATAATAGAGTGCCACCGAGGCGGCCCGCTACCAAGGACTGCGTCTCCTTCTCTGTGGCCGACATGAGTAAGGCATTTAAGCGCGTTAAACCTTGCATGGCTGCCGGACCAGATGGCATCCCTAGCCGCGTCCTCAGAGCATGCACAGACCAGCTGGCTGGTGTGTTTACGGACATATTTAATCTCTCCCTATCCCAGTCTGCTGTCCCCACATGCTTAAAGATGGCCACCATTGTCCCTGTACCCAAGAAAGCAAAGTTAACTGAACTAAATGACTATCGCCCTGTAGCACTTCACTTCTGTCATCACGGAGTGCTTTGAGAGACTAGTCAAGGATCATATCACATCTACCTTACCTGCCACCCTAGACCCACTTCAATTTGCTTACTGCCCCAATAGATCCACAGACGATGCAATCATCATCACACTGCACACTGCCCTATCCCATCTGGACAAGAGGTATACCTATGTAAGAATGCTGTTCATTGACTATAGCTCAGCATTCAACACCATAGTACCCTCCAAGCTCATCACTAAGCTCAAGGCCCTGGGTCTGAATCCTGTGCAACTGGGTCCTGGACTTCCTGACGGGCTGCCCCCAGATGGTGAAGGTAGGAAACAACACCTCCACTTCGCTGATCCTCATCACTGGGGCCCCACAAGGGTGCGTGTTCAGCCCCCTCCTGTACTCTCTGTTCACCCATGACTGCGTGGCCAAGCATGCCTCCAACTCAATCATGAAGTTTGCAGATGACACAACAGTAATAGGCTTGATTACCAACAATGACGAGACAGCCTACAGGGAGGAGGTGAGGGCTCTGGGAGTGTGGTGCCAGGGAAATAACCTCTCACTCAACGTCAACAAAACAAAGGAGATGATCGTGGACTTCAGGAAACAGCAGAGGGAACACCCTCCTATCCACATCGACGGGACCGCAGTGGAGAAGGTGGAAGCTTCAAGATCCTCGGTGTACACATCACTGACAAACTGATATGGTCCACCTACACAGAGAGTGTGGTGAAGCCTCTTCAACCTCAGGAGGCTGAAGGAATTTGGTTTGTCACCTAAAACCCTCACAAACCTTTACAGATGCACAATTGAGAGCATCCTGTAGGGCTGTATCACTGCCTGATACGGCAACTGCACCGCCCACAACCCCAGGGCTCTCCAGAGAGTGGTGCGGTCTTCCCAACGCATCACCAGGGTTCAAAGTACCAGCCCTCCAGGACATCTACAGCACTCAATGTCACAGGAAGGCCAAAAAGATTATCAAGGACAACAACCACCCGAGCAACTGCCTATTCACCCCGCTGTCATCCAGAAGGCGAGGTCAGTACAGGTGCATCAAAGCTGGGACCGAGAGACTGAAAAACAGCTTCTATCTCAAGGCCATCAGACTGTTAAATAACCATCACTAGCACATTAGAGGCTGCTGCCTACACACATAGATTAGAAATCACTGGCCACTTTAATAAATGGAACACTAGTCACTTTAATAATGTTTACATATCTTGCATTACTCATCTCATATGTATATACTGTATTCTATACTATTCTACTGTATCTTAGTCTATGCCGCTCTGATATTGTTAGTCCATATATTTATTTATATATTCTTAATTCCATTGCGTTACTTAGATTTGTGTGTATTGGGTATATGTTGTGAAATTGTTAGATATTCCTTGTTAGATATTACTGCACTGTCAGAGCTAGAAACACAAGCATTTAGCTACACCCGCAATAAAATCTGCTAAACACATGTATGTGACCAATAAAACTTGATTGGATTGGATTTTGTGCAGTCAGACCTTTTTATTATTTTGTGCCACTAGGGCCACAATAATTTGCCCCCTCTCTGATTATCCGAGTGTGATCCCCTCCCCAGCACTGCAACAACCTGGGTGTGGGCACCCCACCGGAATTCCCACCAGCTAGGTACAAGGTCGTCAAGGTTCTCATTAGCAGCTTTGAGAAATTCCTTGTATTTTATGCTCACCCATCCGGGGGCTTTGGTATTGTTGGACCAACCCTGCAAGGCAGGCTCAGACTCTTGAGGGGGTGATGTTGCTTTCGTGGGTCTCTGACCGCATTTGTCTTTCTATCTTTGGCTGTGTATAGGCTACTTGCAATAGGCCTATAAAACAGATAAGGATTTCTCCTTAGTGTATGGGTTGCTCAGATGGGTGTATAGGGTTGGGGACCGTTCCATCATGATAGGACAATAAATAAATAAACTACAGTGGGGAAAAAAAGTATTTAGTCAGCCACCAATTGTGCAAGTTCTCCCACTTAAAAAGATGAGAGAGGCCTGTAATTTTCATCATAGGTACACGTCAACTATGACAGACAAGTTGAGGGAAATAAAATCCAGAAAATCACATTGTTGGATTTTTAATGAATTTATTTGCAAATTATGGTGGAAAATAAGTATTTGGTCACCTACAAACAAGCAAGATTTCTGGCTCTCACAGACCTGTAACTTCTTCTTTAAGAGGCTCCTCTGTCCTCCACTCGTTACCTGTATTAATGGCACCTGTTTGAACTTGTTATCAGTATAAATGACACCTGTCCACAACCTCAAACAGTCACACTCCAAACTCCACTATGGCCAAGACCAAAGAGCTGTCAAAGGACACCAGAAACAAAATGGTAGACCTGCACCAGGCTGGGAAGACTGAATCTGCAATAGGTAAGCAGCTTAGTTTGAAGAAATCAACTGTGGGAGCAATTATTAGGAAATGGAAGACATACAAGACCACTTATAATCTCCCTCGATCTGGGGCTCCACGCAAGATCTCACCCCGTGGGGTCAAAATGATCACAAGAACGGTGAGCAAAAATCCCAGAACCACACGGGGCGACCTAGTGAATGACCTGCAGAGAGCTGGGACCAAAGTAACAAAGCCTACCATCAGTAACACACTACGCCGCCAGGGACTCAAATCCTGCAGTGCCAGACGTGTCCCCCTGCTTAAGCCAGTACATGTCCAGGCCCGTCTGAAGTTTGCTAGAGTGCATTTGGATGATCCAGAAGAGGATTGGGAGAATGTCATATGGTCAGATGAAACCAAAATAGAACTTTTTGGTAAAAACTAAACTCGTCGTGTTTGGAGGACAAAGAATGCTGAGTTGCATACCTACTGTGAAGCATGGGGGTGGAAACATCATGCTTTGGGGCTGTTTTTCTGCAAAGGGACCAGGACGACTGATCCGTGTAAAGGAAAGAATGAATGGGGCCATGTATCGTGAGATTTTGAGTGAAAACCTCCTTCCATCAGCAAGGGCATTGAAGATGAAACGTGGCTGGGTCTTTCAGCATGACAATGATCCCAAACACACCGCCCGGGCAACGAAGGAGTGGCTTCGTAAGAAGCATTTCAAGGTCCTGGAGTGGCCTAGCCAGTCTCCAGATCTCAACCCCATAGAAAATCTTTGGAGGGAGTTGAAAGTCCGTGTTGCCCAGCGACAGCCCCAAAACATCACTGCTCTAGAGGAGATCTGCATGGAGGAATGGGCCAAAATACCAGCAACAGTGTGTGAAAACCTTGTGAAGACTTACAGAAAACGTTTGACCTGTGTCATTGCCAACAAAGGGTATATAACAAAGTATTGAGAAACTTTTGTTATTGACCAAATACTTATTTTCCACCATAATTTGCAAATAAATTCATTAAAAATCCTACAATGTGATTTTCTGGACTTTTTTCCCTCATTTTGTCTGTCATAGTTGACGTGTACCTATGATGAAAATTACAGGCCTCTCTCATCTTTTTAAGTGGGAGAACTTGCACAATTGGTGGCTGACTAAATACTTTTTCCCCCCACTGTATGAACAGGTAACTGCCAAAATAAAGGAAACCCCAACATAAAGTGGCTTAACAGGCCGTTGGGCAACCACGAGCCGCCAAAACAGCTTCAATGCACCTTGGCATAGTTTCTTCAAGTGTCTGGAACTCTTTTGAAGGGATGCTACACCATTCTTCCATGAGAAATTCCATAATTTGGTGTTTTGTTGATGGTGGTGGAAAATGCTGTCTCAGGCGCTGCTCCAGAATCTCCCATAAGTGTTCAATTGTGTTGAGATATGGTGACACGTACACACACACACACACACACACACACACACACACACACACACACACACACACACACACACACACACACACACACACACACACACACACACACACACACACACACACACACACACACACACACACACACACACACACACACACACACACACACACAGCCTTTAAACCCTCTATGCTCCCTTGAGACCCCTCTTTCAAAGTCACTGATTTCTTCTTCTAGCCATGGTAGCCAAAATAATGGGCAACTGGGCATTTGTATACATGACTCAAAGCATGGGATGGGATGTTAGTTGCTTAATTATCCCTCATTTACTCAAGTGTTTACTTTATTTTGTCAGTTACCTGTACATTTATCCAAAATAGATTTGAATATTATTCCAATGTTAGCCTTTTTAAAGGCACATTTTGTTATGTGCATTTCTGGCTCAGTTGACAGCCCCATTTATCTATTTCAGTAGTGCTCTTATAAGCCTTTTAAATCACTGTGAATGACCTAGGTCCTAGAGTAGACCCATGTTGGCATATCAAAACATGAAAATTAACAAACTATTTAAATTTGGGACGGTTCATCTTCTGTTTGGGACGGTTGAAATTGTACTTCGGGACGATTCTGGGACGGTGATGAAAAAAGTCTCAAGCCCTGGGTAGCGCTCCAATGTATAAAGGCTTCAAAGTTTAAAACGAGTATAAATTCATGAACATTTCATAAACGTATTCCTATGTTGTTATGTAACTAGCAAACTTTTGGTGATGAGAAAGTATTGTTTAAAAATAGTTTATACAGAGTGATGCAATGCTAGGTTGGCTATTTAGCTAGGCTAACGTTAGCTAGCTAGTTAAGATTCTTACTGCTTGGTGACCTAAACTGGGATATGCTTAACACCCCGGCCAACCTACAATCTAAACTAGATGCCCTCAATCTCACACAAATTATCAACGAACCTACCAGATACAACCCTAAATCTGTAAACATGGGCACCCTCATAGATATCATCCTGACAAATTTACCCTCTAAATACACCTCCGCTGTCTTCAACCAGGATCTCAGCGATCACTGCCTTTTTGCCTGCATCCGTAATGGGTCCGCGGTCAAACGACCACCCCTCATCACTGTCAAACGCTCCCTAAAACACTTTAGCGTGCAGGCCTTTCTAATTGACCTGGCCCGGGTATCCTGGATGGATATTGACCTCATTCTGTCAGTAGAAGATACCTGGTTGTTCTTTAAAAGTGCTTTCCTCTCAATCTTAAATAAGCATGCCCCATTCAAAAAATGCAGAACTAAGAACAGATATAGCCCCTGGTTCTCCCCCGACTTGACTGCCCTTGACCAGCACAAAAACATCCTGTGGCGTACTGCATTAGCATCGAACAGCCCCCGCGATATGCAACTTTTCAGGGAAGTCAGGAACCAATATACACAATCAGTTAGGAAAGCAAAGGCTAGCTTTTTCAAACAGAAATGTGCATCCTGTAGCACTAACACCAAAACGTTTTGGGACACTGTAAAGCACCTCCTCCCAACTGCCCAGTGCACTGAGGCAAGAAAACACTGTCACCACCGATAAATCTACAATAATCAAGAATTTCAACAAGCATTTTGCTACGGCTGGCCATGCTTTCCACCTGGCTACCACTACCCCGGCCACCAGCTCTGCACACTCCGCTGCAACTTGCCCATGCCCCCCCCCCCCCCGCTTCTCCTTCACGCAAATTCAGACAGCTGATGTTCTGAAAGAGCTGAAAAATCTGGACCACTACAAATCAGCTGGGCTAGACAATCTGGACCCTTTCTTTCTAAAATTAGCCGCCGAAATTGTCGCAACCCCTATTACTAGCCTGTTCAACCTCTCTTTTGTTATGTCTGAGATCCCCAGAGATTGGAAAGCTGCCGCGGTCAAAGGGGGTGACACTCTAGATCCAAACTGTTAGAGACCTATTTCCATCCTGCCCTGCCTTTCGAAAGTATTTGAAAGCCAAGTTAACAAACAGATCACCGACCATTTCGAATCCCACTGTACCTTCTCCGCTATGCAATCCGGTTTCCGAGCTGGTCATGGGCGCACCTCAGCCACGCTCAAGGTCCTAAACAATATTATAACCGCGATCGATAAAAGACAGTACTGTGCAGCCGTCTTCATCGACCTGGCCAAGACTTTCGACTCTGTCAACCACCGCATTCTTATTGGCAGACTAAATAGCCTTGGTTTCTCAAATGACTGCCTCGGCTGGTTCACCAAATACTTCTCAGATAGAGTTCAATGTGTCAAATCGGAGGGCCTGTTGTCTGGACCTCTGGCAGTCTCTATGGGGGTGCCACAGGGTTCAATTCTTGGGCCGACTCTATTCTCTGTGTATATCAATGATGTCGCTCTTGCTGCTGGTGACGCTCGGATCCACCTCTATACGGACGACAGCATTTTGTATACATCTGGACACTGTTAACAAACCTCCAAACGAGCTTCAACGCCATACAACACTCCTTCCGTAGCCTCCAACTGCTCTTAAACACTAGTAAAACTAAATGCATGCTCTTCAACCGAACGCTGCTTGCACCCGCCCACCCGACTAGAATCACTACTCTCGGTGGGTCTGACCTAGAGGATGTGGACAACTACAAATACCTAGGTGTCTGGTTAGACTGTAAACTCACCTTCCAGACTCACAGTAAGCATCGCCAATCAAAAGTTAGATCTAGAATCGGCTTCCTATTTCGCAACAAAGCCTCCTTCACTCATGCTGCCAAACATGCCCTCGTAAAACTGACTATCCTACCGATCCTTGACTTCGGCGATGTCATTTACAAAATAGCCTCCAACACTCTACTCAGCAAATTGGATGTAGTCTATCACAGTGCCATCCGTTTTGTCACCAAAGCCCCATATACTACCCACCATTGTGACCTGTACGCTCTTGTTGGCTGGCCCTCACTACATATTCATCTCCAAACCCACTGGCTCCAGGTCATCTATAAATCACTGCTAGGCAAATCCCCGTCTTATCTTATCTCACTGGTCACCATAGCAACACCCACCCGTAGTCTGCGCTCCAGCAGGTATATCTCACTGGTCATCCCCAAAGCCAACACCTCCTTTGGCCGCCATTCCTTCCAGTTCTCTGCTGCCAATTACTGGAACGAACTGCAAACATCTCTGAAGCTGGAGACTCTTATCTCCCTCACTAACTTTAAGCATCAGTTGTCAGAGCAGCTTACCGATCACTGCACCTGTACACAGCCCATCTGAAATTAGCCCACCCAACTACCTCATCCCCATGTTGTTATTTATTTTGCTAATTTGCACCCCAGTATCTCTATTTGCACATCATCTTTTGCACATCATCATTCCAGTGTTAATACGAAATTTTAACTATTTTGCACTATGGCCTATTTATTGCCTTACCTCCATAACTTACTACATTCGCACACACTGTATATATATTTTCTGTTGTATTTTTGACTTTATGTTTTGTTTACCCCATATGTAACTCTGTATTGTTCTTTTTATCACACTGCTTTGCTTCATCTTGGCCAGGTTGCAGTTGTAAATGAGAACTTGTTCTCAACTGGCTTACCTGGTTAAATAAAGATGAAATCAAAATAAATAAAAAGATAGCACCAAAGCAAGCACAGTATCTTGATCTTCCCCTTTTCCTTTTCAACTGCAGTTTCAGATGAGCAGCACTCAGTGAGTTAGTGTTCACGCTACTGAAAAAGTAGCTAGTTCCTTAATGGATCCGCTAATGCCAAAGAGGACCAAAGTGCAGGACATAAGATTTTTTGGGGGGAGTGCAGAGGACTGTAAGTAAATGAATGGCTACATAGCTAGGTAGCTAGCTAACTACGCTGTACAA